>NW_022111320.1:1943039-1947308 GCF_000313985.2 Echinops telfairi | reverse complement strand
CCCCCCATATGGTGGGGTCAGATTGGGCACAGTTCCCGCACTGTGTCTCCAGTGTTGTCCCGGTAGTGCTATGAGTACTTAGTGGATTCTCCTAAACCTCCTAAGCCCCAGAAGATGCATCCCTAAAGCATTGCTAACGACAAATTCAGGAAGTGTGGTTGGAGATCTGATACCTTCCTTTCTGCCAAGACCCTGGTTCTCCTTCTGGTCCTTCTGCCCGCCTCGGTTTGTGATCAGGGCCACGAGGGCAAGGAAAGCCTGTGGGGTGGAAGCACCACACCACACATTTGCACCAGCCTTCTTGGTGACATCGGTTTGGGGGTTGTTTCCATGGCAAATATGGAGTAATCCAGTTGCTTTGTTGCTTTTGTGGTCCTATTTATATCATTGTTTCTGGGAGAGGTGTTCTTAAAAAACAAGGAACAACCCAAGCCTGAGTAAACAAGCATCCAGACTACAGTCTCTTCAAACAATGTTGGCTTTTAGCCTGGGGATGCCGTTCAGTTACGGTCACACTTATTTCTTGTGACTCTTTTGCAAAGCTAGACAACAGGGAGTTGGTGCTTTCATCAAGTGGGTGGGTGCTGCGTCCCACAGAAGGGCTCCAGGTTGTCTGCTGATAGCATGGGACATGCCATAGAATCACATTATGAGAATGTGACTTCTTTGTACAGGGAGGTCTCAGTTTGGTGCTGAGAGATCTTTAGTACTGTTCCTCTTCTTCTTCAATATGCCCTTACTTTGGTTTTGTTCTTAAACCAGAGAAAATAGACCTTAGGTTCAGAGATCTTGGCAGTTTTAGCTAAAACAATTAGACTGTTTTGTTTTCTGTGTTTTGATTTTCACAATTAACTCCTATTCATGGCCTGGGATACTAGTTTTCCTTCATATTGTAACTGTGTATCTTAAAACAACATTAGGGTGGAAATGGAAGGTGGATTTAGCGAAAGAAATGGTTGCGGTGTTGTGCAAACATGGCAAAAGCCTGACCAAACCCCATCAAAGCAGATCCGCCGCCTTGAGTTGATTCCCAACTCAGACTCATAGCAACCCTGCGGGACAGCAGAGTGGCCTGCGCAATTCTGAAATGACAGCTCTTCAGGGGAGCAGACGGCCTCTTCCTTACTGCCCTCCGCAGAACAGCTGGTGGGTTTGAATTGCCAGCCTTTGGGTTACAGCCCAGGGCTTAACCTGCTGTGCCCCCTGGGCTCACAGAGCATCTTGAAAAAGGAACGTGACCAAAAGAGAAGCCGTACTTTTCACTGTCTGTGGAGAACACCAGTTTTGCTTTTTAATTTCCAATCCATCACAGACCAGTTACTTTTATACACTACAGTACAAAATGAAGTACTAGGAACCTTCTCATCTTCCTGGACCGAAGAGCAATGCCAGGTTTCTGTTGGAAACCAACCAACCTGGGAACCATTGCTGTTGAGTCAATTCTGAATCATGGTGGCCCCCGTGTGCGTCTGAGTAGAACTGAGTCCCGTAGGGTTTTCCATGACTGATGCCATTGCAAATAGATTGCCCGGCTTTCTTCCCAGGCTTTTCTGGTAGGCCTCAAACCTCCAACTTTTCTGTTAGCAGTTGAGCATATCAACCATGAACTCCTAAATTGCTATTAAAAATAGAAACCCGAACTCACTGCCATCCAGTCGATGCTAACTCATAGTGACCCAATAGGGCAGGGTTTCTGAGACTGTAACTCTTTACAAGTGTAGAAAACCCTGTCTTTCTCCAGCTGAAAGTAGTTGTGAACCGCTGGCCATGCCAATGGCAGCCCAAAGCATAACCCCAAATCACCAGGGCTTCGTCTATCAAAAATTCTACGTGTTTACTTTCTGTTTCTGCAGTCTCTTGTCACAGCTTGGTTCAACCCTTCCTGGACCAGGCCCATGCTACGAGGCAGCAGTGGGTGGGTGGTGATTCAGCAGTCGAGAGGTTCGTGGTGAGGCGAGTACAGGCTATGCAGACTGGGCAGGACTGCCCAAGCTGAGCAGCCTGACTGGAACTAGAGAGCTCCTCACGGTGGCTTCCTTTCCAGTGGCTCATTGGGGATTCTTTCCCTAGACATTGTCTCATTGATCCCACAGAGAATGGCTACTATGTACAAGAGATTGCATGACGCCCCATAGGGGGGAGGTGGACAGGAATGGCAAACAAGGACGAGTGAAACAAAAAATAGATACAAAGGGGAAACAAAATAAGTAAAAAACCCAAGAAATGTATAATGTGACTTCTCACTGCCATTGAGTTCTTTCTGACTCATCGCAACCCTCAAACAAAAAGCCAAACTCACTGCCACTGAATCCATGCTGGATTCATAGTGACCCTGTCGGGATGGGGTAGAACTGTTCCTGTGAGTTTCCCACAGTGGTGAAAACGGGAGTAGAAACTTTCTCCGAAGGAGTGGCTGGTGGTTTTGAACTGCTGATCTTGCAGTTGGCAGCCCAATGTGCAACCACTATGCCACCAGGGCTCCCATAATGCAGTGTGTGTGTTGTGTGTGTGTAAGAAGTAGTTTGTTCATAATCATGAGCAAGATTCTAAATAGAATAAAAAAATATCTTGGTTTTGTCCTAGCCCCACTTGTGTGCCTTTCTAATGCCTCAGAAAAATATCCATGAGGCGAATGGGGTGAGGTGGGAGCTACTACCCAGAGTAAAGAACTGAAGAATGGTTTCTTAGCAGTGTTGCTAGAACCCATGTGAGAGGGGCCTTAGAAGGAAGTATAGTGAGTTTTGAAAAAGCTACCGCTAAAAAAAATGGATTTTTTCCCCAAAGATATGTATTTAATTTTTTTTTTTTTTTTACAAAACAACATTGTTACCTTCAAAATACTTTCCATTACACTTAATACATTTGTCAAATCTTCAATTCCATTCTTGGAAACATTTTTCAAACATCTGACAGCACCTCTCTCATTTTTTTTCTTCACCTCTTCTAAGTCGTGAAATCACTGTCCTTTCATGACCCTCTTTATTCACGGAAACAAAAAGAAGTCACATGGAGTGAGGTCAGGTGAGTAAGGTGCATGGGGCAAGAGAGGCATGCTGTTTTTGCCAAAACAGGCACACTGAGATGGCTGTGTGAGTAGGTACATTGTCGTGGTGGCAAAACTAGTCCCCCATCTGCCACAAATCAGCCTTTTTTAAATTGCACAACGTTATGCAGACTTTTCAGAACCTGTAAATAGAAAGCTTGATTAACAGTCTGATCTGGTGGAACAAACTCCAAATGCACTATCATATATATATATAAATTTGGGAGGGTACCCCCTTGTACATGTTGGACTGTTAAATCCAAAAATCAGCAATTGGAACCTACTAGACACTGAGAAAGATGGAAGTCTTCTGTTCCCATAAGGATGCACAGTCTCAGAAACCCAAGGGACACCTTGTCCTATAGGGTTGCTGTGAGTCGGAATTGACTCAATGGCAATGAGTTTGGGGTTTTGTTTTGTTTTTTGAATTATTGTGCTATTGTAGTCTAGGAAGCCCAGTTTTTGATTTTCAATCAACCATCATGAAGGTGGGAACCAGAGATTTTTATTTATTCGTTTATTTTATTATTGTAGTAAATGTCTGTTGTGTGCTATTGCGTTGATTCTGGTTGATAGAGCCCCTTCCATTGTTTGTTTATCCGTTCATCTGTGGATGGGCATTTAGGCTGTTTCCACCTGTTGGCCATTGTGGATAGTACTGCAATGAACACTGGTGTACAAGTACCCATATGAATTCTTGTAGGGACATCACAGCTTGTTTACTAGAATTTGCAAGTGTTGATTTAAAAGCTTGCATTCCCACAATTATCTATTTGCTTGGAAAGCCTCTCACTGTGTGTCTTAATGGGTGAATCTGTTCTGTTCAAACCAAGTGGGTGTTCCCTATAGTTCTGCACTTTCAAGTGACAGACAAGAGGGGTAGAACCAACAACACCTCCCAGAGTTGACTGGACCCCAGGCACACAGGGCCCAAGTACAAAACAGAAGACCTTGGATGAACCTTGGAAATAGTGCACGAGTTAGAGACTAGAGAAGAATGAAAACTATTCCAGTCTTACAGGAGCCTTCTATGTGTGACAGACTGTTCTAGTTGGGTTTTGAAGTAAAAAACATGTAAACTCAGCTCAAGTTCACTGTCACTGAATCAACTCTGAGTCACAGCAACCCTACAAGACAGAGTAGAACTGCCCCTGTGGCTTTCTGAGGCTTTAAGTCTTTACAGGAGTAGACAGTCTCACCTACTGACCTTGGAGTTAGTAGCTCAA
>NW_022111320.1:1914852-1941328 GCF_000313985.2 Echinops telfairi | reverse complement strand
AATTACCTGAAAGGCTAATGAAATGAGAGCAAAATACAACATCAACAATAAAAATACAAAGCGATGACAGAGTTAATTGCCGAACTCATTCATTCATTCCACCTACTATATGCTAGGGATTTTTCAAAGCATTTTTCAAGATATTGTGGGTCAGGGGGTGGGGGTGGGGCAGGGAGACAATGAAATTCTCATTCACGTGGAGTTTCCATTCTAGTGGGAGAGACAGATTTTAGAATGGATGCTTAAATATAAAACTGATGAAATCAAAAACCAAATTGAAACCCACTGACATGGAATCAATTCTGACTCACAGTGACCCCGAAGGACAGAGTAGGACTGCCTCCTGGGGGTTTCTGAAACTGTACGTCTTTACTGGATGAGAAAGCCGCATCTTTGTCTCTCAAGGAGCAGCTTGTGATTTCGAACTGTTGACCTTGTGGTTAGCAGCCCATTCAATAATCTACTCCACCATCAGGGCTCCTGATTAAATATATAGTATGTTAAAGCAAAATTACAAACCAACTGCTGTTGGTACTAGACTCTATAGGATTCCTGCAGGGCAGTGCGGATTTACCTCATTCACAGGGCTTCCAAGGCCATAATCTATATGGGGATAGACTGTCACATCCTTCTCCTGCAGAGCAGCTGGTAAGTTTGAACTGCTGACCTTTGGCTTAGCACCTGACGGCTTAACCACTGTGCCACTAGGGATTCCTATATGGTGTGTTAGATGTTAACAATTGCGATCGATTTGGCAACATCAGAGAAAAATTGAGCAAGGGGATAAAGGAGTCAGGGAATGTGCACATGAAAGAGGTTTTCCTCTAGAAGGCAGGGAAAGAATTCTTGCCCCCAAATTGCAGATAACGAAGCTGTTCTGAGAGATTTCCTTGCCACGCCAAGGCCACCTAACTACTTATTGTGGGGAACAGTGTGACCCAGCTCCTCGGACACCTAGCTTTGGTGATTTCACTCTCTAGACTAACCAGAGGCTGTGGGTGGTAGGAGAGAATTACTCAGGGTTAGAATGGCTCAAGGAAGCTCTATAGAGAAGGGCAAGGGCCTGGAAGAAGCCAGGTGTCAAACAACATGGAAATGAAGTCATGCCAAGTTAGCCAGAGCTGTGAGAAAAGAAGTATATGACATACCTGATAGACAGTGGTTAGACCCCTTTGGTAGATCTAAAGGACAGAAATATAAATGGGTAGCCATGGGGTTGGAAATATGATTTATTTGGACTGCACTCTACTGGGGGGCGGGATTTCAAAAGGCTTGAGGAAAACGGGATGAAAAGATAATATAATCTTCCCACAAACCTTTTCAAGTCTTGTGTGTGTATATACTCATATATGTTATAGATGTATATGTATGCGGACACATACCTAAATATCACTTAAAAACTCATGAAATGTTACCTAAACATCCAGACTTCTAACCTCTTTTGGGTAATCAGAATATTCCAGCAACACTGTATTCAAATTTCCTCTTGGCAATGGCTGGTGCTTCCCTTTAAAAATGACGCATGTTTCCAATTTGTCACGGTCCTCACCACCCCTAACTATCTTGCAGGAAAACCAGATGCTTTTGCATCAGCCCCAACTCATGGCAAACCCATGGGTGTCAGAATAAAAGTGTGGTTCACAGGCATTTTGATGGCTGTGGTCTTGTGGAAGTAGATGATCAAGTCTTTCAGGGCGTACCTGGGTGGACTCCAACGGCTAACCTATGGTTAGTAGCCACACACTTATACGGATCCCTGATGGTTAATTTCCATTACTTTTGTAGCCTCTCTGGAGACTCTATAGAATCTCAGAGACACACTATTTTAGCTTAAAGGAATAGACGACAGTCCAACCATGAATTCCAAGTTAAGGAATTTGGGCTTCATTGTGTAGAAAATAGAGTCATGAAAAAATGTTAAAGAAGGTATCTAAGGCTTGCTTAAATGACTCTTTCAAAAGGGAACTAGATACAGAGCTAAGAAGAGGACTGAGGAAGCTTAGGCAATGCAGGGACAGGCAGGGAGCCAAATCTTGACTGGAGACACGTGGTCATCGGTGAAGTTAGGCCAGCTGGCTCAAAGCCTGGAGGGACTTCTTGAATCAGAAATAGAATAGGAAAGAGATTTTGCAAGAAAGCTAACCACCAAAGAAGTCAAGCCTGGACCAGGGTGGTAGCAATGTGAAGGCAAACAGCAGGAGTTATGTCAGAGCCATTTAGGAAGAAGATTCCATCAGAAGTGGTTGACTAATAGGAAAGGGAATCTGAAGGAGGAATGAAAAAAATGACTAAGGTTTCTAGCTCGGGAGCCAAGGAAATCATGGTGTCATTAAGGGATGCAGGGAAGTGAGGAAAGCGAGGCTTGTTCTTAAATGTGCGCGTCTTTAGGTGCCATCAAGAGGCCCAGGAGAACATGAGCAGTCGGCAGTGGAAGGATTGGAGTTGAGAGAGAGGTCAAGGCTGAAAGTAGATGTTAGGAAAACATCTGCCCGAGATAAGAAGTGGCAATACAGGGAAGAGAGAGAGAGTGAAGCTGAATAGTTAGGAGTGATTTGAGGACCTCGTTATACTTTCTTAGGGGGTGGGAGAAAGTATCAGAGGAATAATCTGAGATGGACAATGGGAAGCATTTAGCTCTGTGCTGTTTAAGAGGACAAGGCAGTGGGACTCAGGCCAGAAGCTGCAAGGATCAGAGCAAATGAGGACTGAGAAATCAACAGAATCAGAGGAAAGTGGGGTTGGTTTGTTTGTTTAGAGAAGACTGTCAGATGGTTAGATTCATTAATTCATGTGACACATATATATTGAGAATCAACTGACTTGTCCTTTGACGCAACCTACTGTTTTGTCCTCTTCCAGGACCCAAACAAGCCAGGGTGTGAAAGCAAAGCCCCTATCTTCACGAAGCTTATCAGACACTGGGGAAGGCAGACGATGCATGCATATTGACTGTCATAAATGCTATGTGGAGAGAGGTACAGGGTGGTCAAGGAAGACCATTATGAGAAGATGTCGATGTTAGACAGGGTTCTCTAGAGAAACAAAATCAGGACACTTATGGTTTTATATATATTTATACAGATAGATATATACAACATAATAACTAAACAGCTAATTAATCTATAGAGCAGTACAAATTACTCAGTGAAACTCACTTCTTTGAGATAGCTAATACACTGGCCGTCCTTCAAGTCTTGAGGGCCGCTGGGTGCAAGTCAAGGAAGCAGACAACTGAGTCCTCTGTAGAGCAATTTAGGTAATCTGGCCATAGGCAGCAAACAGCAAGGCAGGTCACCAACAGTCAGCCAGAGGACAGGGTCCAACAGTCCCCAGCTAAAGCGATGTATACACCAGCAGCATGGCAAAGCAGGTCTTGAAGGAACCTCAAACTATAGTGACAGAGTCCACAGGTTGGGTATCCCACAGGTAGTGTAGGTCGCAAGTTAAAGCTGAGAACCAGCTAAAGCAGCTGCACACTGGTCCGATCATAAAAGAGCAAGAGACCAGAAAGGTGAGGCTCGCCAAGCCATTTATCTCTCCGCCTTCAATGAATCCCATGTGTTCATTGGCCATGTTGGCACAATAAACCTATTACAACCTACCCCTTGCCAACTTGACACCTGTACACAATTCTTTAGCCATACATACTTTCCAGACGTTAATGAAATCACACTTATACTTAACATCAAACATCTATCACACATATAAATGAAAACACAGAGTCCAATTGTATCTGATACATCATACATGAACAAAGGAAAGATATTCGATGAACACATATAAAGAAAATAAACTGACAATCACAAACCTCGCTTTTGAAATTGATCACATTGTCGTGATCTGATAGGTAGAACTACCTTCTTCTACTACCCATTCTGTATTACCTTTGCCCTTGGCAAGCACCTCAGCTGGCTGTGGTTTTTTTGCCTGGTGGGATGGCCCAGACCTTCATTCCTGAGGGGTCTGGGTCATTATTCGTCCTGTCAGGATCGGGTTGCTGTAACTTACCATTTACTTTAATCACAGGGCATGGTAGCACTAAGAGTCAGTCTACAGGATATTGTGGATTCCAGACATATTCTTTTTTTACCTCCGTTATGTAGCACCAGTCCAATTTCTCCTTGGTAATCAGCATCAATCATACCACTCAGTACAGTGACACCCTTCCTGACCTGTTGATCCAAAGGCATGAGAAGCCCAAAGTGGCCAGGGGGCATTCTCAGCTGCCAGTTCAGTGGAATCCATGCTGTGTTTCCAGGTAGGAGAGTTCCTTCCTTCGGGACCAGGACCTCCAAGCCTGAAGCGCACAGGGTTGCTGGGACAGTGTCATTTCAACAGAACCTCGAAGGAAATAAGGGAGTGGGCCATGAAATATCTGCAGGAGAGCATGTGAGGCAAAGTGGAAGGACCTGAGTCTGCCCCATGCTTGATGCGTGTGAAAACACACAGAAGGCCACAAGGGCTGGAGAAGGAGCCAGGGCCCAGACTACAAACTACCACACAGGCCAAATAAGTGAAGGACTTACCCTGTCATCCTAAGTGTAAACAGGGGTCAAGGCAAGGTTGCAAGAGGGAAGGCCATGGTGCAAGAATGTTTACAAGGCTCGGGCTGGCTGGCTGGCTGGCTGTGACTTGGGGCACAGAGGAGGATAAGAGCAGGAGCAGAAGCAGGCAGTCAGGAGAATCTCACAATTGTCAGCAAGAAAAGAGGAGGAGCTGTGCTTGCATTGACACAGTGGCTACAACAACCCGCTCAAACATAACCAGTCTAAGGATAGTGCAGGACCAGACAGTATTTATCCTGCTGTCTATAGGGTCACTGCTCTGAGTCAGAATCAACTTGACGGCACCGAACCACAGCAGCACCGTAGTGGATGTCAGAGATGCTCGTGGATGTCAGAGATGCTCGTGGATGTCAGAGATGCTCGTCCGGAGTGAGGGGAGAGGGGGTGGCTGGAAGACACTGCAGGGGCGGAGCAGATGCAGGGAGGAGGGAGGAGGGCCAGGGCTAGGAATGGAGGCAGAGGAAGAGGGAGAAGAAAATCCTCTAGAGCAGTGGTTCTCGACCTTCCTAATGCCACGACCCTTTCATACAGCACCTCATGTTGTGGTGACCCCGCAACCATAAAATTATTTTTGTTGCTACTTCATTACTATAAGTTTGCTGCTGTTATGAATCGGGGTGACCCCGGTGAAAGGGTTGTTCGACCCCCAAAGGGGTTGTAACTCACAGCTTGAAAACAGCTGATCTAGACAAAGCAGGTGTTTAGAAATCCCCAGGCACAGAAAGGGTACTCTGTGGCCTTCATTTCAACCACTGCTCCCACTCCCCCACCCCTGGTATTAGAGGTTGGTGAATTGAAAGAAGGCTTGCTGGGCGCATGGGGAGGGGGAGTAGGAGGATGCCTCTAGTTCATGGCAGGAAAATGCTGAATGCTGGAGACATAGGTACAGTATAGCTAAAGAATGCAGAAGGGCGTTCCCTCATGCTACCTCGAGTTTTAAGAACAACAGTTCAAGACATCGTCCTTCTAACTGTGATTCTGCTTCCCGCCCTCCGGTAATGCAGCCCACAGTTCCCCACGGTCTGCCTTGAGGGCAGCCTCTGACACACTGGTCGTCGCCACACTGAGGAGCAGACTGGATATACCGCCGAGTCACTTCTCAAATACTGCATGCCTCTTCTCAAGAACCTTCAGGGACCCCTTTCTTAGCACACCTAAGAGAGTTTCCAAGACTGTAGCTGTTCATGGGAGTAGAAAGCCTCCTCTTTTTCCTGAGTGGTTTCAAACTGCTGATCTTGCAGGTTGCAGCCCAACTCGTAACCACGACACTGCCAGGGCTGACGGTGCCGCCTGCTTTTCTTCAAGCACACACCGCTTTTCCTCCCTTGGGCCTCTGCTCTTGCTTTGTTTCACCCTGCCCCCAGTGTCCTCCCCGTCCTCCTCTGCCTGTTGACAAACCGAGTAGCCTTCAAAAGCCCCTGTAAAACCACCTTCTCCATGAAGTCTCCTGAATGTGATCTCCCTTCTTAAAACCCTCCCAGGACTCACACTACTCTCAAGGCATCTGCCCGATTAGATTCTCTACTGGTGCTGTCTGTGTGCTTGTCTTAGCCTCTCCTCCCTGCTCTAGGGAGACTGAGTTTTAAAGCCCAAAGCTCCTGCATCCTCTTGTTTGTATCATCTGAGGTCCTTAGTAAAGGGTCTTGAACATAGCAAGCAGTTCACAAAATACTGAATTGCTTTGCTTTTCAGATGAGACAAATAAGAGTTCTGAAAGAAATTAGAATGTGGGAAGAGAGACTTGTAAGCAAGTATTCACAAATGCTGGAATGTTCTGTAAGGGTAAGCAGAGGGCCAGCCAATAGGATGACGCTAGCATCGTGGCCACCAATCACACAGCATGGCAGTCAAGGAGGCTTGGGCCCAGAGCCAGCACCACAAGATCACCCTCCCACATGTGTCCCGCTGTCTGGAACAGCCTCCTCCAAGGGGCCGCAGACTGTAGAAGTTACGGTGTTGCTCCCCTGGAGAGAGTGTCCCATTGTCAGCCCTGTGAGTGGTTTTCAGAGCCCCTCTCAAGCCATTTTTACTTGGGAGCTGCATAAACAGCTTCCCCTCCATGCTGTTCTGTCCTGTGTCTGACACTGGCTGTCACGGTGCCAGTCCGCCAGACCAGGGGCAGTCTCTCCCTCCCCTAATTAATCCTGGGTCTCTTTCATTGTTTTGTTGTTGCTTGTTGCTGCCCCAGTAATTCCGACTCATGGTGACCCCCAGATGTTACAGAGGAGACTGGCTCCAGAGGGTTGTCAAGGCTGAACTCTTTTGGAAGCAGATTGGCAGACCTATCTTCTTAGGCACCTCTGTGTGGCCTCGAACCACCAGCCTTTCTCCTAGGAGTCTAGTGTTCCACCATTTCTACCCTGCAGGGGTTCCTTTAATGGTTTAGCACCAAGAAATTACCCCAAGTTCTCCCAAGTTAATAGACTCCCAATGCCCCCAAACAGCCATTTTGGCTGCTAAGGCATGAAAGGACCTCTATTGTTGTTTTCCACATGTGGTCGTGAGTTCATTTCAACTCCTACTGACCCTATGTGATGGAGTAAAACTGCCTTATAGGGTTTTCTTGACTATAATCTTTAGGGGAATAGATGGCCAGGTCTTTTCTTCTAAGGAGCAGCTTGCTGATGGCTTGGAATAACAAGCCTTTCCATTAACAGCCCGGATGCTTAACTGTTGTGCCACCAGGACTCCGGAAAGGGACTGATAGTACTGAATTCAGTTGCTCATAGCCTGGGTGGCACAGCAGGTTCAGTTGGGTGGCTCTTCTTGGCGCCGGCCCTGGAAATCCTGACTTATCAGGTCATGACAGGGCTAGGAATCTGAATCTCACAAACCTGTTGGGTAATTCACCCACAGCTGATGGTAGGCCTGCATGAGATTCAACTTCCTGGGCCCCACCATGACTTTACATGACTCTGCGAGAACCTGCTAGGCGGGTATTACTCATGACTCATTTGTGCCAGGAGGGTTATCCTCATCGTACCAAGGAAGGAAAGACCTTGCACGGCAAGTGAAGGTCTCACGGTTAATGAACAGACCCGAACTCGAATCTAGGCTTCCTTGTGCTGAAAAAGTGAGGTCGTGAGCCCAAATAGGTAGTGGTGGGGCATGGTGGGTGGTGAGTAAGCCTGGATAGAAAAGGCCTTCCAGATCAGCAAAGTTCCACCCAGTGCAGGCTATGTATGGCTCGCTGTCACCCCAAATAAATAGGTAGTATGTAAGCGCCATATATCAACTTACTGACTGCAAGGCTTGCAAACTTTATATGGATCGCTTTGATGTTTCAAACATTTTTTAATGATGAAAATGATCAAGTACGAAAATTATGCAAGCGAATAGAAGAATGAAACCAGTTTGCCCAACATCTCGATTTGACTCTTCGAGTTTCTTTGGCCCCTTCTGCTATTTTTCTTCTCTCCCTTGCTGAAAGATTTTCAAACAAATCCTACACAGCATGCCATTTCTGCCTTTTGTACTGCAGGATGCATATTGAAAAGACACTTGCTCTCTGTGCCTAAGAGGAGCGTGACTTAGCCACTCAGGACTTCCCCACCTACACCTACTGCCCAGTTCTAGGCCGCAGGCTCCAGCAGGCGTCACATAACTTGCTCCGGGTGAGCTGGCAGATCTGTGCGTCACAGCCTGGCAGCAGGTGTGGGTTCTCAATCATCCTGACGGGCAAACACATTCTGGGCTCCCTCTAGACCCTCTGACACATTTGGGTGTTTATTAATTTTGTCTTAGGTCAACAATGTTGCTGCCACCTTGCTTCCTACTTGAAGGAATGTCAGGAAAAGGACCCTGGGCACAGTCTCAGTGTCTTATTATTACCCCGTTCACAGGTGGGACCGTGATTAATTCCCTCTGTCCCCACTCCCACTCCACCCCCACCCCCACCACAGTAGGCTAGAGGACAAATCCCGCTGTCACAACTCTGAGACACACGCGCAGATTAAGGAGGAGCCCGTTGGTGTCTCAGGCCTTCATCAGGTAGAAAAGGGTGGTTAGTATGCTGGCCTCACCCGGGGTGACTCTAATGCCACCTCTGAGAAGGTGACAGGGCCCCTTTCTAGGGCGCTTCCTTGGGCCGGTCCTCTCACGGCATGCCACAAGCTGCTCCCTCAGCACTGCAGTGATCCAGAGTCTGAGACACCCCAAATGAGGCGTGAAGGGGATCTGTCTAGAGCTCGAGTGAGGCCATCAGCCTCAGCTAACGTCCCACCTGACAGCACTCCGAACTGCCCCCCAACCTGGCCACCCTGTTGAGGCATTCTAGAACCCCAGTCCATGGCAATTCTGCCCCTTCAAGTCTGCTGATGCAGCATCCCACAGTGCCTGGACATAGGAGCCACGACTTTGGGTTGAGTTACCCACACTTCTATTTTGGGGAGACTGTGGTCTGTCTGTGGCCCACAGTGCTGCTGGGGTACAGGAATAGCCGAGCAGGACACATATTTGGACCAACACTAGTTTCCATTTCCTCTTCGAGTAACCGATACATGACGACTTAGTAGCTGGTCGAGGGCCTCTGTCCGACTCCTGCCACCAGCAGCCCCGACACCCGACACCCGTGGAGCCACCTCATGAACTTCTCTCCCACAGGGTCGCACCCGGCTGTGTTGGTGTGGGCGAATGGGGACTGAGGCAATCAGTGCTGCATATATTTATTTTTCAACTCAGAAGGAAATCCGTCTCATCTGACAACCAGATGCATGCATCCCCTAAATTGAAATTAAACTCTACATTTGGCGTCACTTAAAGATAAAGTGTTATTATGATGCTGAACAATTTAAAAATTCAGTCCATTAGCTGATTGCTTGACTGCTGGTTCTCCCTTACTGCCGGGTGCCACCTGTCCGCTTTCCTTGATCAGATCAGGCCGGGGAGTAGGCTGAGGTCAACTCGAGGTGCTGAGGATGCAGAATGTAAAGCGACCTTCCTTCTCCAGATGCCCAGTGTCCACGGCCACTAGTTTCACGACCAGAGGAGTGAGGGCCTCATCCTGGCCCGGATTGCAATCCAGCCTCAGAAGATGTGTTTCAGCTCGGCTCAGATACGATGCAAATGTTGCCTTTTTCCATGTGATGAATCATTATTCTCATGGCAATGACCCTATTGAGGAACACTATTAAGATGCCATTTCCTTCATTTATGATCTTCATACATCTTGCAGAGGCCCCAGAAAACACTCATCATTTTGCTTCCTCCCAAGAAAGACCACAGGGGTCTTTGGTGGTGCTGTTGGCAAGTGTTGAGCTGTGAACAGAAAGATTGGCGGTTCAAACCCACCAGGCTCTCCACAGGAGTAAAATGAGGCTGACTGCTCCTGTAAACATTTACAAAGTCTCAGCACGCCTGTATACGGTCACTATGAGGCAGATTCAATTGGACAGCCCTGGGAAGAAAGACCATCCTTACATAACCCATTGCCGTTGAGTTTATTCTGACTCCTGGCAACCCTCAGGGCAGAACAGAACTGCTCCAGGGGCTTTCTGAGGCTGTCAGTCTTGATGGGAGCAGACACCCATGCCTTTCCCCTTTCATCTCTGTACCAGGAGCCATAAAACCGCACTGCCCCTGCTCGCCCTTCCTAGTCCGTTGCCATCTTCGTCCCTGACTCAGAATGAAACACTGTTAGCCTGTTCGGGGCCTGATCGTTGGTAGTTTGGGTCCATTGTTTCGGCTGTCCTGTCAGTCCATCTCATTGAGGGGTCCCCTCATCCTCACCATGATTTGCTTTTCTGGCAAGTCGTCTTTCCCTCTGACATGTTCAAAGGAAGAGAGTTGAAATCTCGCCATCCTCACTTGTAAAGGAGGCGCTGGCAGTGTCTCTCCTAAGGTGGATTTGCCTTTGGAAGGGACAGAGGCCACTAATCAGGATAGGTCAGGGCTGCGAGCCAACAGTCACGAGAATGAATGGAGAAAGGCAGCTTCCGTAAACACATTAGGTAGATGATAACGCTTCTGTCGTTTCAAAACGTTGCTCTTTGGACCAGGGTCGAGACTGGGGTGAGTTAAGCCAGGGGCCCAGGATGCAAACTGTAAGGAGGTCCTGACCCTCCGGCTTGTACACAGGTTGGCTCATTCCATTGTGCACCCTGGGCTCTTCACTTGCCTTACTCTGGACTTAGCCTTGCTGTGGACTGGGGCCTGCTGGAGGCACAAACATGACTGTGTCTAAATCTGGAGACTGATTCAGCTGAGATCCGGGAATCATTTTAAATAAACTCTCTCAGGTAATCCTGAGACACAGCCAGGCTGAGGCACCACTGATAATAAACAGAGTGTAGAACACCAACACCAGAAGGTGAGCTTCACTGCATTTATCCTGGCTAGTCTCAAGTAAAGGGATTGGGTTTAATTCTGATTTTCTCAATGTAAATGACATTTAGAGATCTGATTCTATATCAGCTGGAATTGTATTCAGCTTCCAGTAACATTAGAAAAAAAAATCCGACTAATCATATCATAAATAAAGAGAGTGCTACTTTTTCTAGAAGTAGAAATTTGGTGTAGGTCACTGTTGGTATTGATCAGTAGCTCAGTAACAATGGGACAAACATCTCTGCAATTTTCTTGGACGTTCCTAGGGTTGGTTTGTCTGTGACTCCCAAATAGCAGCAATATTTCCAACAATCACATGCTTTCAAGATAGTAAGAGAGGAAAAAGCAGAAGTGCACTGCCAGCCCTGTCTATTGCCTTGTATCAAGGAAGCAAAACCTTCCCAGAAACCGCCTCTCCCTGGCAGACCTCTACTAGGATTTCATGGACACCTCTTGCTGGGAAATCAGGGAACAGGCCCTCTCGATGGGTTTAAACTCTGCTTCTCAAATATTGGAGCTGGAGCTGTGGCGGTACTGTTGGGTGAACTGGTGCACTGCTAATGGCAAGGTCAAGGCTTCACACCCACCGGCTGCTCTCATAAAGATGTATAGCCTCATTAAACTTTTACGGGAATCTCTGTGAGAGATAATCCACACAATGGCAGTGGGTTTTTAATTCTCCAACTTCAGGGAGGATCAGAACGGCTAGAGGCCTTTTCAAAACAAGGATTGCTAACTCTAGCCCCCAGAGGTTTTGACCAAGTACAGTAAATTCACTGTCACTGAGTCAATTCAGACGGATAGTGACCTTATAGGTCAGGGTAGAATGGCCCCTGTGGATTTCTAAGACTAAATTTTACGGGAATAGAAATTTTCATTTTTCTCCTGTGGAGTGGCTGGTAATTTCAAACTACTAGCCTTATGCTTGGGAGCCCAATGCATGACCCACTACAGCACCAGGGCTCCTGATTAAGGGTCCCAGTTGAAGCAGTTGCTGTTGAGTTGACTCAGACTCATGGCAAATCCTTGAGCAGGGTCCTCAAACTCAGCCCACGGGCCACATGCAGCCCGCCAAGGACATTTATCCAGCCCACCAGGTATTTTTGCCCCATTTGTTTTTTTTTTACTTCACAATAAGATGGGTGCAGTGTGCATAGGAATTTGTTCATGGTTTGTTTGTTTGTTTTTAACTATAGTCCGGCCCTCCAACGGGTCTGAGTGAACTGGCCCCTTGTTTAAAAAGTTTGAGGACCCCTGCCCTTGAGGGTCAGAGTAGAACTGTGCCTCCCTCATAGAGTTCCAATGGGTGGTGTCATAGAAGAAGATTGCCTGCATCCTAGGTCGCCTGGTTGCATTAAAACATTTAACCTTTCAGTTCACTGGTGAATTTGCTGTTTGCACCACCAAGGGACTCCAAAGCCCGGGCTACCGCCTGATTTTTTATTTTTCTTTCTTTCGCTATATTTTCCAGTTGATTTGGATGCACTAATCGTAGGACAACACATTGAGAATCACTGACTTCATCCAATGACTCTCAGCCTGGGTAGTATGTTCAAAATCATGGCAAAACCTAACCATTTCCTGAGCGTGGTGTGTGTTTGGTGTGTGTGGCACATAGTCTTAGGTATATAACTTGTTTGAGATCCACCAAATTATTTGAAACCATTTAGAGGTGGCAAACCCCACTGTTTCCTTCTATGTAGAGCTTGCAGAAATAAACTTAAGAGTTTCTCAAATGAAACAAAAAACCTGCCTTCATACAGATATTGTTTCCCCGATATCAAATCTCTCCAGATGATGGGAATGGGAATCCCATCCAGGGATGGGAACCATTGTTTTAGGCTAATCAGATCTCTTACCTGGGGCTGTTATTAAGGAGGAAGTGGAAGAGGAGATTCAGATACCAGTTTAATCTGCACTACTGAAACATTTGTGGATCTTTTAAAATTTCCCAAGTTCAGCACATATCCTAGGCCAATTAAAGCACAGCCTCTGGGAATCGGACATAGGCACCAGTATTTGGGGGCACTCTCCAGGGGGTTTCAATATGCAAGGAGGTTTGGGAACTTGTGGATTAAGAGAAGATTGCCAAGAATATGGGAATATATTTGCAAACAAAATAAGAAGAAATTATGAAAAGGTGTTCTTCAGATCAGAAAAAAAGAAAACAGAAGATTGATTTCATTGTAGCATTCACGTGTGTGACAAATGCTGTTATCTGTTCTGGCCCCACCCACCCCACCCCCCTCCCCCGCCCAGAAGCTGGTCAGGGCCCTTGGGTTCGATACAAAGGAACATTTTTTAGCTGCAAGTTATTGCAATGAAATGTGGTGCAGTAAGAAGGGTGTTGGGCAACCCTGTCATTTAAGAGCTGTAGAAATAGTGTAGCTTCTCATCTGTTTAGAATGTTCTAATGCCATTCTTACAAAAGGTGAGGAAATGGATGCAATGGCCTATCGATTTCTTCTTTGAAAAAATTTTTTATTTTGCTCCTTCACTTCACATCTCAACTCAAAATACAGACCTCTGCATTAACAATTCAAAGAAACCCTAGCCTTTGCCCATTTAGCTGCTGGAATGGATAGACTCTCTTGACAGCTAGTCATAGGCTGAGATGCTAAAGCTGTTTGGATCTCTGAAAGGCTAGTTTGAGCTTTTGGATGACAAGCATATTGCCAAATAAAGAGGGCCATCAAAATTTGATTTGAATAAGACCCTGAATATGAAATGTAAATGTTTTACTTAAGGATTATTCACAACAGTGTCTGAGACATGTACACACACACACACACACACACAACCAGAATAGCTATTTTTATGGCACATGGATATAATACATGTGTTTAAATATAGTCTCAATTAAATGTGTTCTCCTTTGCACATGAAAATGTCACTGGCTAATGTCAGGAGAACATGACCTTTAAGTTGTCTTATGTAGACCTGGTAATGGATTTACCCTGATCACACCAAACCTTATTACCAGTAACATACAGTAGGTTCAACTCCTGGCTCGGCTTGAATTTCAATCACAGGTGAAAAAGCAGGAGGCCAGCCAGGGAGCGAGTGTACATTCTGTGGACTTAGGTTGCTGCATATTTGAATTGCTGTTTGTTGTTGTTAGATGCCATCTAGTTAATACTGACTCAGAGCGAACCTATGCACAATAGAAGAAAACACTTCTTGATCCTGCGCCATCCATACAATCACTCCTGTGTTTGAGCCCATAATTGCAGTCACTGTAACAATCTACTTCATCGAAGGTCTTCCTCTTTTTCACTGACCCGCTACATTACAAGCATGATGCCCTTTTATAGATACTGGTCTCTCCTGATAACAGGTTCAAGGTACATGAGATGAAATCTTGCCCTCTTTGCTCCTAAGAAGCATCCTGGGCTGTATTTTACTTCTTCCGAAGACAGGTTTTTTTAGATACCAAATGACTCAGAAACCAGACCCAAGCAACAGCAGCAACACTGCCATGGAGTTGACTCCGACTCCCGGTGACTTTCAGTAGAGCTTCAGTACAGCTTTATGGAAGCAGACGGCTCCTCTTTCTCCTGAAAGGGTTCACAAACTCAAATTAAAAACCAACATCACTGCCATCGCGTCAGCTCCGACTCACAGTGCAGGGTAACTAAGGCCAAGAACAGGAAACAAGAGCTAAGTAACAGACAGTGCCTCTCTTTCATCCACTTTCACCTTCTTTATTTTTTTAATCACCCATAATTATTGCCAAATTTCCCATCACAATAAATAGCTCCCAGCTTCCTAACCCAGGCCTCCTCCTTCCCGTCCTTTTTTGCCAACTGGAATGCAGACATAACAAAAGGCTCCACTAGCCAAGTGGATGCTGAGATGACTTTCAGAAAAGGAAACTGACACCCAGCAAAGAAACAAGATAGCAGGAGCCTGATTCCCAACACCACAGAGCTTCAGACCAGCAAGGATCTGGGCTTCATACTGTGCACAGAAAAAGAAACAGCGATCGAAGAAACAGCGATCTTGTTTGCAGCACTGTTTCTGTTGATCGTTGCTGAGTTTGATGATAACAAACAGGCTCTCAAAGGTTATGCATATCAGAAATGCCTAGAACACTAGTGAAGCATATTGAAGTAGGACAGGGCCTGTGCCATTCTTTGTACTTTCATTAGACCCTCTAGGTGCCGGATTCTAGGTTGGAGAAGGACTAGGATAACTATCCCCAGAAGTTGGAGAAAGCATAGGGTAAGGGTGTGGGGTGAGGTCAGACTGCTGTCTGCCCCACCTCAGGGGTGGGCCTGCTCCCTGCTGCTGGAGACAATGGATTACTTCTCTCTGAAGCTTGGAACCATTAGCTTGGTTCCTGTAGGAGGACTTCTCACCCTACTGATAATGGTCTATCAGTTGAGCCAGGGAACAAGTCAAACAGGCTCTGTGACATCAAAGTTAGGCTGCCATCCTGTATCTAGGATCCGCCCATCTTGCCTCATGTATACCCCCAATCCCTCCTCTTCCTATTGCGTGTATGTCCCTAGATCACCCCCTCTCATTACTGTGCAACCCCTTCCTGTGACGTATGACTTTACCTGTAATTAGTGGGTTTGCACACCCCCAAAAGGTATATAGGCCTGGGTTAGCAATAGAGAGCTCTCTCTCACTGGTCCCACTCGCCTCTCTCCCCTCTCTCCTCTCCCCTCCTCTCTCCTTTGTTCCCTTTCCCGTCCTCCTTCCCTTCCCCCTCTCCACACGGACCACCAAGCGGGGCTGAGGTGAGCAATGCTACCATGCAATGTGTCTGACTGCATTATTGTAATATCTCTCATGCTTTCTATGACTTTAATATAATATTAAATAATATATATATATATCTCAACCATACAATTGTGATTACTGAACCCGTGGGTAGTAGTGGGTGGGGACAGGTTCTCCCCCAAACCTTATACTACATAAAGGTAAGAAGTAATCAGTTGATTAGAACACATTTTAGAAACTTGAGGCCATTGAATAAAATATTAAACAATATAGCAGCATTCTGAAGGATGCAAGTGCAGGTGTAAGTTCAGGAGATAAACAGATCTTACAGTCACAGTCAGCAGCCTGATCATAACCACTATGTCACCAGGGCTCCTCTTCCCTAGTTAATGGTCAGACACAATCCAATGGAGGTTTAAAATCCACCTGAGGATTCTGCCAATAGATTTTGGGATTTCACTGTCATCCATAGCCTTCTGCAAAGAAGGTGCTCAGAATTTAAGTTCTAATGTGCCAGAAACCAGTAATTCTCAGTACACAGCTGTACTTCTCCATGCTAGTTTCTTAATTTGCAAAGTGGACCAGAAATTATGTTGATTTCACAGTGTTATCACAAGGATTCGATGAGATAATCTAAGAAATGGCATTGTATAATAGTTGCCAAAAAGTAAAGGCTCAATAAGTGTTGGTTTGAAAGAAAATTAGAGTGAAAATTATGACCTGTGTGAATTCCATTTTATGATTTTTAGGACTATGCTGCACAATTATGGCAGCAAAAATTAATAACCACATGTGGCTAGTGGCTAATGTATCAGACAAAACAGACATAGAACATCTCCTTCACTGCAGAAAGTTCTATTGACAGCAGAGGCACCACTATGGTTGATGTTACTGGTACGGTGACCATGGTGTCATCTTGCCCCCATGCCCTCCTCCTGTACCTGACCGTACCAAATCCTTAGTAATCTTTGTTATCGCTTTTACTCATAGAATAATGTGCGATAATTAAAATGGCTTACTCCTTAGACTCTATGAATGCTTATAACAAAGTGGATTTGTGAAATCTTTCTACACTGAGTCACACCATTCATTATAGCATAATTAATAACTGAGTGGAAACCTTAAAATTTTTCCTCCTTTATGCCCTTTAATTACTACTTCATTCTCAAAACAGCTATTGATAAAGGTTCCGTAGTATTACTTACCATATATTGTAGCAACACCACCAGAAATTTTGACAAAATCCGTCAGGATAAAACCCCTCGCTGCACCAATATAATAGTGCATACCTGTAGCATGTGCAGGGGAGGGCATGCGATTTGGGATAGCATTGTAATTGGGTAATGACGACCAGAACACATTAGGAGGTTCAAAAAGTAAATTAGCTTGCCCCCAGGGGTCCCCTCCTGAACCAGACTGGGGGTGGGGGAGTGGGTTGGGTTGGTGGGGGGGATTAGTTGTTATAACTAACTGCAAGGATACTTTTATAAAAATAATACATTTCTGCTGAAACATTGCCCCCAAATTTTCTAGGTGGGCATTTTCATTTTCATATCACTCCCTGACAGTGTCATCCTGTATGGTCTGCACCACCCTCCCCCACCCCCAACACACCTCATGATGCTCCTGTTGGACAGCACCACTTAGAGGACCCTGAACAAGCGGCATGTTCACATGCTCCAGGATGACTCAGGCTATTCAGAGAGCTTTTTTCCAGTCACTCTGAACAATGCCCATTTAAATGCACCAACTCTAGATTTGTGTGTGTGTGTGTGTGTGTGTTTAGGGAAATAGTCTTTCATTTGAAATATATACTAAAAAGTAAAAAGGGTTTAACAAAAGAAATATAAATTGTGGGCATGATAAGCGTGTATCAGTGCAACATTCCTTTTTATTGTTGAATAATTTTGTTGAGAGATTAGAGATCTTAAAAAAATGGAAAGACACCCTATGCTTACGGGTGACAAGATTTAAAATTAAGGTGGGAAAGCTCAAACTGGTCAATGGAGTCAGTGAGATCTCCGTGCGAGCACCCCGCTCTCTCTGTGTCTCTGGTGCAGACATGGAAAGCTGACCCTACAGTGCACAGGGGAATTCAAGGGGTCCAGAATGCCCTAAACAATCTTGAAAAAGAAGAACAAGGTCGGAGGACTCTTGGTCTCTCATTTCAAAACTTGCCACAAAGCTTTAGTAAGCAGACGTACAAAAACAGAATAGAATTGCGTGTACAGACATAAATCCTTACGTTTATGGTCATTTGATTTTCAGCAAGCACTGCAAGACAGTCCAATGGGAAAAGTCATATCTCAGCAAATGTGCTATACTAATTGATTAGCCACAGCAAAAGGGTGAAGTTGAGTCCCTACTTGATACCATACCAAGAAATTAACTCAGAATGGATCATAGAATTAAATGTAAGAGTTAAAACCATAAAACTCTAAGAAAAAAAGAGTAGTCAACCTTTAGACCTGGGGTTGAAAATGGTTGTTTAGATTCCAACAGCACATGCGACTAAAGGCACAATAGATAAATTAGACTTTATCAACAGGAAAACCTTTTATTTGGCAAATTATACGGTCGTGAAAAGGAATAGACAATTTACAGAATGAGAGAAATATTTTCAAGTCATGTATCTGGTAAGAGACTAGCAACCATAATACATAAAGAATTCTTAGCATTCAAAGAAACAAAAACAAAAAATAGGAGAATGTTTCAAAAAGTTTGTGGATAAATTATACTATCTTTTAGCTTTATTTTTCTATGAACTCTTCTAGAAACCCCTTCAGATCTATTCAGATCCTTTGCCCCCTTAAGCAATGGACAAGGGCTCTGCATAGATTATAGTTACTAAAACTCACTCCTAGTGAGCTGATACCTACTTGCAGCATCCCTGGAGGACATGGGAGATCCTCCCCCGTGAGTTTCCAGGCTGTAAATCTTTACAGGAGCAGAAAGCATCACCTTTCTCCCAACGAGTGGCTGGTGGATTTGAACTGCTGACCTTGTGGTTATCAGCCCACTATGCCACCAGAGCTCACAAATGTTAGTCACCAGGAAGATGCAAATCAAAAGTACAATGGTATACCACTTTTTACCTATATAATGTAAAATGAAGTTTTCATTCTGAAACAAAGATTTAACATGATGTAGAAATTTCACTCAGGTATATATCCAATAAAAATGAGAACTTATGTCCACAGGAAAATGCACACAATTGTTCATAGCACCATTATTTATAGTAGCCCCAAAGTCAAAGCAACCCAAATGCCAGTTATCTGATTAATGAATAAACAAAATGAGATATGCTAATATAGTGGAATATTATTCAGCAGACAAAGGAAGGTTGGTTGCACTGATATTCATATATGCTACAACATGAATGGACCCTGAAAATGTAGGCTGATTGAAACAACCCAGTTCCCAAAACTTTCTCTATGGAGATGAAGTGTCCAGAATGGGAAAATGTAGAGACAGAAAGCAGATTCATTGCTGCCTCTGGCAGCAGTCATGGGAAATGAGGAATGACTGTTAATGGGTGCAGAAAATGTTCTAAAGCTGGATTATTATGAGAGTGGCATGTCTCTGAATTTTCTAAAAACAAAGGTATGTGAATTGCTTTTCAATAAAAAGAAAGAATAATTCAATTTTTAAAAAAGAAGAAGAAGGAAAGAGGAAGGGAGGCAGGCAGGAGGGAAAAAATCATTTTGTAGGAAATTAGGGAAATACAAAATTTACCAAGGTAACATTATATAATTGCAAGAACACTGGCTAAGAGTCAAGACCTGTATTATTAGACATGCAGTCTCAATTTACTGCTGGAAACGTCTAGGGCAAGTCTCTTAACTTCTTTCTTCAGTTCTTCACTTATTAGAGAACAAAGTTTCCAATTCTAATGTTTGATAGTCATGAAGTCTGTCCAGTTGAACTGATAAGAATGTTGTTGAATCAAATTCTCAAGTGTTGTCACAGTCCAAATACATTAAGAGCTGCTGCTTCTGGCATCAGCCCCGTGCTCTCCTTCCTGCTTGGATTCTGATGAAATATGTGCAGTGATTAGCCTCTAGTTGTAGGTCAATAAAATATTTCATCTGGATTATGCATTTCTAGAGGAACCTGACTACATTTTTTGTGTTTTAAAGTTCTGACCTTTTGGACAGAGTAGACCTGTTCCAGGGGGTTTGCAAAATTGTGACTCTTTATGGAAGCAAATTGCTACTTCTTTTTCTGGCAGAGTGACGGGTAGATTCCAATGACCAACCTTTTGGTTAGTAGTCCAGCATTTTAATTACGACACCACCAGAGCTCCTGATCTACAGGCATAGAGACGAGGATTTATAACACATACTTGGGTAGGGGGCGGGGTGGGGAGGGGAGAATGGGACACAATTCAATCCATAATGACAAGTATAAATTGAGTTAATCACATAGCTCATGTGGTATGTCCAGAGCATCTGTATCAAGAAGTCATTTAAGGCCACTGAGAGGTTGGCATTGGTAGCTAAGGAAATTCTACTTCACAACATCATGAAATTGTGAATCAAATTCTCCTGAGCAATTTGAAAATTCTAATAGTTACACAGGCTTCATAGGATCAGTTCCCAAATATGTATTGAAGTAAGTGCTCTGAACTTGCATCTGTAGTACTGGGACAAGTTCTCTCTTCCTCCCCTTTTAAAATTAAATAACTAATGGATTTTAACGTATATTGTGAAGTGGGTGAAGGTTTACAGAGCAGAACAAGTTTTCCATTTAACAATTCATACACGTTTCGTTTCATGTCATTAATTGTAACCTACACAATGTAACATCACTCATCCCACTTCCTCCCTGTATTTTCTGTTTCCGTCTTCCTCCTCTGCTAAGCCTCTTAGCTTTGTCTTTAGGTACATGCTGCCCTTTGGATCTTAAATGACAAACAGAGGGGTGAATTCAGTCCAGACCTGAAGGGTGACGAGCGCGTGCATACCTCCCTACTGTTGTTGCCCCCTTGTAGACCTGTCTACTGTTTGGCTGAAAATTAAGTCAGGGGGATGAGCTCTTTTCAGACTTGAAGAGGGGCTAAGGTGATTAGTCTCAGGGGTTCTACCAGTCTGTATCTGACCAGTATCTGTATCTGTATGGACTTTTTTTGGGGGGATGGGGGTGATTTTGAGTCTTGTTCCACATTTTTCTCCCATTCCATCCAGGACTCTTTCAGAGCAGTTGGCAGTGGTAATCGGGTACCATCTAGTTCTTCTGGTCCCAGAGGGGTAAGTAGACCAGAGTCCACTGAAGGCTAAGTAGAGTTATTTGACTCTAAGTAGAATGACGTAACTCTAACAGTCACTTAACTCTAAGGCCAGTGTTTCCAAATTCTTTAGTTGAAAAGCCTAACTCCTCCCTCAGAACTTGGTCCTCTTCCTTACTAGGCTCACTACCTGAGTGGTCTCAGTTAAACACGCCTCTCTTTTCTTTCACTGCAACATTTGATCCTTTGGAAATCCTGTCGATTTGACGTTCAAGATACATCCACGCTCCAGCCACTTCTCATTATTTTTACTGCCACATGGTGGTCCAAGCCACATCATCTTTCCTGGGATTCAGGTTGTCCATTAGCCTAGTGAACTAATTGTTTCTGTGCATATTCAGTTTTTTTCCTTCTTCTTTCCTTCTGTCAGGGAGAGACCAATTAGTTGCACTTTAGATGGCTGCTCACAGCTTTGAAGACCCAAATCACTACTCACCGCAGTAAGATGTCAAACATGGTCTTTGTGGATGTCGTGCCAATTGACCTTCTACCTCCCTCTTCGCGATCTCCCATCTCTCACTCTAGGAAAGAAATGTCTACCTCTCTTCTATCCCTGACCTCTTGCCTAGGTGCTTTTCTGAGATGGACAAACGACTGGGTACAAAAATAAAAATCTTGGTATCAGTAATGGAACAGTGAGTGATCAGGTCAAAATCTTTATGGAGTTTTGATTTATGGCAATAATTATAACCCTTTTTTGATTGAGGCATCAGGTCAGGTTATGCCCTTCTGGAGACCAAGAGTGGTATGAAGAAAAGAAATAACACACTCCGGAGGTCACCTCTGTTCAGATTTACCTTCCTCACACAATAACAAAGGCAAAAATCCAAAAACCCACCAGTTGCAATAATGTATATAATGTATTAGTCTAGGTACTTTAGAGAAACAAATCCACAGCAACTCATGTATAAGAGAGTTTTATGTAAAAAAAGTGCGCATCATGAAAACATCCCAACCCAATGCTGCCCAAGCCCACAAGTCCAACATTAACCCATTAACCCAACACCAGTCCACAAAGTCCTCCACTTCACAAAACAGAGGCAATGATGCTGACTGCAGGAGGAAAGAGGAGTCAGTGAATGAATAAGCATCTCAGCACTAGCAGGGGTCTCCACACGGCTGCTCCAGCACCCAGGGCTGCATCGGGATAGGTCCACGTGGCTTCTCCTTGGGGATGTCTTGTAGGAAGTCAATCTTGCAAGCTGAAGCAGGGAACTGCTAAGGCAGCTGCACCCTGGTGCGAACATCACAAAGCAAGAGACCCAAGAACTAGAAAGGTGAGTCTCACCACCCATTTATCCCTACACCTTTCAATTAGCCCCACATGTGATTATCGGCCAGGCTGGCACAATTAACTAACTCAATCCACCCCTTGCCAACCTGGCACCTATATATAATTCTTAGCTTCACAATTGCAATTAACACCTATACCTTAACCCTATAATCCTGTGAATTTTTTCCCGTACCTATGAAAGTTTGTAAGCCAACCACTTCATGCCATTATCTCCCCCAATTTTGGGTATCCAATTTATATACTGCCCACTTACATCAACCCAGTTCTCAGAGAAGACGATCATATTTTCAACACGAAGAGTCTTCATTCCAGTTGGAACCTTGGGGAGTCTGCATCCATAAGCAAAGTCAAATCCGGACAGGCCATCCATAAAGTCAGCAACAATAGGCACCAGTTCACAGGCTCAAAAATCTCCAGCTGGTTGGGTTCTGGTCAACTAAATGTGGGCTGCCTCACTCAGCCTCCACAGGGTGCCCATTGGTCGCCTTGCCTTAGACCATGGACTCTCACCAACTCAACAAGCCTCGTCCCCTCAGGCTAGGTCATGAAACTTAGATCAGTCAACCTGCTCTCATCTTCTCCTCTTTCCCCTGTAAACCGAGTCCACAGGTGTCAGTGGCCAAACTCAACCTGTCTTGTTATTGCTGCATTTCTCCCACTTCCACTCAACAAGTAGATCCAGGTGGTCACCTAGCAAGCATTTCAGCCTGCTCTCAGGATCCCTGTAGCATTCAGTCCCAGAGAGGAGTTTTCTTCATGGTTCCAGATTTTTTCCAGCTACTGACAAAGGCTACTGGTTCCTTAGTATTCCAAAGCACTGGGTGGGACATATATTTTCAAAGCTTTTTTACAGATATGCCTAAACCCATTTAAAGATAAAATTTTAATGACTGAAGCAAGTGGACTTACAAACTTTCTATTTTCCTACTTCCCATATTTTCCCCCAGAAAAGCAGGTATTTCTTTCAATCCTCTCCGGTCACTGTTGTACACAACTGAGAACTAGAGGCTTACATAACTTGCCTACAATGTGTCCTAGGATACTACAGTCTAATTGAGTGTAGACTCCAATTCAAATGTGGTTTTTATTTTCTTCTTGTGACCTAATATATCTTGAGGACATGTTGAATTTAAGAGTGAGAGAAAGAAGATTAAGCCCTAATTTCATTGAGTTTAATTATAATGAAATTGGATTCACACTCGGTATACTTAACTGGGACCCACAACCAACATTCATGGCAGTAGCAGTCAGGAAATCAAATGATGTCTTTTGCATTGGGCAAATCTGCTGTAACATGTTCTTGTAAAGTGCTGAACATCAAAGATGGCATTTTAAAGACTGAGATGTGCCTATTTTATGCTTTGGTATTTTCAAGTGCCTCCTAAGCTTGTGAAAGCTAGGCAGTAAATAAGGGAAGTGGAATTGATGCCTCTGAGTGTTTATGTTGGTGAGGAATATTAAATGTACTGAGAACTGCCAGAAGAATGAGCAAATCTACCCTGGAAAAAGCACAGCCAACATGTTCCTTTAAAAGTGACACGTTGTCTCGTGTGCTTTGAACATGTCATTAGGAAGGACCAGTCCCTAGAGAAGGACATCCTCTTGGTCAAGAGAAGGGTCAGTGAAGAAGCGAAGATGTTCAATGTGACGGGCTCTGAAGATGGCCAGGCTCGGGCAGGGCTTCATTCCGTGTTACCTGGGCTTCAGTTGGAACCAACTGGCCAGCAGCTAACAGAAACCATTAAATTGCAAATGAAGAAGTTAAATCTCATCTGAAATAATGAATGTCTTTACCTCAAGTCATTATTTCACTTCACTATCAGGCCAGTGTTTCAAATTCTTAGATTGAACAGTTGGCATAACTGCTCCTTCAGAAGGTGGTCCTCTTCCTTACTCTAGGCTCGCGACCTCAGTGGTCTCATGCAGACTTATGGCTTTGAACGCTCCTCTCTTTTCTATCACTGCAACATTTGACCCTTGGGGAAATCCTGTGGATTTGACCTTCAAGATACATCCATGCTCCAGCCACATCTCACTATTTTTACTGCCACCATGTTGGTCCAAGCCACATCACCTTTCCTTGGAGTACTGCCATTGCCTCTCAACCCTCCCCTTATGTTTGCTCTTCCTCTTTTAAACCTGATGACCATCTACCAGGCAAAGCAATGCTTTAAATGCTTACTCACCCACAAGGGTGGGAGGGCAGGTGGAATGATGGAAAAAAGAAGAGCTGATACCAAGAGCTCAAATAAAAGTAAATGTTTAGAAAATGAGGATGGCAACATATAAACATAAATATGTTTATTTGATGTATGAATTGTTATAAGGGCTGGCTGTAAGAGCCCCCAATAAAGTGATCTTTAAAAAAAAAAAGTGTACTCAACTCAGAGCCTTTGTTGTAACTGGTTCTTTTGCACAGGGGAAATTCCTAAAATGAGTGCATTTTTGTGCATCTGCATTAAAAATTAATATAGAATCATGAATACAAAAATAGATGCAATGTCTTAAAGGGCATCTTTGAAAGGTAGAGGTCTTGAAGCGTTACTGTGAGTTCAAACTGACTAGAGAGCACGGAACAACAGCAAGCTTCACAGTCCGCTCTCCTCATGTCTTCTCTAAACTGGCTGCTTGGCTAATTCCCTCAGCCCTGCCAAGGCTTGATTCTTTTTATTTTTTATACATCAGTTAAAGAATATTTTATTCTGAGATACTCAAATCTCCTAAACATATCATTGCATTCTTTTTTAAAAATACTTTTATTGGGGGTTCTTACATCTCTTATCATAATCCATACATTCCTCCATTGTGTCAAGCACATTTGCACATATGCTGCCATCATCATTTTCAAAGCATTCTCTTCCCACTTGAGCTCTCCATTTTCCCCCTCCCTCCCCTGCCCACAAACCCTTGATAAGTTATAGATTATTATTTCTATATCTTACATCATCCTCCATCACCCCTCACCGACTTTTCCATTATTCATCCCTCTGGGAGGGGGTTATAGATGATCCTTGTGATAAATTCCCCATTTCTCCCCCACCCTCCCCTAATCCTCCTGGTATCTCTACTCTCATTGTTGGCCCTGAGGGGTTTATTTATCCTGGATTCCCTGTGTTGTGGGTTCTTATCTGTAGCAGTGTGCATGCTCTGGTCTAATCCAATTTGTCAGGTAGAATTGAGGTCATGATAGTGGGGTGAAGGAAACACCAAAGAACTAGAGGAAAGTGTGTGTTTCATCAGTGCTATACTGCACCCTGACTGGCTCATCTCTTCCCTGTGACCCCTCTGTGAAGGGATGTCCAATTGTGTACAGATGGGCATTGTGTCTCCACTCCATGACCCCCCCTCCCCAATTCACATTGATATGATTTTGCTTGGGGTCTGTGTCAGCACAGCAGCCAATCACAAGGCAGGTCACCATCCTCCAGTCCCCAGCTCCAGAGATGTCTTAAAGGGACCTCAACTTACAGCGACACAGTCCACAGGTTAGGCATCCCACAGTAGTGTAGCCTTTAAATTGAGGCATAGAACAAGCAAGGCAGCCGCACACTGGTCCGTTGATCACAGAGTGAGAGACAAGAAAGGCAAGGCTCACTAAGCCATTTACCTCTCTGCCCTTCAGTTAATTCCACTTGTGTTTATCAGCCAGGCTGGCACAATAAACTATCTCAATCCACCCCTTGCCAACCTGGCACCTGTACACAATTCTTTAGCCATATATACATATATAATTTACGGACATTGATGAAATCACACTTATACTTACCATCAATCATCTATTATGCATATAAATGAAAACACAGTCCAATTATATCTGATATATCATACCTGAATGAAGGAAAGATATGCAATAAACACATAAAAAGAAAATACATTGACAGTTACAAACCTCGCTTTTGCAATTGATCACGTGGTCGTAATTGATAGGTAGAACTACCTTCTACTACTACCCATTCTGTATTACCTTTGCCCTCAGCAAGTACCTCAGATGGCTGTGGTTTTTTGCCTGGTGGGTAGACCCAGACCTTCATTCCTGAGGGGTTTGGGTCATTATAAGTCCTGTCAGGATTGGGTTGCTGTAATTTACCATTTACTTTAATCACAGGGCATGGTAGCACTAAGAGTCGGCCTATGGGATCTCCTGGATTCCAGACATATTCTTTTTTACCTCCATTATATAACACCAGTCCAATTTCTCCTTGGTAATCAGGATCAATCATACCACTCAGTACAGTGACATCCTTCCTGACCTGTTGATCCAAAGACATGAGAAGC
>NW_022111320.1:1912030-1913210 GCF_000313985.2 Echinops telfairi | reverse complement strand
GGGTCAGCTGGATCATATGGTCCCAGTGGCAAAGCAGCTTGCACGGCAGCCTGAACCTGTTGCAGAGCCTTTTCTTGTTCTGGGCCCCACTCAAAATTGAGGCTTTTTGTGTCACTTGATAAATAGGTCGAAGTAGAACACCCAAGCGAGGGATATGTTGCCTCCAAAATCCGAAGAGGCCCGCTAGGCGTTGAGCCTCTTTTTTAGTCAATGGGGGCGCCAAATGCAACAGCTTATCTTTCACTTTAGTAGAAATATCTCGACATGCCCACACCACTGGACTGAGAAATTTTACTGGACCCACAGTGAGACAGACGTACCTGAGCTAAAACCCCATTGATAACTTGACCTCCATAAGCCCCCACTCTAATTGGTGGGCCTTCGAAACACTTTGGGTCTCCTAGTGTCAGTTCTGAGCCAGTGTCCAGTAATTCCCGAAAAGTTTGATTATTTCCTTTCCCCCAATAGACAGTTACTCTTTTCTTTTTTGAACAGTTACTCTTGTGAAAGGCCGCAGGTCCCTTTGGGAAAGGCTAGAAGAAAGACTAACAGTATAGACCTTCGCTGATGTAGCAGGATCCTCCTTCAAAGGGACCCGGCCTCCCCCTCATTCAGGAGGTTGTGGGTCTTTAAACTGGCTCAGGTCTGGGAATTGATTGAGCGATCGTGACTGTCTATTCTGCTGTTCACCTAATCTACCATTCTTTTGCCTGTATAGATCACGTAAATATTTAGTAGGTTTCCCATCTATTTAATTCCTAGGGACACCGTGGCTAAGTAGCCAATGCCATAATTCCACACGAGACAGGCTGCTTTGATTACTATGGAAACCTTGTTGTCTATTATAACCACGCCCACCCTGTCTCTGTTGATTCAGTGCTGACACCTGCCCTCTACCATCATGGGAACCAATCAGCCCCATTGTGGGCAAATGTCGGAGTTCGCTTAGGGCAATGCCCACTGTTAATCCTGGTGCACATAAAATAGCAATTACAGGAGTCTTAAGAGTTGCTGGGGCCCACTTCACAAACTTGTTCCTTGTGGTTGTGTCCTCAGGACACCCCCTTTTTGGGTCTATGGGGATATCCTGATAGATCCATTCCAACATACCAATTTCTCTAAGCTTTTGGATGCCTTCCTCTACAGTGTACCAAGGTAGGTCAGGTACTTCAAGTTGGTC
>NW_022111320.1:1908694-1909962 GCF_000313985.2 Echinops telfairi | reverse complement strand
TTTGTCATATCTTGCCCTGTCCGACGTCTCCCTTCACCCACTTTTCTGTTGTCCATCCCCCAGGGAGGAGGTCACATATAGTTCCTTGTAATCAGCAACCTTAATTCTTAACATATAGATATGAGTACATAGTTCTTTTCCCCTCTCATTTTATATATATATACACATATATTTTACATATATTTACATATGTACTTATCTATATTTAGGCCTCTATAAATATCCTCTGCGTCCTAGTTCTTTCCTCTACTTCCTTTTACTTCCCTCTTGGCCCACCAGCATGTTCATCCTTCATTGGGGTTTAGAAATTCCTTGCTGCTACATTGCCCTTGATTGAGTCCCACTAGGCATCCTACGACCTTCCTTCCAATGATTTTAGTTCACTTGTTGTTCCCTTGTCCCTGGGTTGGTTGGTCCCCACCCCCCACCCCCTTCCTTTCTCCCACCTCCTCTTCTCCCGTATCTCCCCAGAACAATTGGTCCCATTCTTTTCATCTCCGAATTATTTATCCCGCCTCTTACCTAGATAGACATGCAGATACATTAATAAGTGCAAAAACCAGGAAAAGCCAAATAAAACAACAAAGGAAGTTAAAACCAACAAAACAATAACAAAAAGAAAGCCACTGACAAAAAATGGAAAAGCTTATAAATAGTTCAAGGTCTGTTTGTTGGCCTTTACAAGTGTTTTCCAGTCAAGTCTGATGGGGTGCCGCACTCTGTCTCCAAAGTCTATTTTTGGTATTCCCCGGGGGATTTCATCCATCTGCTCCCCCTGCTGCTCTGCTCCATACCCTCAGTGCCTCGTGATGGGGCCAGACCGTGCACTATTCCTGCACTGTGTCTCCAGTGCTGTCCCCCGCAGCATCATGGTTCAGTGAGGGACTCCGGTGGGGCTAACCCTACGGTCCTCCCCATGCATTGTCTGCTCCAAGCTGGAACATCGTCATGGAACTTGGTGGGACAGGATGTCCTTTCCTCCCTCTCCATCCCTTTGTGTTTCTCCCGTGTGCTCTAATCCGATGCACCCCTCTCCCCAAGCTGTAGCCCCAGTGCTGTCCACTGAAGAGCATTCTTCTGAGGAGGGTAGGTAGTGTCCACATAGTTGGGAATGGGGCCGGCCCTGCAGACTTCTCTATTGGTTCCCTGGTACATGCCAGTATGTTGTATGTCTTGGCTCATCAAATTGAAGCCTGGTCTCTCTCTCCCTCTCCTGTGGAGATATAAACAATACCCTCCCCTTGGGTGGGTTATTGCCCTGCTCCCCC
>NW_022111320.1:1834677-1908377 GCF_000313985.2 Echinops telfairi | reverse complement strand
TGATCTTTGATAAGGGCCCAAAAAATATTAAATGGGAAGCAGATTCCATCTTCAATAAATGGTGCTGGAAAAAATGGATATCTACCTGCAGAAAAATGAAGCAAGACCCTTACCTCACTCCAAGCATAAGAATAAATTCAAGGTGGATCATAGACCTTGAGGTAAAACCCCAAACTATTAAGGCCATTAATGAAGGAATTAGGACAAACCTGAAAACCTTGGCACAGGGAGCACATAGGCTATCGAAAATAGGGAAGGATACAAATACAGAGGAGTCACAAATTGACAAGTGGGATATACTGAAGATAAATCACCTGTGTATATCGAAAGAATTCACCAAGAGAGTAATAAGAGAGCCCACCGACTGGGAAAACATCTTTAGCAATGACACATCAGACAAAGGCCTTATTACTAAAATCTATAATACTTTGCAAACTTACAATAAGAAAATAACTGCCCACTAAAGAGATTGGCAAAGGACCTGAATAGAAGTTTCACAGGGGCAGAAATCCAAATGGCCAATAAGCATATAAGAAAATGTTCTCGATCATTAGCCATAAGAGAAATGCAAATTAAAACAACTATGAGATACCACCCAACACCCTCAAAGATAGCCCAATTCAAAAAATAAGAAAGTAACATGTGTTGGAGGGGCTGTGGGGAGATAGGAACTTTCATCCCCTGTTGGGGGACCTGTAGGTATGTACAGCCACTATGGAAATCTATTTGGTGATATCTAAAACTGATGGAAATTGAGCTATCATACAACCCAGCAATCCCCCTACTGGGCCTATACCCAGAAGAGGCAAGAAACAAACCACGGTCAGACATCTGTACTCCAATGTTCATCGCAGCACAGTTCACAATTGCAAGGAGTTGGAAACAACCCAAATTTCCATAAACAGACTAATAGATAAAAAAACTGTAGTACATACATACAATGGAGTACTACGTGTTCCTAAAAAGCAGGGATGAACACATGAAGCACATTGCCTCCTGGGAAGCACTGGGGGAAATCATGCTAAGTGAAGTAAGTCAAGCCAGGGCTTTATTTTATCTCTCAACGAGGCCTGCGATGGGCTCTATTGAATACTGTAACTTGATCCTCCCTTCCACCCACTGCCTTCAACCTCCAGGCTCTGACGTACAAATATAATGAACTTATTTTGCTCTTTTTTATTGTCTGTCACCTGCCTCTCACTTGTGACAGCAGAGTCCTCAGCCTCCAGAACAGTGCCTGGTACAGAATATGTGTTACATAAACATTTGGAGAAGGGCTGAACTTCTCTTTTCTTCAGTTCCATTTTAAAAGTAATAAGAGCCCCTGGGTCTGACATATGCTAGATGCTTGGCTAACCATCAACCCAGAGATTGATTAAAACTCAATTTACAACATCATCATTGCTACTCCAAACCAAACTCGCTGTCATCTCATCAGTTCTGACCCATAGCAATGCTACCGGACCTGATACGTCTGCCCCTGTGGGGTTCCCAGATGGTAACTCTTTCCAGGAGTAGAAAGCCTCATTTTACTCCCACAGAGAGGATGGTGGTTTTGAACTGTTGACCTTGCAAAACCAAATCCACTGTCATGGAATCTATTTCAACTCATAGCAACCTTCCAGGGGCAGAGTCGAGCTGCTGCACAGGGTTTCTCAGTTCATAAATCTTGTTGGAAACAGACTGTCACACCTTTCTCCTTTTGAGAGCTAGTCGTTTGAATTGATAACCTTTCCATTTGCAGCCCCAAACTTAACCCACTCTGCCACCAGGTGTCCTTCTATCAGCTAGGCACTATTATTTTCTACACACAAGAGAAGCACATTTAAATGTACTGCTCACGATCACCTAGCTGAGAAATAACCAAATTGAATTAAACTCAGGTCTGTCTGACTTCAAAGCACATAATATCTTTATTTTGCTGGTAACAAAAATAACATTTATGTTTTTGGTATGGTTGAGGGAGGCAGTGGAGAGAACTGCATAGATTTGTGATAGATACACAGCTCTAGGACGCTTACTTTGTGACACTTGACAAGTTTCTAAACTTGTGTTTCCATTTTCTCATCTGTAAAGTGGGTCAAATGGTGCCTAGCTCAAAGATTAGATACGTCAGTAATGTAATATTTAATCTTGAGGTTTTAATAAGTGTTTAATAAATATTCTTGTCAAAAGATTCCAACAAGTTCCTAATTAAACACATACACACAAAGGTTCATAAATAGAATTCGGAGGAGGGTGGAAGCCAGTTGCTATGGGGGAAGTCAGCAGCGGGGAAGCAGGGCTTTACTGGAGCCGAGCACACAGCTCCTTGGCTCATGAGAACAGTGAAGGAGCAGGGGGGGGACAGAGAGGACCGATATTACAAGCCATAAGGAAATGAATGAGACACTCTTTTGAAGTCACATTTTGTCCTTACCTCCTACGTGTTGGCTTGCTCACATCTTTTGGTAAGACCCTGGAGTAGGTCTTTTTTTCTTTCCAGCACGTCACTGAACAAGAGTCACAAGATACTTGAAGTTTCCTGGAATTTCTCAAGAACAAAACCACACATGTAAGATAAGGGGAAACTTCAACATGTTCATGAAAAAATGGAATTAAACGATAATGGGATTTTTCTACGAACTTTCGGAGGCCCCTTTGATATGACAGCCTCGGAGTTGTAGCTCACCATATTAATTCAAATGAAACTCAGCGCTCGGGAGCCCATTGTGACTCAGAATGTGTTGTTGTTAGGGTTCATTGAGTCAGCTCCAGCCCGTAGTGACTGCAGAAACAACAGAACAAAACAGCGCCCGGTCCTGCACCATCCTCACAAGTTCCTGACGCTCAAGCCCGTCGTTGCAGCCAGTGTCCACCCGTCGTGGTGAGGACCTTCTGTCGTTTGCTGCCCTCTACATTGCCAGCTGCTCTTCTCCAAGGATGGGCTCTCCTGACAGCATATCCAAAGTGCGTGAGATAATGTCTCACCATCCTTACCCCTAAGGAGCATTCTGGCTGTACTTCTTCCAACAGACAGACGGCTCTGTCGTTCTTTTGGCAGTTCATAGTCTTTTCAGTGTCTTCGCCAGCACCATGTGTCACGTGCATCGATTCTTCGTTGGTCATCTCATTCACTGCCCAACTTTCACATGCAGAGGAGGCAGTTGAAAATCTCATGCCTTGGTCTATTATTCATAATGTCTGCAAAATGGGTGCTAAAAAATTAAGCTCTAATACCATTCCTTCCTCTGGTTTTGGATTTTATTATTTACAGTCCTTGGATCACACAGGGTGGCCTGTTTTTTTCTGTGTGAACTTAGCTTATAACTCACTTCCATGGCAGCCTGTTTTAAAACAAGTCTTTAAAATTCTGGATGCTATTTATTCTGATGGCCAGGCACCATCTGATTTCTTCACCACACTATGCTGTAGCACCCGTATCTTCAGTGATCTCTTCAGGAAGACAAGGATGGAGTAGGGCTACGTCATAAGAACTAATTTTCTTATAGTAAAACTTACAATTAAGTGGGATATCAAAGCCCATTCATACATCTACAGTTTATATCTGTTCCTGGTATACATTTGACTCTGACTCATAGGGACTCTATAGGACTGGGTGGAATAAATTCTATTGGTTTCCTAGACTGTAACTCTTTATGGGGTTAGAAAGCCTCATCTTTCTCCCATGGTGCCGTTTCAGACTACTGACCTTCTGGTTCCTGTCATTTTTGACACAGTATTGTCATTGTATTGGAGAATGTTAAAATCACTCCCCTGGAGTATATGGTAATTCTATTGATACTATTTTCTATCGTCAATTTAGCCAATGGCATACATGTACAATACTGTTGGCAAAATAAGAGTATGGATGTATGTTTTTGTTAGTGTTGGGTGCTGTTGGGTTAGCTTCCACTCATAAGGACTCTGTGCACAACAGAATGAAACACCACCAAGTCCTATGCCATCCTCACAGTGGCTTTTGTTTGAGCCCCCTGTTGCAGCGACTGTGACAATCCATCTCACTGAGGCCCTTCCTCTTTTTTGCTTCCCCTCTACTTTAGCAAGCATCATTTCCTTCTCCGGAGACTGGCCTATCCTGACAACACATCCAAAGTAGGTGAGACATTCTCTCCCTATCCTTGCCTCTAAAGAGCATTCTGGCTGTACTTTTTCCAAGACAGATCTGTTTGTTCTTTTATCAGTTCATTGAACTTTCAATATACTTTGCCAGTACCATAGTTCAAATGCATCGACTCTTCTTTGGTCTTCCATGTACAAGTACAACGTTCACATGCAAATGAGGCATTTGAAAACACTATGGCTTGGGTCAGGCACTTGGTCCTTAAACTTTAAGGCTTAAAGTGACATCCATGCTTTTCAACACTTTAAACAGGTCTTATGCAGCAGATTTACTCAATGCAATGCATCATTTGATCGCTTGACTGCTGCTTCCATGATTGTGGAGCCAAGCGTGACAAAATCCTTGACAATTTCTATCTTTTCTCCATTTCTCAGATATTGGTCCAGCTGTGAGGATTTTATTCTTCTTTACATTGAGTTGTAATCCATACTGAGGGCTGCAATATTTGGTCTTCATCAGCAAGTGCTTGAAGTCCTCCTCGATTTCAGCAAGCAATGTTGTGTTATCTGCATATCTCACGTTGTTTATAAACTTTCCTCCAAACCTGATGCTGAGTTCTTCATAAAAAAATTCAGCTTCTCTGTTGATTTTCTTAGCATCTGTATTGAGTAAGTATGGTGAGAGGATGCAACTCTGATGTACACCTGTCCTGACTTTCAACCATGCAGTATGACCTTGTTCTGTTTGCACAACTGCCTCTCTTGATCCATGTACAGTTTCTGCATGAGCACAATGAAGTGTTCTGGAATTCCTGTTCTTCTTCAGACTAGCCATAGTTTATTACGATCCACACAGTCCGTTGCCTTTTCAGTCCATGAAACACAAGTAAACATCTTTCTGGTCGTTTTTCCTTTTAGCCGCGATCTGACATCAGCAATGATATCCCTTGTCCCATGAATCTGGCCTGTACCTCTGGTAGCTCCCTGTCGATGTACTGTTGCAACCATGATCTTCAGCAAACTTTTACTTGTATGTAATACCAATAATATTGTTCTATAATGTGCACATTCTGTTGGGTCACCTTTCTTTGAATTGGGTACGAATATGGATCTCTTCGTAGCTGGCCAGTAGCAATCTTCCAAATTTCCTGGAATAGATGAGTTGAGTGTTTCCAGTGCTAAATGAGCTAACTGAACTATTTCAATTGGTATTCCATCACTTCCTAGAACCTTGTTTGTGGCTAATGCTTTCATTGTAGCTTGGGTATCTGCTTTCAGTACCATTCATTTTTGCTCATATGCTACCTCTTGAGATGTTGACTCTCAACTAGTTCTCTTTAGTACAGTGACTCTGCTTATTTTTTCCATCTTCTCTTGATTCTTCCTGAATCATTCAATATAGAATTTTCCAATATTGCCAGTTTTAATGACTTCTTGTTTTTCGAGATTCATACTTCATGCATTCCAAGTTCTGGTTATTCGTTGAGGTTTGCATCTGTTTCTCCTCATCTTAAGTCTTGCTCCCTCAGTAGCTGAAGGTGCCGGAGGCTTTGTTCCTGCAGGCTTGACTCCATCTGCGGCATTATGGTCGCCTCTCCTTGGAGAAGGCAGCCCTTCTTCAGTCATATTTCGAGTGCCTTCCAACCTGTGGGCTCCTCCGATAATGTTCTGTTTCTGTTCATTAGGTTGTCATAACTGATGATGTTTCGGTACTATTCATAGGCTTTTCAGTGGCTAATTTCTCTGCAGTGAACAACGTATTCCTTCTTTGTAGTCTATTCTTAGTCTAGAAGCTCTGCTGAAACCTGATCATTTTGGGTGACCCTGCTGGCATTTGAAATGCCCATGACATAACTTTCAGCACCACAGTGACACGCAAGCTATCTTAGTAGGACAAACTGACAAACAAGTGATGAATATATGTATAAAACTGATTTTCTGAGCAAAATACATGCATTATTGGCTTATACAGATTAAAACTTAAGTGACTGTCCACTATTTATGAAAACAATGAAGATTGGTGATAGGGAAAAACTTTCAATAATATTCATTCACTAAGGTAGATACAGTTCTGTTTTTATTTTTTTTTAATTACTATTAATTGGGAGTTAATACATATATCATTCCATAGTTCAATCACATCAAGCAGAATTGTACAATTACTACCACAGTCCATTTCTAAACATTCTTTTTCTTCCTGAATTCCTTGACATCATCTCTCTTTTACCCCCACCCCCACCCCCAGCCACTGTATTACCCCCACTTCCCAAGCCCTTATTCTCCTTGCTGTCCCTGTAGGTTCATCAACCCTGGGTTTCATGTACCAAAACACAGAAATACAAGTAACACAACTTCAAAAGGGTGACCTGGAATGACATAACACCTCTAAGATACACCCTAATATGAACAAACAGAAGCAAAACAAAAATAGAGAAAATGTTGAAAACCAGATCAGTCACTAATGAAAAATTATCTGGTTTCACATTATATCATGTAACTCCCTTATTTTACAGATGAAGAAATCGAATCCAAATGAAATGAGACAAAGCAATGGTATAATTGAAACTCTAATCCGAGGCTCGAGGCCTAAATAAGGGAGCTAGCCCTGCTGAGTAGAGGGAATGGGGACTCGGGAGAGCACAGGGTATGCTGAGGAGAAAAGAAGCCAGTGTATTAACAGAGAATGTGAACTGACCAGACGTGTGTGTGAACTCGTGTAGTATGCCAGCTCATGTGAGTTCATCTCTCTCTGGGTCTTAATTTCCTAATTTATAAGACAGAGAGTTGGGAAAAGCAATGAAATAATGTTTTTAAAGAGCCTAGCCAGTGTCGGCCCAGACTTTGGACAAAACAGGGACGGATGTCTTCATCTCAGTTGGTCGGCAGCCTCCATTTAGAGCAAGCAGATCGGTGAGACAAGAGGCTGCCTCGACTGAGGGCTCATCTAACACACTTCAGATTCTCTCCTCTTGGGTCTCGTCTGAGAAAAGGACCTTAGGGGTGAGATGCTTGGGCAGGTGGTGGTTAGGGACAGATCAAAGGCTGCTCTTGCACCCAGTCCTCTGACCCAATCATGTTCTCCAGGGTGGCTGACCTTTGGGGAACTTTGGGAGAAAGGCATTCTGGCCGCTGGGTAACCAGGTGGCCAGTTTCTATGTTAAAAGCTTGGGGACTGGGAGTGTGGTCTAATGTCCAGTTGAGTGAAAAACATATGGTTTCTGTGATGATGGCTGGGTTAGAGGCAGAGAATGTCTGGGAGAGTGTTTTCCAAGACCTGGAAACTGCCAGGGTTTTCCTGGGTCTATTAAAAAGGTATCTCCAACTAACCCACTATCACCACCCATTTTACTAGGGGTCCCTATTCCATTATTTTGAGGAATATTGCTTTACACAACAAAATAAATAAAAATTAGGAGAGAACTTTTTATAAAATGATTACAAATGCTATTAGAGCTGTACAAGAAACTTTAATAAATGGCTTCATATATCATATTCCTAGTTGAGAAGGTAGTGTTATAGTGATAATAATATTTTTTTCAATTTATTTTATGGATTTAATGTAACCTCAACTAGTTTTTTATGTTTCACACAATTATTCTACAGTTAAACTAATAAAGTACACAGCTCAGGAAAAAATATGGAGTATTTTACATAACGAGGTGACCTTATCCACCCTATATGGAAACAAATAGTAAAATCACAATAATTAAAATCTTTGTGGTATCTTGGAGTTTCCCATGACTGATATTTCAAAATCTTGTTTTCTTTTTGTATTTCAGAGGAGTCAGTCCAGCTGCATGGTTTTAAATATCCTCTCTGGGGTAGACTGAATAATCAACCCTAATATGCCCAGAAACTTAATCCCCCAGCCTGTGAATATGTTAAATAGCAAGAAGGACTTTGTATATGCATTTAAACTAAGAATCATGAGGGGGAGATTATCCAGATGAGGGCAATGTTATCACAGGCTCTTTCTATGAGGGAAGCAAAATGGACAAAATCAGAGCAGAAACGGGAAGATAGAGTGATCCCTGAGCAAAGCTGACCTCTAGAGACTAGAAAAGACTGGAAGAGGCAGGTGGCCTCTAGAAGCTGGAAAGGGCAAGGAAATGGACTCTTTCTAGAGCCTCCAGATTGACCACATCAGTACATATGACCACATCAGTATATATGACCACCTCACACCTCCATTAGTACCCTTGCCCAAGTCATCTCTCTCACCTGGATTAATCTCCTACCACGTCGACATTGTGGTAGTTGCATACAATTTCATGTCAACTTGAAGATTTATAAAAATGTAGGTTGTGGAGTTTAGCCTGTCAATCAGGTCACAGCCTGATAGTGCCTCCTTGTGGGTGTGGCCTTCTCATAAGGAGGGTCCGTGGAACCTCCCCTTCTCTCTCTGCCTTCATCTTCCTGCTGACTGACGCAGGCTGCTGCCTGAGCTCTGGAGATTTATCCATCGCCATTGGATCCACAAGACTGTGCACCCACCAGCCTGTGGTCTTCCTGCATTCTGCATCATTGCTTGTGACTGTGTGAGTCTGAAGAGGGACTTATGCACTAGTATTGGACTTAGGAACTTGAGTTGGACTTGGTTGGGATGTTTTCTTGATATAAAATTACTTCTTGATATAAAGCTCTTTTTTACACATATATGTCACTGGATTTGTATCTGTAGTCAACCCAGCCTACCACAGACATTTATCACTCCCTCACTTTTTAAGTCAGATCTTTTAAAACTGTGAGTCAAATTATATTGTCTCTCTGCTTTAAAATATTTAATACCTTTCCATTTTATTTAGAGTCAAGCCGAAGAAAGCCCTTACTTACCAATGTCCACAACGAGCTGCATCATCTGTGCCCTTATGGGGCCCTCCTCACTTCTTGTATTCACCCCTTCTTCACCATGCTTCATCCACCACGGCCTCTACGTTCTTTTAGCACGCCAGGCTCGACCCATCACAGAGTCTTTACATTTGCTTGGACCTCTCCCTGGAATGTCCCATTCCTTTAGAGAGCTCCATGTCTCATTGACTGCTATATTCAAATTCCTGCTCAACTAATGCTTTCTCAGAAAGGTCGGCCTGACCAACCCACCCAAATGGCACTTGCTTGTCATTGCTTGCCCCTTCCTCTGCTTTACTTCCTTTCTTAGCATTGAGCATCACCCCAATATTTACACACTCCAGAGCTTTACTTTGTATAGCTTACTAATAGGTTCCCAGAGCCTAAAATAAAACCTGGCACATAAAGAATGTTCACGATGAAGCCAATTCTAACTAATATGACCTCATGTGTGTTCAGACTAGACTTATGCTGCATTTCAATGATTAATTTTTTGGAAGTAGATTGTCAGGCGTTTATGTGGACTTGAACCACCAACCTTTCAGTTAAACATTTGTACAGGCCCAGCTATCCATGCCTGACACATACTATGTGCTTAATAAATATTTGTTGAATGAGTGAACAAGCAGATATATGAAACAGGTTTGATTACCTAGTAAATTACTCGGCTACTTAATAAAGGAGGCTTTACAAGTAAATGGAGCTGGGATAGAAGGGGTTTATTAATAAAGATTATGGGAAAAGTATGGTTTGGGTTTTTTAGCATGGGTAGGAAAAGTGAATAAAAGAATTTTCCACCACCATACAACCAATTACACCATACAACTAATAAAATGAATGCTCAGATCAAAAATATGTATACTTAGAGCAAATCCTTTAATAAAAAATTAAAATATAGATGAACTTTCATCTAATTGCCACTTGGGAAAAAGAACTTTCTAATGGAAAACATAATAGAAAATTACAAATGAAAATATTGGTGCCTTTAAATATTCAAAAACTAAATTTTTTAAGATTTTTGTTTGCATTAGGATTTCAAAAGACCTTTATGAGACATAATTAGTATAGCATACAATTCAATAGTTAAAAAATATTAAGAAAGGTTGTGCAATCAACCCCACAATCAACTTTTCAACATTTTCTTCCTTCTTATACCCATTGCCATTGGCTCCCCATTTCTGGGTTAAGTTATGTTTATTTTTGTATTCTCAAACTCACTGCCCTGGAGTCAATGGTGCCTCAGTGGATAAGGACATGGTAGCTTAGTGATCCTAATGTGAACCCAGTGCATACAAGTCAATGAAACAAACAGTAGCATCTCTGAAACACCAAGTTAACCCTGTGGTGCAGTGGTTAACTGCTTTGCAACTAACAGGCCAGTAGTTCAAACCCACCAGCTACTCCATGGGGAAAAAATATGTTGCCATCTGCATCCATAAAGTTTACAGCTAAGAAAACCCTGTAACACAGTCCTAGTCTGTCTTTATGGGTCCTGTGAGTAGAAATGGACTCAGTGGCACAACCATCAGCTACACCTGTGTAATCTCCTGTTTTCATCCCATATTGTCTATGAGGTTAACACACACTGCTGTTAACTGTGTGGAAGGATGTGCTTTCTCACTCAGTTTGGTTGAGAGTTTAAGTTGGTACAAATATTTCTGGGAAGCAGGATGGCAAATTTACATCAAGAAATTACAAAATATTCTTTTTCTTCTAATAATTCCACCTCTGGGGATCTTTCATAAGGTATTAATAAACTGAGGTGAGAAAACAGTTTTATGTTTGAAAAAGTTTGAAAGAGCCCAAGTAAGATCCAAGGCTCCTTCATAATTGTACTACTGTCCCACCTTGCAGTCATGAGCCACGGGTGGCCCTTCAGCACTTGACATCTGGCCACAGTGAGATGTGTTGCAAGTGAAAACATACACCAGATTTGGAAGACTGACAAAGAAAAACATTGTAAAATATGGTAACAATTTTAATTTTTGATTATAGTTGAAATGAGAATGTTGGATATGTGAGTTAAATGAAATAAATTATTAGAATTAACTTCACCTGTTTTTTACCTTTTCAATATAGTTACTAGAAAAGTTAAAGTTGCATATTAAAGTTGCATGGCTCACATTCTATTTCTATTGAGCAGCATTGCTCTAATATCTGCCCTCAATCTAGCTTTTGAGTTTCATTTATTTCCTCATGTTTAAACCTGAGACCCTCCTCCATACCCATCATGAGATAAAATGCTGTTTGCCATGCAACATGCTGTTTGCTCAGAATGGAACATTTCCCAGACATCATACAATTCAACAGTTCAGTCAGATCAGGAAGCATTTTACAGTTGCTACCACAATCAATTTTCAAACATTTTCTTTCTTCTTGTACACCTTATTATTATCTCCCCATTACCAAACCCCCCAGCCTCCCCTACCCTACCCCTTAGGAACACTTATTCCAATTATTGTTGCTACAGATTCATCCATCCTGGTTTCATATACCGAAAAACATAGAAAAATACATGACAAAGAGTCAAGAAGGCTACCAACAATAACAAAATACAACAGAGATAAACCCCAGTTTGAAAAAGAGCCCCAGAAAATATTAAAAACCAGAGCAATCTCAAAATGTGTCAAAAGGGAGATCAAATGATAAAGTTGTCTCCATTCAAGTCAGATTTTTCAATTTAATCTACTTGAATCATCTCTACAATACTCTCTTATAACCAGGCTTTTTCCATCTCGATTATGCTCAGAGGGAAGTCACTGGAGGCTTATTCCACATGTACATCCTTCAAATGTATTTTGAACTTCCAGTCTCATCCTCAGCCTTCTGCAAACCAGAATCTCACAATTTAAGCTCTGATACCATCCCCTCATTCAGATTTGGATTATATTATTTACAATCCTTGGATCACGTAGGCTGGTGTGCTTCTTCCATGTGGGCTCAGTTGATGCCTCACTTAGATAGTAACTTGTTTGGAAACAAGTCTTTCAGACCCCAGATGCTATGCGGTAGCACTCATGTCTGCCATGTTTCCTCCTTGAGGGGAGTATTGAGCAGGGCCATATCAGAAGAACTAATTGTCTTAGATTGGAGCTAGAATTTAGTATGATCCCGAAATCCATTCCTACATCTATGTTGTATATATGCCTCTGGTTCACCTTAATGACATCTTTAGTGTTTTATGTTAGAGCATATTATCAATCATCTCCCTGGAGCATAAGGTTCTACTGTTTGTATTGTCATTGATTTAGCCCATGGCAATGGATTTAAAACACAATAGAAAAAAAGGAGATTACACAAGTTTAGGATGGTTTCAAAATTAGTTACTTGTACAGATTAAATCCGTACATGACTGGACACTATTTACACAAACAATGGGATTTGGTGGTCAGGCAAAACTTACAATAATATTCAAAGACCATGTAAGATCCAGATCTGCCAGATTAATACACATCCTAATAAAGCAAATAGTGCATTGAAGTCACAAGTAAATGGTAGTCTACCTACCAACAGTTCAGTACTCTTGGTGTAGCCGTCTTCTGCTTCTTCACACACCATGTGGCTTCAGTCCTAAATCCCTGGGTTACAGGTATGTTTGAGTTAGACCCAGTTCACCTAGTGGAGTTTCCACATCACATCCCTTGGGTATGGTCTTTGGAGTATGTTGTGTGCCTCAAAAACCCAGGGTCAACACCCAGTATTCTATGGTACATGTCCTGGGTCACCAGATGCTGTCCAGAAACAGCCCAATGTGCCCAATTAGGAGCATAGTACCAGGCATATTTCCCCCGTGAGGTCCATATAAGTACTGTTGGTCATTTTTCACCCACTGGGAGGCTGGTCCTCTGTAATGCACTTGTCTTCTCCAATATGTGTCTGCTCCATTCCCCTTGACTTGATTTTCCCATCACTCTTTTTGTTGCAGTTTGGGGCCGTTGAGCCCCACGCAGGGCCTAAGATCCGCATTCTTTAAGGATCCTTCTGGCGCGTGCAGCAGAAACACAGGGGGGCTTATCTTCATCGTCCATCCAGAGCTGGGCAGACCAGGCAGACGGCAGCTCCTGCACTCCATCCATCTCCAGACTCTTACCACCTTTTTGTTTCATCATCTTTGGGTAAAACTAAATCCCCAATGTTTCTTTTTGCTTTTTTAACCCACACTCTTTTATTAGGAGCTAATCCAGACATCATACCATTCCATAGTTCAATCACATCAAGCAGTATTGTACAATTGCTAACCAAATCAGTTTCAAAACATTTCTTTCCTTCTCAAACTTCATGATATTGCCTCCCCCTTCTACCCCCACCACTCCCACCATACCCCCCAGGAACCCTTATTCTAGCTGTTATCTCTGTGGATTCACTTATCCTGGGTTTCATAGACTGAAACATGCATAACAAAAATTAAAGGCTAACAACAATGACAAAATACTAAACTCTATATAAAAAAAGAAAATATTAAAAACCAGAACAAGCTCAAAGTATTTCAGAGGAGAGATCAAGTGACAAGATTTTGACCATTCAAGCCAATTCTTTTATCTGGTTGCTTTGGCTGCTCTCCCAATACCCGCAGGACTGACTACCTTCCACCCCCCCACCCCTCACTGCCCAACTCATACTGAGCCTGTATAGACTGCTGAGAATGTGTGCAAACCTTTCTTGGAGCAGAAAACCTCATTTTTCTTCTGCAGAGTTGCTGGTGGGATTGAACCACCAGCCTTCAGTTAGCAACCCAATGCTTAACCTACAGTGCAACCAGGGGTCCTTATAGTACCATTGGGGTACCTTAAAGAACACAAAAGTTTATGACATTTGGGATTCAGACACTGGGTCACTATGACTCAGATCTTATTTGACAGTACCTACCAACAGCAGCGACAGCCATGAGCTTCTAGTGCCTTTGGTATTTTTAATTCATAGTACACAAAGCCTAGAGTCTAAGGAAAATGTACAAAGAAGACAACAGTATCAAATATCACTAAATATTGAATTTAAGGGCTATACAATATGTAGTTATATTCAAAATGTTGTTTATTTAGTGTCTCACGAAAATGTCATCATGTTTAAAAAGCATTATGGTTTCACTCTCCTAAATATGGAAAGAAATTATAGCCATCTAGATAATAAATGACTTGCTCCCAGCTCTAGTTACCTCCTCACAACCTTCCTCGCCAGAGTATTGCTCCCAATCTTTTCCAGCGCCTGTACTCTGAGAGATTAGGTTGAGAACAGCCAGCTCTGAACCATCCGGGCCAATGAAATCCGAGTAAAGTTTGCTGGTCTCCTCTCCCCAGCCCTCTGCATACAGATCAGGACAGACTTCGCTTTAGTGCTTTAGCAGCCATTTGTCTCGTGCCCGGGAAAAGACTCCGCGCTGAAGCCCACACCGGCGGGTCCGTGAAACAGTAACTACCAAGCCGAAGTAGCCCCTGGAAAGCAAGCTTAAACCATTGAATCGACAGCGTTGGAGTCTGCCCTTCTCCTAGACTGCCCGTTATATGTGCTCAGTGTCCCAGTTAGTGCTCACATTGTATTCAAATAAGTCCTATGGGGAGAGTTTTTAATCCTACAGATTTTATTATCTAATCCTTTATTTTCTCTGCAGGAAATGGAGGCTCATGAATTCAAGTCCCTGCTGGCTTACGGTAGAGCTCAGACTAGGATCCACTCTTCCTATCTGCCAGCTGTTCTTACCACAACAAAAAGGGGCGTTGGATTTCTGTACAATATTTACATTGGCGACAATGACATTTTTAGTAAGAATCACATAGAGATGGAGAGAGGTGAGGTTTCATCATCAGCCAGGCTGGGAGGAGTTTGGAAACTCCAGGAGGCCTTCTTGAACTGACCTACGGAGCACCCAGTGGAATAGAGACAGCGTGTTTATTTCACAACCAGAAAAATGGAGTGCACCCCCAAGACCCAGTGAGAGAGGAGCGGTTGGGTAAATCACAGTAGAGCCATCATTTGGAATGCTCTGTGGCCTTAAAAGTTTATGTGGGAGATGCATATTTCTTAACAAAAAAAGATACGTTTGATCAATTTTTTTCAAATGGATTGCACAACTGTATGGTCTATTCTAGCTTAAAAGCATATACAGATAAATAAATACATAGTATTGTCCTATGCTGTCAAGTTGATTCCACTCCTTGTGATGGACAGAGCAGAGCTGCCACACAGCCATGTCCAAACTGTCAGGTTCCGTGGAGCAGATTGCCAAGCCTCGTCTCCTGCAGAGTGGCTGGTGGCTTTGAACCACTGACCTTTCGGTTAGCAGCCAAGAACCTAACTTATACTGCCAGGGCTGCTTCACATACATGGGCATATGTGTGAAGTCCTGACAATATACATATAAAATATAGTGATATCTACTTGGGTCGTGGAACTTTTTTTTTCTTTCCTAAAAAGAAATTAAATCTACCTAGAAGGTTTGTGTCTTCAATAATGAGAAAGTTCTCCACATTTAGAGACAGACCCTGGGATCGACTGTGGGAGCATTTTTGGCTTACCAAAGCCAAACTTTGAACAAAAAAATCGGAGCGTGTGGCTGATCTCCTAACAGCACCCTTCCCATTCCACACAGATGGCTTATTTCAGGAGAAAGCATTCGTGCTTTGGGCCAGTAGTTTGATACCCTGCCTGGCCCTTTTAGCACTGTGTAAAGTCAGGTCTTTTATTTTGTATTTTTATTTCCAGCTGCCGTGGAGAGCAAAGCACGGCCTCCTGTGGCCTGTTTTGAAGACAGAGTTCGTCAGCCGCATAAACATGGCGAGCCCAGCTTTGGAACTTACAAGCAGATGTGATTAGTGGTGTGTAGCCAAGACATCTGCAAATGGAGCTCACAGAACACATGGCCCTGACCTGACTGGCTCTCTCCCTTACAGCTCTGTTGAAATGATTAGTCTTCAGTAGCAAGCCGTTTGAGCTGTTTGGAAATATCTCCTCTCCTTGTCTGCTTCCCAACCAAGCATGTGCACTTGCCTCTGGTGACAACCTTAACACTATCATGCGACACGACACGTGGCAGGGCATCAAGCGTTTCACCCACACCATCCATTCTGGAGCAGGAGCAGGAGAGAGGCTCCATGCAACCTAATTGAGGCACCAGACAGTGGTTCGGAGAAGGGCCTTGTCCTTGGCTTCTGGTCTTGAAGCTTGCTGAAATCGTTTAATAATCATTTCCTGCTCATTTCTGCTGCCTGGAACGTTCCTCACGAAGACCCGAGGCTGAAGAGCAGAGTCAGTATGTTCCCAGCGCAGTGGTGGAGTGGTGTGGGAGGGAACCTGAGGTCATGTCAGCTCTCTGGACTCCTTCTTTCTTCTCAGAGCCTTGGTCCCCACCCCCTCCAGCATCAGCCCGAAGAGAGAAGTGGCAGGAGGCTGGACCTGAAAACGGAACTGACTGTTACACATTCCTTTTCACCCGCTCCTTTAGAACAAACAGGAGCCCTTGAAGAGGAAAAACATGTGGCTTTATTCCCCCTTTGCATCTTGGGAAACTAAGTGATAGCAGAGTAGTGTAAATGAAATTCTCCCTGAAGCATTAATGCATGTCATAGTAATTACAGATTCCAGGAACATTCGATTTGGATTTAGTGCTTGCTGTTGCCGTGTCTGCTCACTATGAATTTATAATTTATCAAGGGATCATGAGGGTGGGAGGGGGAGAGAGAGGGAAAAAAGAGGAGCTGACACCCAGGGCTCAAATAGCAAGTACATGTTTAGAAAATAATGATGACAACCTATATATAAATATGCTTGATACCATCGATGTATGGATTGTTAAAAGAGCTGTAAGAGCCCCCAATAAAATGATCTTAAAAAAAGAATGAAGAAAATGTTCTAAAATTGTGCTGATGAATGTACAAATCTTTAATATATTTAAACCATTGGATTTTATGGTATGTGAATTATATATAAATAAAACTTAAATGAAAGAATTTAATATAATTTGTCCTAAAATATCGTTATCTTTGCTAGTCAACCGTATAAAGAAAAACCAAGCCCCCTGCTGTTGAGTTCACTTCCAACTCATAGAAGCCGTATGAGTAGGACACACTAGAACTACTATCCACAGTGTTTCCAAAACCGTAAATCTTGATGGAAGCCAACTGCTGTGTCTTTCTCCTGCAGCGCAATGGATGGGTTGGTGCCACCTGGGGTGGGAACTCACAGTGTCCCCCACCTCCCATTGAATCTATTCTTGTACTAGACCATACTAAATCCTTAGCCATAATCAATTTCAATTCTAGAATAATGTGTGATAAATGCAGCTGTAAATAGCTTAAATGTAATATTTCTTAGGTTATAGAGTACTAGCAAAAATTGTTTTGTAAAAATCTTTCTACATTGAATTACATTATTAGCAACTGAGCCTTTAAAATTTTTCTCCTTTTCTGTTAGGAGCCCTGGCTCCTAGTGGCATGGTGGGTTCCACGCTGGCTTCTGAACCACAAAGGTGGCATTTCATCTCCACTGTCTGCTTCTTGGGAGAAAGATGAGGCTTTCTGCTCCCTTCAAGATCTACAACCTCAAATCCAAAGGGGACAGTTGTACTCTGTTGTGTAAGGGTCAGAATCAACAGAATGACGGTGGATTGCTTTTGAGTTTAGATTTCTTTTCATTACTACTTCATTCTCAAGAGTATTGATTCAGCTTCACAATACTTCCTCCTACCTAGTGTAGCTTTAATATTTCATCAAATCAGCAACTCTAAAAACATCAGTAGCAACAAATATAACTGTACCTGTAGCGTGTGCAGACAAATCCATGTGAGTTGAAGTGTCACTGGAATTGGATAGAAATGACAACTCTAATTGGAGCTCATTAGATTAGTCAAATAGTAAATCAGCATAGAGTTTTAGCCTTGTAGTAGGCAGTCATTCAAACTGAGGTACTTAGTTTATTGTGCCAACCTGGCGGATAAACACATGTGGGGTTAATTGAAGGGCGGAGGGATAAATGGCTTGGTGAGTCTCACCTTTCTAGTTCTTGGGTTTCTTGCTTTGTGATGGACCAGGGTCCAGCTGCCTTAGCCAGTTCCCTGTTTCAGCTGACAGGGCTCACTTCCTGCAAAACATCCCTGAGGAGAAGCCACATGGACCTACCCCTATGCAGCCCTGGGTGCTGGAGCAGCCGTGTGGAGACCCCTTCCAGCTCTGAGATGTTTACACATTCACTGACTCAGCTTTCCTCCTGCAGTCGGCATCATGGCGTGTGATTTTTAAGATGTAGGAGGACTTTGTGGATTGGTGTCGGACATATGGGTTAATGTTGGACTTGTGGGCATGGGCAGCACTGGGTTGGGATGTTTTCTTGATGTGCACTTAACCTTTATATAAAATTCTCTCTTATATATGAGTTTCTGTGGATTTGTTTCTCTAAAGTACCCAGACTAACACACAAACAAAACAAGGGAATACCGTGTGGTTTAAACCCAGGAAAGTTGTGCATCAGGGCTGTATCCTTTCATAATACTTATTCAGTCTGTATGCTCAGCAGATCATCAGAGAAGCAGGCTACATAGAAAAGAACATGGTGTCAGGATTGGAGGAAAGCTCATTAACAATGTCACAAAACTTTGCTTGCTACGAGGGAAGAGGACTAGAAGTGCCTGCTGATTCAAGAGTATGGCCTTCAGAGGAATTACAACTCAACGTAAAGAAAACAAGTCTTCACAACTGGACCGATAGATCGTATCCTGATAAGTAGAAAAAAAGTGAAGTTTTAAGGATTTAATGTTACTTGGATCCATAGTCAATACTCATGGGAGCAGCAGTCAAGAAATCAAACAGCATTGCATTGGGCAAATATGCTGCACAAGACCTCTTTAATGTGGTAACGAACCAAGAGAACCAATGTGCGCCTGGCTCAAGCCATGAGATGTTCAATCACTTCGCAGGCAGGTGAAAGCTGGGCTGTCAGTACTGGCGACACAAGAAGAGCAGATGCTTTTGAACTAGGAGGCTGGCAAAGAATGTTGAAAGTCCCATGGGCGGCCAGGACAACAAACAAATCTGACGTGGAGGCAGTACAGCCAGAAGGATCCTTGGCAGCAAGGACGGAGAGACTTCCTCTCGTGTGTTTTGTACCTGCTTTAAGGAGAGACCAGTTGCTGGAAAAGGACATCATGTTTGATGAAGTAGAGAGTCAGGGAAAAGAGGGCCACCTGCGAGGTAGTGGTGCCGGGGCTCAAACAGTGGGCTCAAACGCAGCAACCATTGGGCCGGTAGCGCAGGACCGGGCAGTGGCTTGTTCTGTTGTTCAGAAGAGGATTTTTTGGTAGGATTACTAAAAGTCTTAACTGACGTGATGGCACTTAACAACAACAACAACAACAACAAAGTTATATTGGTCTATGTAAGCTGGGCATATGTAGAGGGTTGTTATTATAACTAAGGATAAGGAGATTTAAAAAATCCATTTTTACTGAGACACTGCACTTGGTGTCATTTGGTGTTAAGCCCTCTGACTGTGTCCTCCAGTCTGGTCTCCCTTCCCCATGCTCTCCTGGTGACCCCACAGCCTTTCCATTAGCAGACACGCACGGAACCACTAGACTGCCAGAACTACTTGCTATGGCGAATAATAAAGAAAATATTGTTTGAAATACAAGTGTGCAAATGAAAGCCATGGTATGATTTTAAAGAATTTAAAAGTCTGCGAATATTTAATTTAAACGACTTTAATTTAAAAATTTAAACGACTGCAAATATTTAATTGCGAGTCTCCTCCATGGCTAGGAGGGAGAAAGACGGGGCTCTCTATTCCCATAAACAGTTATAGTCTCAGAACCTCGTGGGGCAGCTCTACCCTGTCCTGTAAGGGCACTGTGAGTAGGCGTTGGCCTGATGGCACGGAGTGAGGCCTGGCTAGGCCCCTCATGGAGGACAGAAGAGAAGGAGACATGGTACCTGACTCAAAGGGCTTAGAGTCTTAGTTGGGGCGAGGGAGGAGCTCTGGGATGTCAAGCTATAGCACACTATTTTGACTGTCAGTAGAAGAAAACTTCAGGAACACAGAGCAGATTTGGGGGCACATTTGACACAAGTCTTCACAGAAAATGGGGAGCTTAGGGCTGGAACTTCAAGGGTGGGGGAAGATGGTTAGGAGAGGCTGACTGGGGTGGGGGCGCTTCAGGAGAAAGCAAGGTGAGGAAGCTCTTCTGTTTAAAGGACTTTAATTCCTTTATTCAATGTGTTCTTATGGAGGGCTTGCTCAGAACACCTGCAGTCCAGAGTGTAGGTTAGAGATGCTGTAAAGGACAGTAGACCTGCCTTCGGGCTGTCTAGTTCGAGTTTGGGGTAAACTGAGGCAGCCGCATCCTGTCTTCCATGTGCAAAAGGCCACAGGGAGCAGAGCTCATCACAGGAAGGTATTTGGCTTGAATGTACCATTAACTGACCCAGACTAGACGTACAGGATCTCAAACAAGCTGGAATCACAGAAACATGACTCAAGGTTAGCATTCATTTCAATTTGTCATTTTAGTTGTACACAAAATATAACACAATGTTAATATCATTTTTAAGACAATTTTAATATATCAGCACTCTTAAAAAAAAAAAAAGACTCCACCGTCTATTAGCCAGAACAGTGCCCCACACAATCTCCATCCTGCCAGAACCCCGGTGGCTCTGCGGCGTGCACCTGAGGACTCCCCCCTCCTCGGTCTATGCTGAGCGTTCCCCTCTCTGCACTGTGGGAGTACTGCAGGCTCGTTCTCGCCTGTGGAGCATTTGGTACTTAATGCTCCAGCCAACTGAGCTAGCCAGCGTGGATGGGCGACCCCAAACAGAAAAAGAACCTCCAGATTACCAAAAGGAGCACTCTGTTCCTTCCAGGACAGGCCCATCTTTTGGGGTGTCCAGCAGGAACATATACCCCAAAGATACCTCCTGGAGACCTTTTTCACCTCTTGTACTTGGCATCGAAAGCACACAGATGGATACCAAAATGTTCTCTGGTTTATTCTAATTCTGTATCCCGAATGTTCGCTCAGAGAGAAGATAAAGGGGTGTTCTTTGGCTCCAGGAAATTCATTGCCACCTAACTTTCTCTTTCTTGCTGAAGTACTGTAGTTTGGGGTTTATTCGGACTGGTCCCTGGTAAAAACCCACGTGCTTGATGCAGTGGAGGGCTGGCGAAAAAGAAGCCCCTCTCAATAAGAGGAGTGGTGAGTTAGTTAATTGTGCCAGCCTGGCCGATAATCACATGTGGGGCTAATTGAAAGGCGGAGGGATAAATGGGTGGTGAAGCCTCGCCTTTCTAGTTCTCGGGTTTCTTGTTTTGTGATGGTTGCACCGGGTGCAGCTGTCTTAGCAGTTCCCTGCTTCAGCTTGCAAGATTGACTTCCTACACGACATCTCCAAGGAGAAGCCACATGGACCTACCTATCCCGATGCAGTCCTGGGTGCTGGAGCAGCCGCGTGGAGACCCCTGCCAGTGCTGAGATGCTTGTTCGTTCACTGACTCAGCTTTCCTCCTGCAGTCGGCATCATTGCCTCTGTTTTGTGAGGTGGAAGACTTTGTGGACTGGTGTTGGGTAAATGGGTTAATGTTGGACTTGTGGGCTTGGGCAGCATTGGGTTGGGATGTTTTCGTGATGCACATTTTCTTTACATAAAACTCTCTCTGATACATGAGTCGCTGTGGATTTGTTTCTCCAAAGTACCTAGACTAATACAAGAGGGCACTGGCTCCAGCAATGGGCTCAAACCGAGCAATTGTGAGGGCGGCACTCTGTTGACCAGACTGTCACTCTGAGTTGGAATCAACTCGACAGCTTCTGGGAGCACCAACTACAGTGCATGATTTAAGGAGTGCTGGTGGCACTCAGAGATTTCAGCCCACCAGCTGCCCCGTGGGAATCTGTCCCTGCAAAGAACGCTGTGGGGCAGAGCTACTCCATCCCTGGGGGCTCCTGTGAGTCCAAAATTGTCCCAATGGCACCTAACATGTATTTTTTATTTGTGATACAACAAATAATTTCGTTCGTAAAATACACAGAGACAGAAACCTCCCTATATCTTCAGGAACCGTCATTATCCTTGTCAAGAGCCATAACAATAAAAACAAACACTTTTATTTTAGCAGGAAGAAAGAAAAACTCTTTGATGGACATAGTTGGCCTAATTGACAGCCAGTAAGTCCAAAAGCTATAATAAAAAATGGTTAAAATTCTCCTTACAAGAAATGAACGCACCCCAGAACAAGGGGTTGTACCGATGAGCCCTAAGAGTTCCAGCCCCAGCAAATTAATAGTTAGGCTTTGAGGAGGTTCTGTGCACGAACGTGTCATTATCCGTTCCAAGAATTGTTTGCAGATTTGAAGGACAACTGTGACCACTTTCATGATGACCCCACTGGCAATGTGCTTAGATCTGGAGGTCTGGACAGCAGGCGATCAATCCTTCAGGATGTGTTGGATGCGTTCGAAGGAAGTCGTGCTGACCCTAACTGCAATTATGAGTTCAGCTGACACTTTACTAGGAAAACAAAATAACCAAAGTCTGTTAATGACTCACTAAAGCATATAATGTCCCAGAACAGAGAATCACTGACCTGCGCATTCTCTCCGGAGGTGTAACATTTCAGATGTGTTCTAGCAGACTGGAGAATACTTGGGAAACAAGAGAACAAGAGTCATAAGATGGAGACAAATCCCTAAAGTCCTGAAGAAATTCTGGCTTCGTTTGAGGACTGTGGTTTTCTTTGCAATCCTGAGTAACTTTTGAATCATAATGCCTACTTAAAACCTACCCAAAGCACTCAAATGTGAAGTTTTGAGAGGCATAAATCTGTGAGATTAAAGGTAATATAGGAATTGCTAAGGACCCAGGTTTCAGCCTTGGGTCTTACTAGCAATGCTGCTTTGTTCTTCATTGGCTGGGTAAGCTTGAATCCGGGAGGTTCTTGCCCTTTGATTCACTCCACTCAGACCACCTTCTGCCATCAAGTCTGCTCAGACTCCATAAAGCCCCAGGACACTGCCGCTCTTTATGGAAGCCCCCAGTCTCTTCTTGCGCCTGCTGAGTGGCTGGAGGGTTGGAAAGGTGGATTTTTCAGTCAGCAACCGGATGCTTAAACCACCGCACCATCAGGACTTCTTCCACTCAGGAGCAGAAGGTATTATTGTTCAGTCTTTCCTTCGTAAAAATGTACCGTCTAGAACAAAGGTGGTGAGAGAATGAGAAAGTACATGAATGTAAAGTAACTTCATTTTGTTTTATATTCTTTGTGTTGAACAGATTAATTTGGTTTACCTTGTTTATTTTGCATAACTCTGTGTTACCTTCAAGTTACTTCATCATGGACCCATAAAGGAAGCTATTATTTGTCAGATCTGCGTTAGGACATGACTGGGGTGAGGCAAGTAAGGCATTTGCCTTAGACACAACATTTCAGGGAATGACAGAAACCTCATTGGTAATCAGAATAAGTCTATTTTTTTTAAATCCACATCCATAGACTATGGCCCATGGGCTAATTATTTGTTTTCTACCTGTCATCTCTTTCTAGACATAGAGTTTTAATGAAATCATGAATGTTTGTTGAAACTTTCATGTGATTTTTAAGAAAATGTATTATTAATTGGGTTTTAATACATATTTCATATCATTCCATAGTTCAATCACATCAAGCAGTATGTCTACTATAATCCGTTTCCAAACATTCTTTTCCTTCCTGGACTCCTTGACATCATCTCCCCTCTACACCCCCCACCCCCCACCCAGACTATACCCCCACGCCCAAAACCCTTATTCTGTTTGCTGTCCCTGTACTACAGGGTCATAATCCTGGGTTTCATATACCGAAAACCAGAAAAACATACACCACAACTTCAAGAGGGTGACCCCAATGACATGACACCTCTGAGATAAACCCTAATATGAACAACAACAAAAAGGCAAAAATACAGAAAATATTGAAAAGCACATCAGGTCCAGCATGCATCAGAGTGGGGATAAACTGACAAAAATTTTAACTGTTTAAGTCAGGTTTATCGTCTATAATGATCTCTCCAATGCAGTTTGTTTAGTCCCATCCGGTCTGCAAGCTGGATGCTCACAATTTAGACTCTGATACTAATCCCTCCTTCGATTTTGGATTATATGATTTACAGTCCGTCTGTGACTGATGATCGCATGCTTCTTCCACGTGGACTTAGTTGACATCATCTCACTTAGATGGCTGCTTGTTTGGAGACAAGGCTTTAAGACCCCAGATGCTATTTTATCTGATAGTCAGTCACTATCTAATTTCTTCCCAACATTTTGCTATAGCATCTATATTTTCTGTGTTCTCTTCCTGAGGGTGAGTACCTAGCAGGGCCAGGATTTAAGAGCTAATTGTTCTTAAATTGGAGCTAGGATTTAGTGCAATGCCCAAACCCGTTCCTGGATGTTTGTTTGTGATCAGCCTTTGACTCCATTTCAAAACTTCCTTGTTGATTTAGAGTCTTATTGATCATCCCCCCTGGGGCATAACAACCTCTGTTTATATTGTCTTTGATTAGTCCCTAGTACTAGCCAGAGGGATATTGGGCCAATGTGGCTAACTCCACATCACAGTACCTGGATTATTCTCTGGTACAGAATCAATCCTGTCATGACTTAACGCTATTTACACAAACAATGGGAGTTATTTGTCAGGGCAATTTACAATAATAATCACTGAGAATGTCAGTCACAAGTTTGCTGGAATAATACATATCTTAATACGGCATACAGGCATCAATGTAGCAAGACCATGTTTGTCTGCCTACCAACAGTCGACAATCTTGGTAGAGCTTTCTTCCGCTTCCTCAGACACAATGTATTTTTCGTCTTAAGCCCTTAGGTAACAGGTGTGTCTGAGGTATAGTCCAGTTCACCCACTGGAGCTTCCGCACCAGACCTCACTGATGCGGGCCCTGGAGCCCGCTGTGCGCTTTGAAGACCCAGGATTCAGAATCCCAGCGTCCACAGCACCCGACCTGGGTTCCCAGGATGCACCCAGAAGCCCGGGGCACTGTGGCCCATTCGGTGCAGACCACCAAAGACACCCGCACCCTCAACTAAGTATTTTTGTTAAAAAGGTAAATAAAAAAAACATTGCCATCAAATCAATTCAAATTCTATCTCCAGGTCTTTCTTTAATGTCTCCACTGGTTGGATTTGAACTGCAAACCTTTTAGTTAGTTCCAAAGAGTAAACTCTGCCGCCCAGGGACCTTTTCTAAATCATTTTTTAATCAATTCAGGGCTGGGATTTGGGCAAGGAAAGTGAGGTAAGGTCATGCAAGTGCAGGGTCAGATCCTGTGCTTATTCAAATTTTATATGTAATTTGTTCACCGTGGCATTTTTTTCGGTATTAACTTTGATTTTTGAGAACTGATCTTATATTCCGAAGTTGCCTTTGACCTTCCTTCTTCCCACCGCCATCACACCAGAGAGTGATCAGCCATCCTAGAGGAGCAGTACCGGTTGGGGCGCTAAACAAGACGTTAGCGGTTCGAAACCACAAGCCCCTCCTCGGGAGCAGGAGGCGGCCTTGTGTTCCTGGAAAGATGTGCAGCCTCAGAGACCCACAGGGGCAGCGCGACGCTGTCCTGTAGGATCACTGTGGGTCAGACTCGACTGCTGGCAGTGAGTCTGCGTGAACGAGGCGGTCCCTCCCGCGTCGGTGCGAGCTCTGCCTTCTGAGGGCGGAATCAATGGCTTGTCTTTGGAAGGTCACAGCTGGGTTAATCAGGCCCAAAGTGATCGTTTTCCTATATTCCTAAAGGCATTGTTTTCTTTTTAATTCTGCATGAATTAGCAGGATAATTCTTTTATTTACGGTTTCATTTTTTAACTTCATTGGGAAGTGAAAGAAAATTCAGTAAAAGGACCTCTGTCAATGGTATGACCTTTGGCAAGCCCCTCATCTTTCATGGAGTTCAGTTTTTCTATTAGTAAAGTAAGTGGGTGTTATTAACTGATCTTCAGCTTGACGTCCATCTCCCACAGAGGAGCCCTGGTGGTGAAGTGGTTACGCATACGGCTGGGAGCCACAGGAGCAGCAGCTCAAATCCACCAGACAACCTGTGGAAGCGAGCTGGCGCGTTCCACCCTTGTAAAGAGTTACGGTCTTGGAATCTCACAGGAGCAGCTCTGCCGTGTCCCACAGAGTCACTGTGAGTTTGCGTTTGGGGTCCGGCTCTCACATTTGTCGATCACATGCGCTCTAATCTGCACTGCTAAGGTCTCGACGGTACCCGAAGATTCAGATCTTTCATTTGTAAACGGAAGGCTTTTGTACCTCCAGCCTCACCACACATGGATTTACTTTTGAAAGTAAAGTAATCCATTTGCTGAAACGTATATTCATTTTAAACAGACGTACCCGACTTGATATTAGTAGCCTCTCCGTGGTGCCTTTAAGACAAGACTTCTGATAAAAAAAGCAGGACCTTATATAAGGGTCCATGCATGCTACTGGTAAAATGTTATCCTTGTGCCTGTGTTTAAAGTACATACAAAAATACACTTTAAAGCATTTTATATTAAAAATGCCTATGAAGGCATGAAAATAAACTCAATAAATATAAAAATAAATGGACCTGCAGCTATGATTCAGATACGTTAAAAATAACATACTTCAGCTCTTTGACTTTTTCGTTTTAAATGCTAACCTACAAGTCAGCAAGATTTGATTTTATTATGGAAAACTACTTAAGTTTTGACTGAGTTGGAAATATGCAATTTCCACACAATCCCCATGGAAATGACTTTGTCACCCCGACTATTTAGGTCAGCGTGGTCAGGAGTGACCACCCCGGGCTCCACCATGCAGATGCTGCAAAGAAGAGAAGAAGGCGGTGATGATAGGAGGCAGGCTGGGGAAGCACGCGAGGAGCCAGCAAGGCCTGCCCTGGGCAGCCCGCAGGCTTTCTCAACTCCAAGTGGCGCAGCAGCCCCAGAAAAGCCGTCCGAAGGTGTCAGCAAGCTTAGTGTGGCAGGGTGGCTTCACAGAGGTAGCACCGCCTCCTTCAACCTCATGGGTAGACATTTTGTATTTGCAGAACATGAGCTCACCTAGTGAATAAGAATATAATTGGATTTTTCCCAGATTGAGGACTCGTTAAAGCTTCCCCTCTCTCTCCAGCTCCAGTCCCTCTGTAGAAAAGGATGCTGAATGCTCTCTGGCCACTCAAACATGATCATGTCTTCCTCATAAAGCCCCCGGGGCTTACCAAAGACAGTCCTACCCCTCAGCTGGCCATATGAGCCCCTCAGGAGTGGTTCTCCCAATTTAGTACTGGCAATAGCCCATCATGCATATTCCAGCTGAACAATCGCCTACATTGCACTTCACTTATTTGGGGGCGGTATAAAATGCAGGAAGCGCACTAATCAAAGTAAATCAACTTATGCTTAGTGTACACCCATATGTAACCATACCCAGCAAAATAGATGGCATATATCTGTACTCCATTAGTAAGCCTTGTACACCTTCCCAATTTACATACACCCCACTCACTAACCCAGGTTGTGCCTGTTCTTGTGCAGTTAAGGTACCTGGCTGCTAACTGAAGGGTTGTGGTTCGAATTGACCCAGAATTGTGTTGGATACAAGGTCTAATGATCTACTCATGAAAAAATAGCCAGCCTCTAAAGACTCTATACAACACAGTTCTACTCTGACATGCACGGAGTCACCAAAGAGTGAAAGTTAGAATCGATTTAATGACAACTGCCTTTTATGTTTGGTTCAATTGCTGCCGATCAGACAGCAACAACAAAACTTCGCATAAATAAAACCATTTGACGGCGCCTTTTATGTGTGGCTTCATTCAACATCAATATTTTAGGCTCATCCATGTTGTGCTTATATTTAGTTCATTTTTGTTGTTGTTGTTGCTGAGTGGTATTCTGCTGTAAGGATATATTTGAATGTATTTATTCATTCTCTTGCTTCTTCATATTTTGCTTAATGGTATTTAGCACTTAAGCAAAGGGGTTGAAATAAAAAGGCACAAGGAGGCCTAGCTATTGTCTGGGAGATTGTTTTCTTTCTGAATCACGCCCTCAGGAGAATCATACTGGCATGGATGTAACTTCAGCACATTGGATCATGAGATCATGAATAGGGGCCAAGAGCAAACATGTGCACATATGAAAGGCAGTATCCATTCATTCTTTATGGGGAGAAATGCGATCATCATTGTGACGGTTAGAGATCATGTCAACCAGACACTGGTGTCTCAAGATAGGAATGTCCATCGGTGGCCCGATGACACCTCCTAGGGGCGTGGCCTGTAGTGTAAGAGTGAGACCAAGCAGAGCTGATTTCTCTTGGGCCCTTACCCTTCTGGAGCTGGAGCTGGAGCTGGATCCTGTGACTGGTTCATCATTTTCCTGCTGTGTTGCCTGCTGCTCCCAGGAGCCATCAGTAAACTGTTGGCAATGGATTTGTTTACCTCTGCATCCACCAGCCTGTATGCCACCCTTTTCCCACCCCCCACCCCCCAGGCCCACTTTGTCATCCTGCTTCCTACTTGTCAGCACCCATGGCCACATGAGTCAGGAAAAGCTTGACTTGGACAGGGCTGGACTTCCGTACTTCTACAACCGTGAGAGCCGTTTCTCAATTGCAATCTATTTCTATGTACAAACACATACAAGCATCACTGGCCTGCTTCTCCAGAGAACCCACCCTAGCAAAATCATATATTCAGGTAAATGAGTGCATTTCATTTATTTTAAAAATAGGGCTGTAATAGTTAGATAGCCTTTCTTCTATCAACACATCTACAGAACAACTTGCCACAATAGCCTAGTAAACCCTTGTAAGGAATTCACCATTGAAAAACTTAGGGCAAAAGGGAGAACCGCGGCCACCCAAAGCCAACCTGAAAGACAACAACAAAACCTCAATCTTACCTGTAGCTGCTTCCCTCAAATCCCAAAGTCAGGATCACCAAGCAGGTAAGGCTGTGGGCTCTGGACTCTGTGGTGTGATGGGTCATTTTGCATAGCTTTTCTAGCTATGATCTAGGAATGTCGACCAAATGATTGGGTGGGGCTATGCAAATAACCTGTTTATGGTTTACCAAGGGGATTGGGCAGTTGGCTATTAATGCAAATAAGGTGGAGCCATCCAAATAAGATGTACAGAGCAATAACAAGGGGACGGAACTGCTTTGCCTCCCACTAGGTATACAAGGAGCCATCCCAAAGGGGGAAAGAAGGAACAGGTCTAGCATTAAGAAGCAGATAGAGGAGTGAAGCAAGTCTTTTGGACCCAAGAATCCCTCTGCTGAGAAACTCCGAGATTCAGGAGACAGAGAACTGTTAACAGCAAAGATAATGAAAGATATCAAGCAGCAGAGACAACAGAAGCCGGAGACCAGCACGAGGGGGCACTGTGACTCCCCTGGCTCAGGGAGCAAGAGAAATGAGTGCCTGATGGAGTGGGGTGTCTCCAAACACCTCTTAGAGGTGCTAAATAGCGTTTCCAAAAACCCACTGCCATCGAGTTGATTCTGACTCATTGTGACTCTATAGGATAGAAGAGAATTTCCCCTGCAGGTTTCTGCAGTGCCGGTCATTATAGGAGAAGAAAGCCTTGCCTTTCTTCCACAGCATGGCTGGTGGTTTTGAACTGCTGACCTTGCAGTTATCAGACCAACATATCACCATTGCTCCACCAAGACTCCACTTACTTGTGTTTTATTGACTATGTAAAGGCATTCAACTGTGTGGATCATAACACACTATGAATAGCCTTGAGAAGAATGTGAATTCCAGAGCGCTACATTGTGCTCATGCAGAACCTATACATGAATCAAGAGGCAGTTGTGTGAATAGAACAAGGAAATACTGTTGTGTGAATAGGATAAGGGATAAAATCAAGAAAGGTGTCAGTCAGAACTGTGTGCTCCCCCCACACTTATTCAATCTGTCTGCTGAGCAAATAATCGGAGAAGCAGGACTATAGGAAGAAGAATGTGGCATTGGGATTGGAGGATACAACCTTGCTTGCTGCAAGTGAAGAGGAGTTGAAGCACTTGCTGATGAAGATCAAGGATTGCAGCCTTCAACAGGGATTCTAACTTAATGTTTTGTTTTGTTTTTTTAAATTCTCACAATGAACCCAATAGGTGACTCATGCAAACAGAGAGGAGATCAAAGTTGTCAAGGATGCCATCTTGCTTGGAGCACAATCATCGTTCATGGAAGGCGCAGTTAAGAGATCCAGTGACAGAGTGCCTTGGGTAAACTGCTGCACAAGACCTCTGTAGAGTGTTGAAAAGCAAAGGTTTTCCTTTGGGAACTTAGGTGTACCTGACTCAAAGCCATCATCATTTCTTTGGCCTCTTATGCATGTAATAGTTGGATGTCGAATGAAGACCAAACAAGTCAATGTCCTTGACTTACATTGCGAGTGAGGGCTATTGAAACTACCCTGGACTGACAAAAGAACCAACAAATCTATCCTTTAAGAAGCACAGCCAGAATGCTCCTTAGAAACCAAGTTGGGGACCCTTTGTTTCACTTCCTTTGGGCATGTTATTTCCGGAGAGACCAGTCCCTGGAGAAGGACATCCCACTTGGTAAAGTGGAGGGGCAGTGAAAAGAAGGGAGCCCCTTCTTGGTGCAACCGTGGTTGCACCAATAGGCTCAGACATGAGAATACTTGTGAGGATGGCACAGGACCAGGCAGTGTTTGGTTCGATTCTGCCTAGGGCCCCTCTGAGTTAGTTAGAGCCAACGCGATGGAAGCTCACAACAGCAGCTTGGAACGTTTGCCCAGGCATAGTAGAGACGAGTGGCCCAAGAGGCCTGACAGTGGAGGGACCGAGGAGCCAGCAGTCGGCGAGAAAAGTGTATTTACTGACACGTCTGGTAAGGCACTGTCCTGATCAAAGAACTGTATCCTGAGCCGGATCTGATCCCAAATTTTAGCTTGTCGCTTCCATAATAAACTCCACACTTTTGAGCATGTCTGTGAGTTCCGTGTGGCCTTTGTCACAGACTCCTGAACTCAGCAGAGAAGGAGAGCGTTCCGTGGGAGGGATGACTAGTGTCAGAAATGTGAAAATTGTTGGAGAGGACGGTTGTCTGACGTCTGCTTTGTAGGAATCAGCTTTGGGCCGATACCGATGGCAATTCTCTGTCCTCCTTGTGACGTGAGAGGAGTTCAGATGCCTCCACCAGGCCATTTTTATAGGCTAGAAACCTGGGTTCTAAAATGTGCTTTGCTACTACCTCTGGGACGTTGGGCAATTACACTGCCTTTCCATGCCCCTATAAAATAGGGGTGCTAACCAGAATTACATGGGCTGACAGAGGCAGAGTGATTTGAACAATGCCTGACACGCAGCAAGCAATTACAAACACAGCTGTAATTATTGTCTTGGGCTCTGTAAAGGGTCACTTTCCTCATTCTCGGAAAATTAGGTCATATTTGGGTGTTACTAACGACTAAGGCCTCAGCTGCAGTCACAGAGATGAAACTGGACCACTTTCAAATTCCTAAGGGACTTGGTATTTCTAGAGGTGAGTCAGTGCTGGTGATGCCCGCAGCACAGTGTCTTCTGTCTATAAGGAGACTAGGAAAATATGACCAACTATTACTCAAAACGCCCCGTGGTGATGAAAATGCTTTCAGTAAATATATTGCATTGGGGACACACACTGGTTTGTGGATCTGTTTTGCTTTTTAGAATGTGGTTCCGGAAAACCAGAGAACCTGACACTTGATGAAAGCTGAAGCCTCTACGTGGAGGTTGCCAAGGAAACCTCACACTCCAGGGCGACTAATGAAAATTAATTCCAGTATTATGCACACACTAGACTTTGATGAGATGAGACACTATATGGTAAAAGAATCCAAAAGATCTTCTCTAGAAAAAAGCAAAACCATGGAGGTTTTCCACTCTCTGTAGCTTATTTCTCCTCAGCTTGGAGTTGAGCAAAACAGAAACTGCTCTGAGGATAGGAAGACGGAAAATCCAGAGAGAAACGTCCAGGTAATTAGCGTGAACGGTCTAGGCAGGATGAGTGAATAACAGAGACCCACGTCTCGGGCCGGCATCAAGGGACCAATATTTCAGCGAGTATAAAAGGTAAAGGCAGTGCCAGAGAAAGGGCTGGATTTCAAGCAAGAATGACTTGAATAGGAAGATCTAGCATCAGAAGAACCAAATTATGTCTTAATCATTTATCTCTCTTAAAGGCTAGTCTTAAAGAATAACTTGTATTCGGGAACGTGTTTAATGAAAGTCAGCTATTTTCAGGTTAAAGGCGATTGAGCAAACGAGAGGGGAAGAAAGAAAGAACTGAAAAGGGTATGCAGAGAGTCTTAATATTTCAACGAGCTGGATTTTCAAAAACACGAGAGGCCCAGGGGGACTTCCTGGAAAAAGGCAACTTCCGGCTTGCCAGTTTTGGCACGATTCTGTGTTAAATGCAGTTGCGGGGAGGGGACAGGGACGCGTGAGAGGACAGGCAGGAGTGGCACGTTGGGTCTCCGTAGCTCAGAAGGTCCAGGAAGCACATTAGCGAGCCCCTCCTTCTCCAAGCGGAACCGACTTGCAAGCCTCTTGTTGAGGATCTACACTGTGTTTTAAAATAGTTCTGGACCCTGACTCTCATAAAAGATGTCATCATCATCATAAAAAATTCTCACCTCTATTTTTTGTAACAGACGTGGGCCTTGGAGCCATCTTGGGCCGGTGCTCTCCCTTGTCAGAGTTGCAGCACTTAGTGGTTCCCCAAAACCCCCGTTTGATTTGCCCTCCCAAGGCCCTGCCACTGCTGCTGGTGGGATCTCTGTTGGTGCAGCTGACCTGTGGGGAGAGCGGCCTTTTGGGAAATCTCTTCTCAGGCAGGTAGATCTATCGGTCTGTTTGAAGGCAGAACAACAGTGAAGCAGACGGGAGTACTGTGGGTGCTCCTTTGGGGGTCCCGAGAGCCAGGTCTTTGTGCCACCTCTAAGATGTCACCAGTCACTCCTCATAGGAGCTATTGACGCACAAACTTTCAGGGTAACTGTCTCCAGACTGAACTTCTCTCGGGCACAGAACTTAATCGTATCCAGTTTAAGGTAGTGCAGGGCACGAAGTTAGGGACTAGTAACTTTTTACTGAATGACTAAAACAGATGCCTGTAACATTCTCTCCCCTTTAAACTGTTTTGAGAGAGCGTTTGCTTTTTTGAAAAAGAGTAACTCAGGGACCTGGACATTATCTCTCCCTACTATAAACCCAAACCACTCTAAGAGCCTTAAGAAGTGTACCTTCTACTAATAAGCATACTTCCAGCCACCTGCCCTGCTCCCACGCTAAGAGCCCCCCTCCCCCCTGCAATGAAGCAGCCCACTGTTATTGAGTTGATTACAACTCAGTAAAGTTCCTCGGTAGGCTTTCTAAGGCTATGAATCTTAACAGGAGTGGAGCTGCTGGTGGATTTGAACCACCATCCTTAGGTTAGCGATCCAATGCTTACTCAAGAGACAGATCATCACATGGGCTAATCATGAAGGCACTTTAAGAAAACTGAAAACTTCAATGGTGAGAAAAAGGCTAGGAAAATGGCCCCTTGCTTTTGCGGCAGCTTTTTTCAGCTTTCTCTCAATCCATTGAAAGTACTTAAATATTATTCTTTTGAATTCTTTATAAAGTAGTTCCTATGGAATTTCTTATTCAGAAAGATCTTTTGACTCTGTGCTTTGGTCATTTATCTGCGCCACTCTAACTGGGTTCTCTTGTGTCTGAGACATTGCGGTGTTGTTGAGTTTGTATTTAAGTGATAATTGTATGCTGCTGTGTTCTTAGGCACTCACGGCTCTCTCCTATTGGCTGTGGCAGACAATGTGGTTTTGTGCTCAGTTCCCTATTCACTGCTTATGAAGCAGAGTTGAGGACAGGTTTGGCTGGTGTTGGCTACTGTCGATCAGTGATCGCGTACTACAGGAAGAGAAAAAAGAAAGAAAATGGCAGTGAGCAAAACTATGGATGGGGAAAGGAAAAGAAAAGGCAGAGAGAGAGGATAATAAAGGGGAAAAAACTAAGAGGAAACAAGAAAGAAGACGAGAATGGAAAAAGAAAAGTAGAAGAAACAATTAAAAGGAAAGCAGAGAAAGAAAGGATAAATACAAATAAGACAAGGGAAGGGAAAAAAATAACCAAAGAAAGAAGAACAATTGGGGGTCAGGGCACCAGGTATGTGTGGGTTGATCCCCGTTAGCAGTCATTGAGCTCAGGGAGAGGGTAGGATGGCCAGTCTTAGACGGAATTCCTGTGGCCTTTGTATTGGCTGTGGTTAGAGCACCTGACCCTGAAATAGTTCGTGCTGTCTCAGGTGGGGGTTGAAGTCAGGGTGCTTATTCCTTCTGTCAGGCCAAAGGGAAGCTGAGGTCAGAGTTCCAGGATTATCATCCATATCGGTTTCGTTTGGCTTCTCATGTCTTTGTGTAATGTGTGTGCCTAGTTTGCCATCTTGGCAGAAGTCTTTAGGACCGTTGGTTCTTGGTCATGCTATTTCTGAAATGGCTGGACATTGAATGGTTCTTTTTCTTGCATTGACTAGGTGTTCTTTCTATCTTTGTGATGCTTCCTGAATAGTTCAATATTTCTCCAGTCGAATCCTTCACTATTGAAACTTGAGGCTTAAATTTTTTTCTTTGCTTCTGTCAGCTTGAAAAAATGTCAGGTATGCTGTTCTCCATGTCTTACAATTTTATTATAATAAATTGTATTTTCAAGGGTCCCACTAAAATATTCTGTGAAATTATTTCCTTCCTTCTTTCCTTTTAAAGAATATGCTTTAGCCATTTCCAATTCCAGAAAAAGTCGCATACTCTCTTCTCCTGTCTACTTTGTTCCCCCAAAGATTAATTTTTTATTTTAAACAGTTTAATTGGCATATAATTCATGTACAATTCAATGGTTTGAATGTATTAAAAAGATTGTGCAATCATCACCACAATCAGTTTTACAACATTTTCTTCCTTCTTATGGAACTATTAATCTAGTGACTATCTTTATGGGTTACCTCTTCTGGAATTTATATCAAGAAAATCATACAAAAGTAACAAAATAAAACAGAAAAACATCTATCCACTAAAAAATCATAGATAATAGAAACTATAACAAATTGAAAATGGATCAGAAAGGAAAACAAATGATAACACATTAAATGTTAACCCACCTTTGTGTGCAGTTATCCATTTTCCAAAGCATGCTGTCTGAGGGCAGTGCTATTTGCCTCCCTAGCTCATGGTCTCAAGGAGTTCAATGGAGGGCTAATCCATGTGGGGACTCTGCAAATGAATTTGGGGTTTTCACGGTCATTCTCCAAACCAGGTGCTCAGAAATCAAGCTCTAATACAATTTCCTCATTTGACATCAGATTTTATTTACAATTCTTGAATCACATGGGTTGTTGTTCGATTTCTGTGTGGACTTAGTTGATACCTCACTTAGATGGCTGCTTGTTATAAAACAAGCCTTTAAGACCCCAGGCACTATTCTTTTGGACAGCCAGACACTACAGATTTCTTCACCACACTTTGCTACAGCACTTACATCTTCAGTGACCACTTCATGAGGACAAGTATTGAGTAGGGCCACTGATGTTCACTTTGATCCTTTCTCTTATTCCCTGTTTTGTTTTGTTTTTTTTTTCCTTCTTAGATGGTGCTTGAATTAGCCAGGTTAACTAGAGAAATGAATGCAGTGACACTCCATCTATGTATAATAAAGGTCTTTATATTAAGAAGCAATTATATATCAAGAAGGCATCCCAGTTCAGTTCAACTCAAGTTCATAAGCTCAACACTAGTCCATAAGTCCCTCCTCAGACTCACATAGCCACTTGCAATGATGCAGAATGCAGGAAGATCACAGGCTTGTGGGCACAGTCATGTGAGAGGCAGAGAGAGCAGGAAGTTCCCAGGGTCCCAGGCTTATAAGAAGTTCGTACCCCCATGGAGGCATCATCAAGCTGTGACTTGATTGACAGGCTGGATTTCAGCCTTACACTTCCATACATCTTCCACTTAAGTCATCTAACTAGCACAATGCTTTTTATGCCATCCAGAACTCGCCTGGTCTTCAGTCACTTATGTTCAATTCATCAAATCTATTCTTGAGCTCATCTCTAAATTCAGGTTGGATACAAAGACCTTCTACAACAGTATTAACTCAAGGTTGCACATCAGCTGTCATCGACTTGTTTTCATTTTCTTCAGTTTCAACTTGCATATGAGTAATTGCAGTTGGACATTGATCTAGTCCTGAACTTTTCCAATGTTTCTTTCCACAGATGTAGTTAATTTTTTCCCTGTGTATTCCACCTAATGAGGTCTATATGTATAGTCCACGTTTTATGTTGTTCAAAGGGATTGAGGTAGTTAAAATTTATTGTGCCAACCTGGCTGATAAACACATGTGGGATTAATTGAAGGGCAGAGAGTTAAATGGTTCAGTGAACCTTGCCTTTCTAGTTCTCAGGTCTCTTGCTTTGTGATGGTCAGACCAGGGTGCAGCTGCCTTAGCCAGTTCTTAGCTTCAGCTGGCAAGGCTCACTTCCTGCAAGACATCCCTGAGGAGAAGCCACATGGACCTACCCCGATGCAGCCCTGGGTGCTGGAGCAGCCGTGTGGAGACCCCTGCCAGCGCTGAGATGCTTACACGTTCACTGACTTGGCTTTCCTCCTGCAGTCGGCATTATTGCGTGTATTTTGTGAGATGGAGGAGGACTTTGTGGATTGGTGTCAGACATATGGGCTAATGTTGGACTTGTGGGCTTGGGCAGCACTGGGCTGGGATGTTTTCTTGATGTGCACTTACCCTTTATATAAAACTCTCTTATAAATATGAGTTTCTGTGTGGATTTGTTTCTCTAATGTACCCAGATTAACACAGGGGTATTTCCAATACACAACCCATTGGTCTTGCAAAATTCTGTCATGTAATTCTGTCATTTCTTTCACTGAGGCCAGATTTTCCAAAGGTAATAGGTAGCATTATTGTGCTACTTTATGCTCATGTATAATTTCTGATCTCAATAATCAAAATGTGCACCAGGCACTTGTTAGAAATGCAGAATTTCAGATCCCACCACAAACCCACTGAACCACAGTGCATTCTAGCAAGATCCTGGGTGATCTGTGTGCTCAGTCAAGGTAGAGAGTCATTGCTTTATAAAGTTTACTTTGCACTTCATGCTTTTTATTTCCTAAATGTATTTAAACAGTCTCCTCAAACTTGAAATATTTTGTACCATGTATATAATATTTGCTAGACCTGTGTTCCATCTGCACAATTACTTACTTAATAGATGTCTTGGACAGTCTTAATTTAAAGAAAACGGTTTTAGTCTGCTCCTAAACAATGATGTCATCAGTTAGTTATTCGAGTTTTATATTCATTTTGAATACACTTTGAAATAAATAATGAACTGCTAAGTTTCCAGTGTGCTGCATCAACCACTAGAAGCACCCAGGGCATCCCTGGGGCATACACTCCATCCTTTGGACGACCTTTCCAAGAAGGATGCACTGTTCATCAGAAAGTGGTGATTTCACAAAGCACAAAGGCCTCTTCCAATTTGAAAACTCACCGCCTGCTTTCTCTAGTTTACAAGCCGAAACTGGAGGTTGTATGAACTGACAGAAGAGATTTTATCAATTTAATAAACCAGCGGTGTCATTTGCTGGCATGTATTGGGCCAAATTGCTTCTTCTTTCCTTTCTTGAGCATGTATTGAGCACAGGCCTGTGGCTGGTAGGGCAAAGACGGAGTCGGAGGAAAAGGAACCCCTTTCCTAAATTCTTACAGCCTGGTAAGTTGTGATCAGGATGCGCTGCGGGTAATGTTCACATTGTGCTCAGAGCATCATTGCCGTGCAGAGTAGGGTACTCTGCACAGCCTTGAGGACACAACAAGGCTTCCTGGAAAGGAGTCAAGCTTGTAGCTCAAACTCGAGGGCCTGGCAAGGAAAAGAGCAGAGAGCAAAGTTAAAGACTAAGAAATAAATGGTAAGCACACACAAAAAAAGGTAAGCAAAATCTCCCAGAGTTGCAGCTTCTTTATTTATGAACTGAGAAGGAAGTTGCCCTCGACAGGTCATTTAGATCCAAAAACTATGTGAGATTATATATCTGTACATTCAAATATTCACAAAGGCAATGACATTTTACGTCCAGAAGTCACCGCAGCCCAATCCAACTAAAACCCGTGGGTCCAATGTCAGCCAGAGTCCTCTTTAGACTGAAGCAGCTGCGTGCCGATACTATCCCAATGTAAAGCGGGAAGCAGGGAGATCATAGGTCACTGACACGGACCCAAGGTCAGTGGAATCATGGCACGGTGCCAACAGCGCCTAATGTCGAGCATCCCGCATGGGCCACCCATGGAGGTAGACACAGAGTTCCAGTGACTTCCCAAATCTCAGCCAGGAGGAAGGCAAAGTGACTGGGCGAGGGCGAGGGCGAGGGCGAGGGCGCAGGCAGGGCAGTTCCAGTTTCTTCCTTATAAAAAGGCCACATCCGCCAGGAAGCATCATCTGGCTGTGACCCGATCGACAGGTCGAATCCCTCATTAGCCAGGAGTGTCTACTTGACATAATATTTAACTACCACACACTAAAGAATTTGTCCAAAGGTATTGCTAAAAAAACACAGAAACTTTTATTAAACAAACAAAAGCAAAATCCAAGTCACTGGATTCTTCTTTTCCTTTTCTCCCCTTTCTCTCTTTCCATCACCCCTCATCCCAACTTCTCCACAACTCTCACGTCTACTGCGTTGGGTATGAAAACCTTTTTTTCTTTCATCATAGTGATCTCATACGGTATTTCTCTTTGTGCGATTGACTAACTTCACTCAGTATAATAACTTTACAATTCCTTCATGTCACGAAGTATTGGCAGTTTTATCATTCTTTTTCAGAGATTCCATTGTACATATACACCAAAATTTATTGATCCATTTTCCCACTGGTTATTTTGGTTGTTTCCATCATCTTGCTATTGTGTGAATAGTGCTGTGATAAATATGGATAAATATGTCCATATAGCTTCTTGTGTTTTACTCTTTATTTCTTTAGGGTTCTAGACCAAGTAGACAGACTGCTGGGTCATATGGTGTTTCTAGTCTCTTGTTTGAGGAAGCACCATACCACTTTTGCAAATCGATTATGTTTTCCACAGAGTGGTATGGTCCCAGCAAGAAGGTATGAGTGTTCCATTCTCTACATCCTCCCCAGCAATTGTTATTTTCTGTTTGTTTGGTTTTTTACATTCTTATCCTATGGGAGGTGGCATTGCCTTACTGTTTCAACTTGCATTTCTCAAATGTCTAGTGATCGGGGTAATTTCTTCATATGTTGGTTGGCTGCCTGGATGTCATCTTCCAGTGAATTGTCTCTTCATGTCCTCTGGCCATTTTTTAATCGGATTATTCTTCCTTTTCTTGTTGAGGTGTTGCAGTTTTCTATGGGTTTCTGAGCCTTAGGTGATGTATCCTTGTCAATTTTTTCCCAGTCTATGAGTCCTCATTTTTTATTTTTGATAAAGTCTTTGATGCACACAATTGCACACAAATGCATGTTTAAGAAGTCCCAGTCCTCAAATTCATCTTCTGTTATGTGAGTATTTTTCATTATGTTTGATAGTGTGTTTATACCATGAATTCAGGTCTTTAAATTTGTCCCTATTTTTTTCATTGCCTATTGCTGTAGTCCTAGGGTTTACATTTCTCTCTTTAATCCATCTTGAGTTCATTTCTGAGCTTTGGGTATTCTTTAATTCTTCTGTAAATGGGGAAACAATTTTTCCAGCACCATTTGAAGAGACTATCTCCTCCTCATTTGATATGTTTGTGTCCTTTATAAAAAATAAGTTGTCTGTAGGCGTTTGGCTTTTATTCTATTCCATTGCTCTGCATTTTTGACTACTGTGGTTTTGTACTAGGCTTTGAGGTCAGGAACGGAAAGACTGCCGACTTTTTGTATTTTTCAGTAGTGCTTTCTTATCCTGGGGTTCTTTCCTTTCCACATGAAGTTGTTCCATTTCTTTAAGTTTTAGGATATGGACTGACTCACATTACCTTATGGACTTCTTTTGGTAAGATGAACAGGTTGTCATTTTCAATGTGACGTCTCATTACCCATGGGCATGGGTCACTATTGGTTTCTTGCAGTAGTGTTTTGTAGTTTTCTTTGTTTTATTCCTGGGGATGGCTGCTAGATTACTGCCAAATAAAGAGCATGGGAGGAGCTCCTTGGCACTACCAGGGAAGTTCCCCTTGGAAGGATATCCTGCACTTCCTGGAAAGCATGTTTTCAACGTAAAGCCAAGTAAACCCTGTTTTCTTGAAGGGAGAGAGCAGCAGCACCTGCTGACGGCCTTCCCTTTACCACGGACCAGTGAGTGGCACAACCCACTTTCATGAGTCCCAGTCCTCCCTGGCACAGTCGAATTTTGCTGGCCCCTGAGTCACCCCAACCAGCTAAACCTCTTACCTCCATGGTTTCTGGAGAGAGAGAGATGTGTGAACAGCTATTAGTATGTAGTTATGTGTGGGCAGCTCTGCGTGGTGCTGACATCGTACTCAAAATTAACGTTTCACTATCTTTTCCCCTTCTTCCTTCATTCCTGCTTTGTTCTTTGGTGTCCCCTGCCACTTGCCCCATGTCCCCTGCACAGCACACAGGTTCACATGATAACACTACCAAAGAGCAGGTAGTGCAACCCACAAGGTGGCTTTATTTTCCCCAGCGTTTGTATTTTTATTCTGTTATAATACTCTCACTATATTTTGGTGTTCTCGCCTACTTCTCTTCCAGTGCCCTCTTCTGGTGAGCCCCACCCTCCTGAGAATACCCATTCTCCCCCGAGGCAAAAACAGGCAGTTCTTTAGATTCTGGCATACTCACCCCGCACCCCCAAAAAAGTACTGACTCCCCTGCTCCTCTGAATGCACTGAGGAAGCTCTGGTGGTGTATCAGTTACCTCCTCATTTGTGATCCAGAAGGTCAGCAGGTAGAACCTGCTAGCCAGTCACTCTGTGGGAGTATTTATGGGGTAGAGAGGGGGAACCGATTACAAGGATCTACATGTAACCTCCTCCCTGGGGAATGGACAACAGAAAAGTGGGTGAAGGGAGACATTGGACAGTGTAAGATATGTCAAAATAATAATAATTTATAAATTATCAAGGATTCATGAGGGAGCGGGGAGTAGGGAGGGAGGGGGAAAATGAGGAGCTGATATCAAGGGCTCAAGTAGAAAGCAAATGTTTTGAGAATGATGAGGCAACAAATGTACAAATGTGCTTGACACGATGAATGGATGTATGGGTTGTGATAAGAGTTGTATGATCCCCCAATAAAATGATTAAAAAAATTTTTAAATCTATTTATTATAGAAGTGTATGATATGTAAATACTGTATCAAGAAAACTACTCAAAAAGAAAACAAACAAACAGAAGTTGACCAATTGTTACCATAGGTGAAGGAGGAAGAATTGTTGTGTAGGGGGCATTGAGTTTATGTTAGTGGTGGTGGAATGATTTGTACATTTTCACTAAGTAAATTGTATGGTATGTGAGCTACATTTCAATAAAGTTGATATCTATATGTCATCTATATGATCTATATAGCACACACATATATAGTTAATAGCGAACACTCTCATAGCACTTGCCATAACCCAGGCACAATTTTAAGCATTTCATCTAAGCTAACTTATTTAATCCTTTAAAAATACAGAGAGATAGTGCCCTGATGGTCCTCAAAAGGCATTGTCTAAGGGCACATACCCAGTAAGTGGTAAGGCTGGGGTACAAACCCAGGCAGGCAGGCTCTGGCACACACATACCCAACTGTACCCTCTCCTAGATGATCCTAGGTTGGGACCCATTCAAAGCTTTGGTTCTCAACTCAGATAAACCTGAGTTTTGCTCTTGGCCCTGCCATGTACCAGCTCCAGGATGCCAGGCATGATCCTGAACTTGGTTATGTGGTACACTAAATGGAGATGGTAACGATGCATGGTCCCTAGGATTGGTGCTTAGCATGGGGAAGATCCGTAAAGCTGTTACTAACGATGAGGTTCTTCTTTTATATTTGTATCCCACGGTCACTGAGTTTAGAACTGCGACGCACAGCACATATGGAATCAGCAGGGAACCTAACACCAAGGAGATTTGAAGTGTCGGTTTATTATTTCCACATGAATTGAATTTTGTTTTCCACATAGAAATGGTCCACTAAACTAATGCCCTTGCATAACATATTTTACGTACTGTAACTTAAAATCAAAGTTTTCAATAAGGATGAGGATATTCGCCACATGCTCTAAGCACTGGAATACCGAGGATTGTTTCCATCACATGGGAGTAAAAGCAGTGTGGGACTAAGAGGAAAAATGTGTCACTTCCCCAGAACTGACCAGCAAGGGCAGCGTGACCTTACACAAAAAAGAAAAATGTCAGTAATTGCCAAGATAATCTAGTTTTAAATTTCTGGATTTTCTTATTGCATCTTGTAGACACATATTTATTCTGGACAGAAAGAAAAGATTTTTTAAAAACCCCACAAACATCTGAGGTCATACGTTGGCTGGTGAACTCACACTGCACAGTGTCACAGAGAGAATGTCCAAGACGGGGAACAAATCAGAAGTCCCACGTCCATTCTTTGAGGGCTCAAACGGTTTCTGTAGCACAAGTTGTGACTAGAAGTTGTTTATTGGTGGGGTGAGGGTGGGGGATTGTTTTTGTTGGTACAATTTGCTCTAGTGTGATTCAGCCTCTCTTTAATCTCATATAACTTTCCCTTTAACACTCAATGAATCCCCGCCTGACTCTCATATCTTCCCCCATCTCTGTACCCACACCTCAACCTACCCCAAACCTTTCGCAATGACTTTCTATAGCTCTGCCTATTGTGGTTATTTCATATATATAATCATCCAGTATGGGAATTTTATTTCTGATTTTTTCCCCCTTAGCATAATGTCTTTGTGTTAGTCCAGGTGGGCTAGAGTAACAAATCCAGGGAGACTCATATGTGCACAAGAGCAGTTGAATATTGAGAAAACCTCCCAGCTCAGTCCAGGTCAAGTCCAGTATTAACCCATATGTCCAAAACCAATCTATAAAGTCCTCTTCAGACTCACGAAAGATATGCAATGATGCTGAATCCAGGACGATCACAGGCCAGTGGGTGGGAAGTTGTGGATCCAGTGGTGGTGTAAGCATCTCAGCACTGGCTTGGGTCTCCACGTGGCTCCTCCAGCTCCAAGGCTCTGGCTGCCATCAGCCTGTCTCCATGTGGCTTGTCAATGAGGATGTCTCGAGAGGACTGAGCCAAGAGAGAGAGTGTCTCCCACCTCCACGGAGAAATACAGGCATTCCCAGAATCCTCTGGAGAAGGCCATGCTCACACAGAGGCCTCATTGGCTATGACCTGATGGACAGGCTGGACTCCACCCCTTCACTCTTAATCCTCTCAAATTGACAAATGATTATATAACTACCACACTCTTCCATGTTCTTTTGTTGTTGTTGTTGCTTGTAGCAGCACTTCATACCTTTTGTTGCCAATTATTATTGCATTATAAGACTACGCCACATTTTATTTACCCACTCATCAGTTGATGTATATTTGGTTTGTTTCCACTCTTTAGCCACTATGAATAATACTTCCACGGACATTTTGTGTACGTTTTGCGTAAGGATATGTTTTTAATTTTCTTGGGTATATGGAGACTTCAGTGGGGCAGATAGTTAAGTCCTTGGCTGCTAGTTGAAAAGTTGGCTGGCAAAACTACCCCTGAGGTGCCTTTGAAGTAAAGGCTTGGTAATCTCCATCCAAATGGCCAAAGGGAGCCATGGAGCTCTATGAAGCCCAGTTCTACTCTGATCCACGTGGGATTACTCTGAGTCAGAGTCCGTTGGTCACTGACTTTATTTTTGTGTTTTTTCACTCAGGCCATCATTGATCTTTTTCTTTCTTATGTGCTGTCTATTGATACATTCAGTCAGTAGGCTTTTCTGAATCTATATCTTTAATCTTTTCACTTCTTTTTTACTCCTTTGCTGCCATTCTTATTCACACTAAATCAAATGTACCCTCCTGCCTGGGCTACCACAGCAATCTTTTCAATGTAGCCTCTCTTTCTGCCTTGCTCGTCTACAGTTCTGTAGTCAATTTCATAAAGAGCAACCAGAGGGATCTTTTACAAATGCTATCTGACCAATCTCCACCTCCAAACTTACCAATAATCAAAATTAAAATTTATAATTGAAATATGAAAAATGTGCTCAACATCATTAATCATCAGGGAAACTAAAATTAAGATTGCAATGAGATATTAAACTACACTAGACTAGCAAGAAATAATAAAATTCAAAGACTGATGATGCTAAGTGAGTCTGAGATCTGGAACATCTAGACCTTTCATACGTGGATGGGGGAAGAAAGTGTGCAAATGAGTATGGAGTATTATCTGCTAATCTCTGTAAAAGCTAAACATACGTCTGTGTTGTAAGATTGCTGGTAGTGATTCTGCTTCTAAGATTATGCCTAGGGTAAATGAACTGCCTGTGTCCACCAATACTTTTTTTTGAAAACAGGATGTGTGGATTTATGAACTCAGTAGCTGGATTAGTGATTGTCTGGGAACCTAGAAGGACAGGGGGCTGGGAGTGCAGGGTCAATGCCAATGGCTACAAGAAGGAAGAAAAGGTTTCAAAGTTGATTGTGGTGGCAACTGTACAACCCCTCTTGCTATGCTTGAACCACTGAACTGTATAATATGTTAATTATAACTCAGTAAAACTTTTTTTTTTTTTTTTAGGCAGCAGCACTGGAGGCATTGTGCTTGTGAGTTGGGCAGTTGGCAGTTCGAAACCATAAAAAGTTCGTCTTAGAAACCCGCAGAGGTAATTTTACCGTGTCCTGTTGCCACTGTAGTTAGCATCCACTTGATGGCACTGAGTTTTTTGTTTTGGGGGGGAGTGGTGGTGGTGAGTGTTTTAACAAGTTACATGCTGTATGATTCTATTTATAAGAATAGAACCTATTTATAAGAATAGGTTCTATTTATAAGAACAATGTTAAAATATGACAAATGAACCCATGATCACAAAGGTAGACTAATTGTTCACTTTCTTCTGTCGTTATGTGGTTGAAATGACAGGCACAATGGGGGGCAAGAATGAAGGGGAACATTCGTAGGGACAGGAGGACTTTGGAGAAGGGAAAATCTCAAGGGCTCCTGTCGCACTCAGATTTCAAGGGGGCACGGTGAAGCCTCTGTTAGCTTTCAATATACAAATAAAGGGGGTCCTAGGGAGAGACTGCGTTACTCCTTGGGCTGCTGACTGCAAAGTCAGCCTTTCAAGCCCAGCGGCTGCTCTGTGGGAGAAAGAGAAGGCTTTCTGCTCTCATAAAGATTCACAATCTCAGAAACCACAAAGAGCAGGTAAGCTCTGTCTGGTAGGGCCGTTATAAGTCAGAATTGACTTGATGGCTGTGGGCTGAAGACACTCAGATAAAAACCAGTCTGAACTAAAATTCTAGACAATAATGACAGGAGTTTGTGCAAAGTGGTGAGCTGGGAGGAAAATTATATTGTTCTAAACGTCTTGTTCAGAAAGAGGCTAGAGATATGGATTGACTATTGACTTTGTTAGGAAGAAAAATAACCCCCTGAAAGATGTGTTAAAGCCTCTCAAAGATTAGAAATAAAACGTCTAACTCCCAAGGTTGCTGAGAAAAAAGAAAGAGGATTTTTTTTTTAATGGGACAATTCAAAATAATACAGGAAAATGTTGAGAAAAAAAGCTCACAAAAGGAAAAATAGAAAGACCTCAGAGATACATGATAAAATCCCTAATCACAGTGAAAATAAAATGGTCTAAGCAAAACAAAAAACAAACTCACGGTCATCGTGTTGATTCTGATTCATAGCAACCCTATTAAACAGAGTAGAACTGCCCTGTGGGTTTCTGAGACTGTGACTCCTTGTTGTTGTTGTTGTTGTTGTTGTTGTGTTGTTAGGTGCCATGGAGTCAGTTCTGACCCATAGTGACCCAATGCACAACAGAATGAATCGCTGCCCAGCCCTGTGCCACCTGCATAATTTGTTCCTATGCTTGAGCCCATTGTTGCAGCCACAGTGTGAACCCATCTCCTTGAGGACCTGCCTCCTTTTCCCTGCCCCTCCACTTTACCAAGCGTGACGCCCTTCTCCAGGGACTGGTCTCTCCTGATATGTCCAAAGTGTGTAAAACAAAGTCTTGCCATCCTTGCCTCTAGGGAGCACTGTGGTCATACATCTTCCAACAGAGACTGGCATGTCCATTGAGCAGTCCATGGTCCTTTCAATAGTCTCCTCTAGCACCACAATTCTTCAGTCTTCTTTATTCCATGTCCAGTGTTCACCTGCATAGGAGACCACTGAAAATACCACGGCCTGGGTCAGGCACGCTTTAGTCCTCAAAGTAACATCCTTGTTTTCAATGCTCTAACGAGGTCTTGTGCAGCAGATTTACCCAATGCAACCTGTCTTTTGATCTTTGGATGCTGCTTCCATGAGCGCTGATTGTGGTCAAGCAGACAAAATTCGTGACAACCTCAAGTTTTTCTCCATTAGTCCTGATGTTACCTAATGGTCTAGTTTTAAGGATTTTGATCTTCTTTACATTGAGTAGTATTCACACCGAAGGCTGCAATTCTTGAGCTTCATCAGCAAGTGCCTCAAATCCACCTCACTTTCAGTAAGCAAGGTTTTGCCATCTTCCTATCGCCGGTTGTTGATAAGCCTTCCTTCTGTTCTGATGCCAGTCTTCTTCATAGACTCCAGCCTCTCTGCTGATTTGTTCCACGTGCAGAGTGAGTAATTATGGTCAGAGGATGCAAACCTGATGCATACCTTTCCTGGTGGAATCATGGAGCATTCCCTTGTTCTGTTCACACAACTGCCTTTTGATATAGGTTTTTTTTTAATATATAATTTTATCGAGGGCTCTTATAGCTCTTATCACAATCCATACATCAAGTGTATCAAGCACATTTGTACATATGTTGCTTTGATCATGTTCAAAACATTTTCTTTCTACTTGAGCCCTTAGTCTCTGCTTCTCTTTTTACCCTCCCTTCCCACCTTGGTACCAGTTCTACATGGACACAATGAAGTGTCCAGAAATTCCCCTTCTTCTCAAGGTTATCCATAGTTTGTCAGGATCCACACGGTCGAATGCCTTGACATACTTAATAAAACACAAGTAAATATCTTTCTGGTATTCTCTGCTTTTAGCCAAGATCCACCTGGCATCAGCAATGATATCCCATGTTCCACGAATATTGAAAGTACCATAGACTGCTAAAAGGACAAGCAAATCTGTATTGGAAGAAGGATGGTCAGAGTGCTCCTCAGAGGCAAGGATGGAGAGACCTGTTTCTTTTACTTTGGACATGTTGTCAAGAGAAACCAGTCCCTGGAGAAGGACATCACGTTTGGTGAAGCAGAGGGGCAGTGAGAAAGCGGATGGACACTGTGCCTACAGTAATGGGCTCAGCTATAAGAACGCTTTTGAGGCTGGTGAAGGACCAAGCAGTAGTTCTCCTTCTGTTGTGCATCAGGTTGCAATGGGTCGGAAGCAACTCGACAGGACCTAACAACCACAGGGGTAAGCCCTGGGCACTATAAGCCTTGAAAGGAGTCTTGCTCACACTGGGGGAAGCTGGACTCCTTGTAGGCTTCCTCATGCAGGGAACAGCAGACCTGAAGCACGAGTTAGAATTTGCTGGGAGGACCGAGAGGGCTAGATGAAGAAGGAATGCCATGTGTACTGGTGGAGTCCGGTTGCTGCAGGACCTACCTGATGAACTCAGGATGTCCCAACATAGAGTGAGAAATGTAAAGCCATGAAAAAGAAGGCTAGTAGTAGACAGCGAAAATCACAAAAATGATGTTGCATGCCCATTTGTTGAACACAGCCCTTGGTTATTGTCCACTCAGCACTCTGCTTCCAGGCTTGTCCCTTCTCTTGTCACTGATGTCCTCATCCATATTTCCTTTGGGGAGTGATCGCTCTACTGGAACCCCATGAATTCTGATGCGATTCACTGTCGCTCAGAGTCCTTCTTCCCTGAAGAGTGACGGCTGTTGCCTCAGGTGTGACCACTCCCAGTAGTCGTTCCTCTGACTACGGGATTGATGTCAGAATCCTTCTCCGGGATTTAAAAGATCCAGAACTCAGGGAAAGAGCTGCAGTTTTTGCGAGTCACCCTTCCTCCTTCGAGGAGAAAGCCCTGCCAGTGGTGGAAGAGAATTAAGGCCAGCAGAGAAAAAGCAAGATGGACGATGGAAGGCGTGCAGAAGAGAGACAAAGAGCATGCGCTCTAACAAGGACGAAGCGTAGGATTCAGGCCATAACCCGTGACCCTCCTAGTTGTGGTAGCTTTTCCTTATGCTGATCAAATCCTGATCAATACAATTACTTAAAATAAAGCTGATCACATAATTTGTTGGACACATTTTTCATTTTTTTATATACTTAGCGCCTCTTTTTTCTTCTCTTTCTTTTCATTTCCAGTTACTGTATAATATTTTTATTGACTTTTGATATCTTTACTTATTAGCTGTTTTGTGACCTTTATGTTTGTTCCAGCCTCTCAGACACGGTGGTTGGAGTTGGGGCAGAAGGAAGTGCAGAGGGAGAGAGAGGGCCGCAGTGTGCTCGTCCACAGGGAATGACAAGGAAAGAGGCACAGCAGTACGGAGGAAGACAGTCTGCTTAAGGACTAGGGAATTATCCAGTTTGCTGGAGCAAAAGAATAGCTCTAAAAATAGTGAGCCTAGTAGTGCACTAACAGGAGGGCAGTTGGAAATGAAGAAAAAAAAGATGTGAGATTTTGTACTCTATTTATTGTTTTAAAATAGTTGCCATGTACTACATCATGGGAAAGGCACATAGAAACTCTAGCACACTGTTCTGAGAGCTACAATTTACAAGCATCCGGAAGCAGCACAAACATGTTAATTAGCATTGTATAGACTCAGTATGCTGGAGACTACAGAAAAGCAACTGCCTGTACTAATAGAAGATTTGAGAAAAGGGAAGAGCCATTTACTCAGTGGAAAGGTTGAATCGTCTTCAACCATCAGTTCTTAAAAGGATCCCTGGTGGTGCTGGGTAAGCCTTGGACCTGCTAACTGCAAAATCAGTGGTTTGAGCCCACCAACCCCTTGTAGGAGAAAAATGAAGCTGTCTGTTCCCATAAAAACTTCCAGTCTTGGAAATTCTATGTAAGGTCACTATGAGTCAGTCAGTGGGTTGGGGCTTGGGGGGCAGTAAGATTTGGCTACAGTGTGCATGTGTGGGAGAGTGGTATTTTTGGAGATGACTCTTCCTTAATTTTCTGCTTCATGAGCGAGGTTTTTCTGGCATCTAGCTCCAAATTTTACAGGAAGATAATCTGTCGTAAAGGAGGCATTGCAATCGGCGAAGTAAGGAATTATTTAATAAGTGATACAAAAGCGATTGGTTAGATATTTAGGAAGGAAATCAGTGTAGATCCTCATAGCAAACATCATATAGCAAAAATTCTTTAAGTCTAAGAGTATTGTTACAAAATTGAAAACCTTTATTTTTTTTAAAAAAGTTTAAATGTGAATCTATTGTTTCACAATATAATCCTTCACCTAGGCCTACCAACTTCGGAAGCCTGGGCTTCCGTCTCTCTATTTCCCAAAGAATTCTGCTCTCAATGCTAGGACAGCACTTTGGGCATCCTTGAGGGACTTCCTTTGAAATGCTCTTTAAGGAATAGAAAAAACATCTGAAGAAACAAGGACAGGGTTGCGGGTGGCTGGGTAGGAAAAGGTTTTCCAATGAAAGTCTCATAGGACAGCCATTGCAACCCTTGAAGAATGTGCAGGGGCCTCGGTGTTTTTTTTAAAATCATTTTATTGAGGCTCGTACAACTCTTATCACAATCCATCCATTGTATGTCAAGCACATTTGTACATTTGTTACCCTCATCATTCTGAAAACATTTGCTTTTGACTTGAGCTCCTGGTATTAATGCTCCTCATTTTTCTCCTCCCTCCCCACCCCTCCCTCCCTTGACCCTGATAATTTATAAATCATTATTTTTCCATATCTTACACTGAATGATGTCTCCCCTCACCCACTTTTTGTTGACCATTCCCCAGGGAGTGGGTTATATGTAAATCCTTGTAATTGGTTCCCCTTTTCTACCCCACCTTCCCCCACCCTCCCAGTATGACCACTCTCACCACTGGTCCTGAAGGGTTCATCTGTCCTGGATTCCCTGTGTTTCCAGTTCCTATCTATACCAGTATACATCCTCCGGTGTAGCCGGATTTGTAAGGTAGAAGTGGGATCATGATAGTGGAGGCAGGGGGAGGGGAGGGCAAGGAGAGGAAGCATTTAAGAACTAGAGGAATGTTGTATGTTTCATCCCTGCTACACTGCACCCTGACTGGCTCGTCTCCTCCCCGAGACCCTTCTGTAAGGGGATGTCCAGTTGCCCACAGATGGGCTTTGGGTCCCCAATCTGCACTCCTCCTCATTCATAAAGATATGAATTTTTGTTCTTTGATGCCTGATACCTGATCCCGTCGTCGATACCTCGTGATCACACAGACTGCTGTGCTTCTTCCATGTGGGCTTTGTTGCTTCTGAGATAGATGGCCACTTGTTTACCTTCAAGCCTTTAAAACCCCGGATGCTATATCTTTTGGTAGCCGGGCACCATCAGCTTTCTTCACCACATTTGCATATGCACCCACTTGTCTTCAGTGATCGTATCAGGAAGGTGAGCACACAATGATATGATTTTTTGTGCTGTAATGCCTGATACCTGATCCCTTCAACACCTCATGATCACACAAGGGTCCTCATCTTGATGGAAAAGAATTCCTATATGCACCTTTCCTGACCATTTCCTCACCAGTGCAGTGCTCCACTTCCTTAAACATCTTCCTAACAAGTCCTCCTGATTGCCATGTATCCTTCAAGAAAATCTATCAAGATTACCCCTTTTGGGATTCCCCAAACAGTCACCATGTCCTTCTGAGCTGACCTCCCTAAATTCAACAAACCCAGTCAATCCCTTTGGAAACCCGTGTTTGGGTTGAATTTTTGGAAGGCTTTCTTCCGAGACTCAGACAAGACTACTGCTGAGAAAACGTGTATTATCCATCTATTGTAGAGACATGTTTAAACGCATGTTGTATGGAATAAACCTGTGCGTGTATGTTACTACTAGCTACTAGCTTTTTGTTAACTTTCAATATCTTTACTTACGATTTCGTGAAATTTGTGCTGTTCATGGTTTGGATTTGGGCAGAGGAACGTAAGGAGGGAGATGGTACCATAGCACTATGTACTTTTTGACTTAACCCTCATGGATTATACAGGCCAACTGTAACACATCACATCGTAAAAGGTAAAAGTAGGTGGCTCTGTCGTAGACATCAGGGGGCAAATGCAAAGGCATTTCAGGGTATTTTCTAAACTTAAAACTGGAAGAAATTTTTAAAAGAAAGAAAGGATGGATGTACTTGACCACACAAACATTGCAAACGTTCAGAAGTGTCCTCTACACCCAACGACTAAAAACTCAGTAGATACAGATAAACACTTTCATCAGTATCAAAGAGATAAAATGCCATATAAAATGTCATGCTGACAAATTAAAATTGGCAGAACTACGATTTCTGAGCACCTACCCTTGACCAGGTCTCTGGTAGATGCTTTCTAAATTTGCATCACTTAATTAAAAAAAACAACTTAGGACAACAAACCATGAATAGGTCGCCCTCCCCAACTCCTCCAGGAAAACACTGCTGGTCAGAGGTGTGAAGGGCATGCGCAGCCACTCCCCTAGGGGGCTCATGCTATCTTGCCTATCGGATATCTTTCCCTTGTAATCCCATTCCAAGCAGGCCCTTAAACAACCCGGGCTTTCCTTTACGTGCCTTAGTCCTGCCTTCCCAGGACCTGACCTCTCCATCAGTAGGTCCAGCAGGTGAATCCTAAAAGGTCTCAGGTATCGAAGGTGGAGTCCCACTGTTCTGGCCAGTGACTGGGTTTAGGAGTGGATGTGTTGCCAAGTCCGCATCAGATGTGAGGGAGAAACGATCGAAGGGGCATTGGGGAAATTACTTCTCACTCTTACAGAGGCCCTGCCTGCCTTGCCTCTGGACGCTGTTGGGTGTAGACATATTCTGAAAGTGCTGTGGACTCCCATGATCTCTGGGGCTGAAAGCTGAATGTGTGACTAGAGAAGAGCCCAGTCAAAAATATTCATATTGTTAGGTAGTTTAGCTTAGGGGTGTCCATTACGCATGCCCAGAGGCCAGAGCTACCGGCCCATGAAGGAGTGGTACACTGCGCACGCTCAGAGGTTCAGGTTCCCGGCTAGGAAGGGGAGGTACACCTGGGTGGGCGCTGCACCTGGATTGGCCTACCTAGGCCAGGTAAATTCAATTCAGCCAATGGGGTCGACCAGGGTTGTCCACCACGCCTCCCCACGAAATCATTGAAAAGGCTGGATCCTACTGTGTGACTTTCTGAGCAACTTCTAGGGAGGCTGCACGGGGCGAGGAGCCCTGTGGGTGCCGGGGTAAACCTGAAACTTCTTCTAACTCTCATAAAACTCACTTGGATCACAAAGCAGGCTTCGGCGTGAATTCTTTCCCGCGCAGAGCAAAGGACCGAGGTATATTTCTACCCTGAGAGATCTAACACATATCTTTTAAACTATTAAACGTAGTAAAAAATTGAAAAGCTCTAAGAATAAGCGCGTGAAATGCAGAGTTCTTTGCAAACATACATGCTACCCTGTTTCCCTGAAAATAAGACGGTGTCTTATATTAATTTTTGCTCCCAAAGATGTGCTAGGTCTAATTTTCAGGGGATGTCTTACTTTTCCATAAAGAAGAATACTGTACACATTTATTATTTTATTGAAAGAGACCTCGCACTTCCTGTCTGGTCCGGCTGTGCTGTGGCCAACAGTGAACTGCACGACGGCGCCTGCTGCTACAGTCCAGAGTCCAGAGTTAAGGTAGCTTCTGGGGGCCTTATTATCAGGGGGAATGCCTTATATTTCAGTGAGAGGCAAAACTAAGTGGGTCTTATTTTCTGTGGATGTCTTACTTTTGGGGAAACGGTAAATATTTAACCATAGTAGCCTCGCTAACTAGAATGCACAATGCAATCATTATAATGACTGTACAATAAAATGGGAAACTATATTACATAATGTCAAGTGGATGAAAAACCCAAGATGTAGTCAGAACTATGTAAACATCTTCTTAAAATGATTAGATAAAAGGCAGAAAAGAAATACTTAAAAATGATAACGGAGCCTGAATTTTGGTATAATGGGTGATTTTTTCCTAATTTCCTGTCTTCTCTGTAATGGAGATTTTCTATAATGGATATTACATTTGTAATAGGGATCATCCCAGTAAGTCTTATATTTTTAAAAAGCCAATAGTCTTGCAAGAGCTTCTTCAGTGAAAAATTACTGACAGGGGCTGGGGGCGGGGGTGGGTTGGGGGGAGAAGACTCCACGGGAAGATCTTATGATTGTGATTCCTCTGTGTTCAAAGGAAAGGCTGAGAGGACATGGTCATGACTATCCTACGGACAGTACATTTTCCAACAGAAAACAATGTCAAGTATTTTGTCCTGCTGTCCGTTCATGTGATTCAATAGGCTCCGGATGTTTTTGGATCACTAAACCCAGAAATATGCAGCCAAGGCCACAGCCGCCCCAAGCTTAAAGGAGTTAAATAGCAAAAGAAAATATACGATAACAGGAAGTAAATCTGCAAAACTCGCTGTTACAATGTTTTAAAAAGACTCCCTATTTTTGGAAACCCTCTGTTCTCTTGGCATCTGTATTATCCAATGGCCTCCCAATGCCCTCTCCTGGCTCGCCTCTAATCACATCTGGCTGTTCTGTTTGCTTTGAGGCTACCCAAAGATATACAAAATATATACACTCTTATCTGTCCTGGGCCTTTCTACTGGCCGGCTCCTGGGCAATCTCATCTACTCTACTAGTTTCAGTTACCCTCTGTATGCAGGGGAGAGAGGTGGCCTGCTGTTTCCATTATGAGGACAGCCTTGGAAAACTGAGGGAGGCATTCTAGTCTGTCCTGTGGGGTTGCTATGAATCAACTCAACAGCACCCAACAGCACCCTCTGTCTAAGGAGGGTGAGTGTGAAATGGGCACATGCTCAGCTGCTAACAGGGAAGGTGGCCACTTGAACCCATGCAGTGATTCCGAGGGAGAAAACGCCCGGAGCTGTGCTCATGTCAAGACTACAGCTCTATGCAGGCGGCCCGACTTTCTCTAGATACTAGTAGCTCTACCTGGTACTTGTTTGAGACACGAGGTCGATGGAAAAGTTTTGTTGTAAATTTTTTTTTTAATAGGTGACTCTTAGAAATGGTTATCAAAGAACAAGTATTCAAACAAATGTGTTCTCCTTTGATTACTTGGGATGACCAGACAGTCTCTTGCTTTGCAGGTATGTCTCGGTACTTGACAAACCCTTCGCTGAGAAATGTAGCACATTGAAGGAGGCACTCAGGGTTGCAGCCACCCCTGGCTTCCCAACTGGCCACGCCTCAACAGCACCTAGGCGACATTGTGCAGGCACAACACCTGTTGGATAGGATGTTCACACCTGGTGGGGATAAGGTCGTGTATACATGAAATGAATGGTCACACTTCAAATTGTCCTTCCTAAGCCGTTGACCCAATGACAGTGAGTTTGAGTTGAGTTGGAAGCAAACTCCACCTTTCCTGTAGACGGTTCTGATCACGTGTTGCTTTGTATTGTTGGAGAATAAAGTAACCAGTGAGTGCATTTGCATGATTATTTCATCACGTGATTGGCTGCATGATTCACGAGCCACTTCTCCTTGTTTTCCTGTGTAAAGGCCACTCTCAGTGCTCCCAGCCAATCTGTCTCAATTGCCCAGACTGAGCGAAGCTGCAGTGCCATGCTCCCCACCCCGCGGCCTTCTTGTGCTCATCCAGTTGGTAGTCATTCCTGTCAGTTCAATATGTACTTTCTCTTTAAGTAACTTTTTTTATTGGGTGACTGTATTCTTAGAATAAACAAATGTAAGGCGTGTAGAACATATTTTTCCCTTTCCTTTTTCTTTTTCCTGTTGTAACGATACATGTAATGCAACATTCGCCAAGTCAAGATTTTTCACATGGACAATTTTATGACACAGATTACATGAATCATCTTGTCGACTAATATCCGTTGCCAACTTTTCCATCACCCTAAACAGAAACTTGATGCTTCCTAAGCAGTGATTCTCCTTCCCTTTCTTCCTAACTCTGGTAACCACTAATCAACTTGGCAGGTTAGGCTGGGTTGGATAGAAAAACAAAGCCGTAACACTCATAGATATATAGAAAAGAAATAATCTTATATCAAGAAGGCATCCCAATCCTGTCCGACTTAAGCCCATGGGTCTGGTGCTAGCTGGAGTCCTCTTCAGACCCGAGTAAGTTCAAGCGTCAATGTCGTTAATTAGAGCAGGGTATAATTCTTGACAGGAAATGGCTTATCAGAACTCTCACTTTCAAATGTCTTCTGAGTGGATCTGGTGATGTCTTTGGGGCAACTTTTGGTTTCTTGGCCAAAGTACTTTCATTCCCAGGGTGAGCTAAAGTTTGTGATTATCCTTACTGTACATGGTCTGGCAGGCCAGATCTGGTCATCACTTGCTGTGATGGGCTAGGGACTCAAAAGAGACAGATTTATCAGGAAGGAAAGCACAGGTTAATTATGAACAAGCTGTGGAATTTACATAGGTCTAAGCAAGTTGAGGAGTGGGCTCACAACTACCGTGTTTTCCTGAAAGTAAGACATCCCCGAAAATAAGACCTACGTACAGTTTTGCCTCTCGCTGAAATATAAGGCACCCCCCACAAAAAGACCTCCCCAAACATAAGGCTTCCCCGATAATAAGGCCCCCCAAAGCTACCATAACTCTGGACCGTAGTGGTGGGCACTGCCACGCAGCTCACTGTTAGCTGCAGCACAGCCAGAGCAGACAGGAAGTGCGAGCAAATGTACCATAGATTATGAGTAAATGTACCATAGATTATGAGCAAATGTACCATAGATTATTGTACATGGAAATAATGGTAGTAACAAGAAATTCTTGATACTGTAGGACTCAGTTTGTCTGGTTCTGCTGGTTTGTGATGACAACTACTACCGTGCCATATACAGGTAATAAATTTCCTTTTTTGTTGTTCAACAATAAAGGTGTACCGTATTCTTCTTCATGGAAAAATAAGATATCCTCTGAAAATAAGACCTAGCACATCTTTGGGAGCAAAAATTAATATAAGACACTGTCTTATTTTCGGGGAAACAGGGTATGTACAAAGAGCTGTGCTAGGCACAGGGGAGTGTAAACTAACTGAGACAAGAACTTCAAAGATGAAAAAGGCTGTGAGCCACCATCTAAGGTCAACCCTTGCTCTCACCCTGTCCAGCACAAACCAACGTGATGACAACCAAAGATGTGTGGAAACAAGCAGTCCAATGGACTAACAGACCATGGGCGTATCAGCCTCTGAGACCAGAAGAACAAGAGGGTGCCCAGCTACCACTACTATTCTGAAACGAATCACATTAGAAGGGCCTGGATAGAGGGGGAGAAAAATGTGGAACAAAGCTCAAAAAATCATAAAAGAGACTGGGCTTACTGGTGGGATTCCCTAAGGCTTTGGCCCTTAGTGACTCCTCAGATCCAGGTCTGGTTATAAATTTATCCCTATGATTCAATTTTCAGGCAAACAATAGGCAGGTCTATAAGAGGGACAATTGATGTATGCTAAGGTGACCAGACGTCCTGCTTTTGGCAGGACAGTCCCGATTTTTGGAAAGAATGCATGACAAGCTAGGGAACGGTCTATTTGGTCCATATAGACCACGTTTTTAATCAAGAACCCCCCACCCCCACCCTGATCAATGGTGTCCTGCTTTAAATCTGGTCACCTTAATATATGTACACCTTAAGTATTTAGGATCAAAGAGGCAGCATTTACCCAAGGACAGAGTTCCTAAGACTTCCAGGAAAAGACTTAGAGATAGGAAGCAAAGAACCATGGTGGCATAGTGGATCATGTGTTGGGCTTCAAAGTGCAAAGGTAGCAGTTCTAATCCAGCAGCCGCTCCCCAGGGGAAAGATGAGGCTTTCTACACTCCTAAAGATGTATAATTTCAGAAAGCACAGGGGCAGTTCTATTCGTCCTAAGGGTTGCTTTGAGTCAGAATTGACCCATGCCAGTGAATTAAAAGATACAGCAACAGGGAGGAAGCGGGATAGGTGATACAATGTGGGGAATTGCAATGTGAGATGAAACAACATGTATGAAAAGTTGAATCGCCATTATGATCCAATGTCCCCTGCCTTCCAGGCCTCCGAAGAACGGTGGACGGCTCTCCAAATTCAACTGCTGTACTGCAGGAGCTCAGGGTCAAAATAATCAGGAGGCCTTGCTTTTTTTTTCTTTTTCTTGATTGTTCTTGTACAACCTTAGATGTAAAAACCTGAATTCAAAATTCCAAACGTTCCCCAGTTACCCCAGCCTAATGTTTTAAATATTTTCTTCTTTTCCTTCAATGGAATACTCCGTCCCCCAGCCCCCACCCCTGCCCTCTCTCTCTTGTCTCCTCAGGCAGCACCATGATTTAAATCTAGATAAATTATTATTTTACTAGACAATTGGCTTTCTGGAGAGCTAAGTGAATAAAGGATAGAGGTTCCTCCAAGATCATAACCAGCTCGTGATCATTTTTTTTTCTATTTCGCAGCAAAATGGAGTTTGAAGATCACGATTCTTCTTCATTATTATCAAACACGGGCACCAAACATTTTCGCCTTCGGGATAATTTTTTTTTTTTTGCTCCAAGTTGCAAACCAAGAGGAGCAGAAACGATTCTCTTTAGAGCAGAAAATGCGTAGTCCCTCCAGGAATTGAACGTCGTCGTATAGAGCGGACACGTCTCATAAATCGTCCACGCACAGAGCCAGGGCCAGCCTTGCCAGGGCCCAAGCGTCGCCTGCGCCCCGGGAACTGCAGGCCGCTCCCTGCCGCCCAGCGCCATCTGCAGCCTGCGGCTGGACGACCTCCAAGTGCTCGCGGCCCCCTTCAGAAGTTGTAGGAGCCAGGCTTTTCGAAAGCATGCTTGATTCCTATGCAAAGACTTGGATACACATGCACACCGACAGCCCCTCCACATGCAAAATGTGCAGATGGGCAAAGGAAAACGAGGCTGGGACTTCACAGAGCAAGCGAAATGTTAACCCAAGAATTCCTAAGAGTCAAATAGGGATCTTTTGGGAAAACAACCTCTCTTAGAACTGGCAACTGGCACTTTATGTTAGATTTCCGAAACGAGAAAATCGCCTGGTAGAACGTGGCATTACCTTTGGCTTTGTTGCATTTGTTTTGCACCATTCCTTTTGAAAACAAACATTCGAATGGCTGCCGCATTCCAACCGGCCACATCATCAGCAAATTTCCAAATTTGATCTTTTCTCCAAATTTGATTTTAGCACTCACTGTAGATCCTTAGCGGACATGGTGCAATGGAGCCGAAGGGTGATTCTTTGTCAAGCAATTGGATATGGCAGCTTGATTTTGTTTAGGAAAGAAAAGTAAAAAGAATGTTGGGGTAAGTCCTATAAAATAGATTCTAATACGTTTTCAGTGATTTAATCTGTTCATATTTAGGTCTAGGGACTTCCAGATTTAAGGTCAGCATGTCTAAATGAGGGCAAATGAAGTTTATTTCATCCTGTCCAAAGGATTCACTTTGAATCAATTCAGCTGTCTTATTCGCGTGACATTGGACTGCAAGAGGACCCACATACTTCACAGTACTTCTAAAGTTTCTCCCATCAAGTCCCTTGTAAATAGTCAAAGGATCCCTGCGCAGGATATTCAGAACCTTACATGTAGATCATGTGTTTTTTCTGAGAGCCACGGCAGGCCAGTGAGTTAGACATCTGGCTGCTAACCGAAAGGTCAGGAGTGGGAACCCAAAAGCTTGGGGGAGGGAGGCAGAGAAGAGGAATAAGGCTGACTGCTTCCAATATAGCCCCAGAAACCCTACGGGGCAGTTCTACTCTGTCCTCTGGATCGCTATGAGTTGGAGTCGACCTGATGGTCGTGGATCTGGGTTTGGAATTACCACAATCAATATTCTGTTCTACACTCCGGAGTCCCTTGTGTGATGCAGGCACCTTACTTAGTCTTGCCCAGGAAAGTCATACAAGGAGCATTTACTATACAGGGAGCACTTACTATAGCTCCACTCTTTGTCTCTGTCGTCGTACTGCGGTGGCTTGTGTGTTACTATGATGCTAGACTTTCAGATGCCAACAGGGTCGACCAACGTGAACAGGTTTCAGCTGAGCCTCCAGACTGCAAACAGACTACGAAGATGGAATAGGCTGTCCACTTCTGAGGGATGAGCCACTGAAAACCCCATGGACAGAACTGAAACACGGTCAGACACTGACAACCTTATGAAAAGAAGCGGAACCTTGTCGCAGAGGGTGCCAGAAGAAGAGCTCTTAGGTCAGAAAGCACGCGAAGTAATGACGTGGATGGAGGAAAGACTGGGAGTCAAAACCTTCATTTCCTGATGGAGCAAACCCAAAATGAGAAAAACAAAGCAAAACAAAAAGCAGCTGCAAACATCTATTAATAATCAGAACTTGGAATCTACAAAGTATGAATCTAGGAAAATTGGAAGTTGTAACAAATGAAAAGGAAGGCATAAAAATCGACATTCTAAGCATTAGTGAGCTGAAATGGATAGCTATTGGCCATTTTGGATAAAAAAATCATATGGTTTACTCTTCTGGGAATTAAATGATCAAGAGGAATGAGGTCACATTCATTGACAAAAAGGACATTTCAAGATTTATCTTGAGGTACAATACTGTTTGTGATAGGATTATATCTATTCAAATTCAGGAAATCCAATGAATACAACTATTCCTCAAATTTATGCACCGACCACAAAGGCTAGTGATGAAGTTGAAGAATTCTATCAATGTCTTCAGTTGGAAAATTGATCAAACAAAATCAATATGCATTGATAATTATCAATGCCTTGATAATTGGCAAATGGAATGAAAGAATTGGAAACAAAGAGGCAGGAACAGTAGTTGGAAAATATGGTCTTGATGAGAGAAATGAAGCCAGAGACCGAGGGACAGAATTTTTCAAGACCAATGACTTGTTCATTCCAAATACCTTTCTCAACCACACAGAAGCTGACTCTACACATGAACTTCTCTACATGGAATACACAGAAATCAAATTGTCCACATCTGTAGGAAGAGATGCTGGAAAAGCTCAATATTAGCACCTAAAACAAGGCAAGACCCTGACTGCTGAACAGACTATCAATTGTTCATCTGTAAGTTCAGGTTGAAGCTGAAAATAATTAAAATAAGTCCATGAAAGCGAAAAATGTGACCTTGAATCTATCCCACCTGAATTTTGGGACTATCTTAAGGACAGACTTGCTGCAGTGAACACTAATGACAAGACCTACTAAGCTGTGGAATGACATCAAGAACATCATGCCTGAATAAAGCAAAATGGTCATTTAAAAGGAAAGCAAGAATAGATCCAAGTGGATGTGAGAAGAGACCCTTCATCATAGAGTAGCCAAGCCTTAAGGAAGACATGATGAACAGAGAATTTCAAAGGACAGCTTGAGAATACAAACTCCTATGTGATAGTGGAATTTTCAAAGACTTTAGTTAGAAACCAAACTTTAAAGTTTCTAACTTCAGTTAGAAAATCAAAAAGGAAGGACACTCTCAGCACATCTTAAACGGAAAGAAATCAAGAAAAAAATGTAAGCCTTGAGTTGCAGTACTGGAAGGTTCTATGGGCAAAACACTGAATGCCGTGTGGAAGCATCAAAAGAAGATGGAAAAACGATCTGGTCATCGTACCAAAAAGAACTCATCGGCATTCACCATGTCAAGAGGGAACATCGGAGCAAGAACCAAGGATACTGAAGGAAGCCGTTCAACATGCACTGAGCGCAATAGCCAAAAACAAGGCTCCAGGAATTGATGGAATACCAACTGAAATGTTTCCACAAGCTGATGAAGCACTGGAAGCTCGTGTCCTCATCTATGCCAGGAAGTTTGGAAGACAGCGACTTGGCCAGCTAACTGAAAGAAATCCATCATTGTTCCCATTCCAAAGAAAGGTGATCCAACAGAGTGCTCAAATTATAGGATCCTTGATATTGCATGCAAGTACAATTTTGCGGAAGATCACCTAAGAACAGTTGCAACGGTACATATCCTGGGAGTTGCCGGGGGTTCAGGTTAGATTTAGAAGAGGATGTGGAAAAAGGGGTATCATTGCTGATGTCAGGTAAATCTTAACTGGAAGCTGGGAATACCAGAAAGACGTTTACCTATGGTTCATTGACTATGCTAAGGCAGACGACTGCGTGGACCGTAACAAACTACAGATCGCTTTGAGAGGAATGGGAATCCCAGAACACTACATTGTGCTCATGTGTAACCTGTACATAGATGGAGATGCAGTTGTGTGCATGGTTTAAAATCAGCAAAGATGTGCGTCAGGGTTGCATCCTCTCATCATACTTATTCAGTCTATATGCTGAGGAAATACTCAAAGAAGCTGGATTATGTAAAGATTAATGCAGCATCAAGATCGAAGTAAGATTTACTAACTACTTGCAATACACAGATGACTCAAACTCGCTTCCTCAAAGTGAGGAAGACTTAAAACGCGTGCTGATGAAGATCCAGGATTACAGCTTTCAGTATGGATTACAACTCGATATAAAGAAAACCAAAATCCTCACGAGTGGACCAAGGGGTAACATCATGATTAATGGAGAAAAGACGGAGGTTGTCAGGGATTTAATCTTGCTTGCATACACAGTCAGTGCTCAGGGAAGCAGCAGTTAAGAGATCAAAGGATTGCATTGCATTTGGGCAAAATCTGTCACACAAGACCTCTTTAAAGGGTTGAAAAGCAAGGATGTTAACTTTGAGGACTGTTGTAGTTACATAATTTCATGTCAACGTTTGTTTCTCTAGAGAGCCCTGGCTAACCCAAGGCCGAAGGTGCGCCTAACCCACGCAATGCTATTTTCAAGCAGCTCATGCAGGTGAAAGGTGGACGTTGAATAAGGAAGACTGAAGAAGTACCGATAAGTCTGAATCATGGGGTTGGCAAAGAATATTGGCAATGTGATGGAATGCCAAAATACCAAGAGATCTGGAAGAAGTACCTACGGCCAGAGTGCTCCTCAGGGGCAAGCCTGGTAAGACTTTGTCTCACATGCTTTGGCCATGTTCCCAGGAGAGACCAATCCCTGGAGGCCATCATGCGTGGTAAAGTAGCAGGGCATTAGGAAGAGGAAGCCCTTCGACAAGATTGATTTACTCAGGGTCTGCATCAGTGGGCTCAAACTTGAGAACAGGTGGAAAGGTGGCACCCAACTGGACAGGTTCACTCTGTTGTGCGTAGGGTCGCTATGAGTTGGAACCAGCTCAATGGCACCTAACGACAACATTACTCTCGGGAAGCATGAGGCTTTCTATTCCCGCGAAGAGTTATCACCTCGAAAACCCACGGGGACGTTCTACCCTGTGTCTGTAGGGGAGCTGTTCTAAGTGGGAATGGACTGGATAGCACTGCCTTGAATGATAGCTCAGGCCCTGGTGGTGGTGTGAGTTACACAGGGAGCTAGCTAGCTCCTCTTCTGGTATCAAGAAGCTATAACGATGTTATAAACTCAAGAGTCTTTGGGGAAGCTATCCAGATTTGGAAAGAATGATGCCAACATAGATGAAGAGAGATGAGAGATGCAGAGTAAGACATTCCTACAGAGAAGAGTTTGAGCCTGTGGAGTCAGTGATGCTTTTAAAAAAAATATTTTGTTGTGTTTTAGGTGGAACTTTGCGTAGCAAATTAGGTTCCCATATAACCCTTTTTGTACAAATTGGTGGGTTTTTTGGGTTGTTTACATTTATTACATTGTGTCAGAATCTCATTATTTCTATTCTGTTTATTCTATTTCTATTGATCTAACTTCCCAGCCCTTACTTGTTTCTCTGTCCTTTTCTTTTGGCTAAATGCTGACCTTTGGTCTTGAATAGCAGACTGTTTAAGGGAACACATTTCTCAAGGATGATACTGTTTATTTTATAGGTCAATCTATTATTTGCCTGAAAGGTGACCTCTCAAAGTGGTTTCAGGGCATCTTAGGAAGGTAGTCATGGGGTTCTTCTACTCTATCAATCCAGAAAGCCTGGCATTTTTAAGAATTAGAGTTTTGTTCTACAATTTTATTCCAGCCTATCTGGAACCTTCCACTGTGCCCTTGGTTAGAATGGTTGTTAGTGTTACCCACACTGGACTCAGCTTTGACAGGATTTCTTTATTTTTTCGCCTCAGTTAATAAATCCCTCCCTACGTCCTCCCTTGCGTTTTTCCTTCCTGCCTCCTTCCTCTCTCTATTTGTATTGTTCCCCTTGACTTTCCCCCTTAAGCTTGACTGAGGAGGGTTTCAGTTATTTGTAAGGGAGAGAGTCCTGACTCAGTGTCCCTCCCTTGGATTTGCTGCCCACGGTTTTGCAGTGAGCGACTTGGCTTTATTTCACCATGCCAGTCGAGTTCAGGCTCCTTCTCTGACAGCCCCTCTGGATCGAGAGTTATGGGCTTCAATAGGCCCCTTTCCTTTCGGGGTATTTTTTGTCCTTGTTCTTAGAATTTATTTATTTTCTACTGGTAAGACGATGAACTCAAACATATTGAATATTTTGCAGGAGCTAAAATCTATGTTATGAAAGCATTTTTAATGGCATGGGAAAATACTTATATGACCTCAATTATTTTAAGTATGTCATAGCTAATCATAAAACACTGGAAGGAGATATATCAAAATAGCCATAGTGGTTGTAGCTGAGTGATAAGATGACAGGTGATTTATATATTGTATTTTCTGATTTTTTAAATGAACATGCCATTATTTTTGTGATTAGGAAATAATAAAAGTTTCTAAAACAAATGCAAAAGGTATGGCATATTCATCCAAAGGACAATTGTGGAATCCTTTAGAAAGAATGGTTTGAAGATATTTCATTGACATGGAAAAATGCCCAAGATAGGACACTTGGAAAAGTAGTCAAAACTATATATAATACCAATCTCAATTATGTTACTTAAAGATGTGTGTGCAAAGGAAATGACTAAAGAAGTTGCATCAAAATATTGGTAGACGTTACCTTTGGTGAAATCATGTTTAATTTTTGCTTTCTTTCTATGATTTGTTTTCCAATTTCCATGATCAGACATCACGTTGTTTTTTAAAAAAATCATTTTATTGGGGGCTCGTACAACTCTTATCACAACCCATACATACATCCAGTGTGTGTCAAGCACATTTGTACATGTGTTGCCCTCATTATTCTCAAAACATTTGCTTTCGACTTGAGCTCTTGGTATCAGCTCCTCATTCTTCCCCTCCCTCCCCCACGCTCCCTCCCTTCACCCTGATAATTTATAAATCATTATTTTTCCATGTTACACTAGGGATCCTTAAACTTTTTAAACAGGGGCCAGTTCACCGTCCCTCAGACCATTGGAGGGCCGGAGTACAGTTTAAAAAAAAACTATGAACAAATTCCTATGCACACTGCACATATCTTATTTTGAAGTAAAAAAAACAAAACGGTGCAAAAACACCTGGCGGGCCGGATAAATGTCCTCGGTGGGCCGCATGTGGCTGACGGGCCATAGTTTGAGGACCCTTGTCTTACACTAACCGATGTCTCCCCTCACCCACTTTTCTGTTGACCATTCCCCAGGGAGAGGGTTATATGTAGATCCTTGTAATGTTTCCGCTTTCTACTCCACCCTCCCTCCACTCTCCTGGTATCGCCCCTCTCACCACTGGTCCTGAAGGAATCATCTGTCCTGGATTCCCTGTGTTTCCAGTTCCTATCTGTACCAGTGTACATCCTCTGGTCTAGCCAGATTTGTAAGGTAGAATTAGGATCATGATAGTGGGTGTGGGGGGGGAAGCATTTAGGAACTAGAGGAAAGTTATATGTTTCATCGGTGCTACCCTGCACCCTGACTGGCTCATCTCCTCCCCGTGACCCTTCTGTAAGGGGATGTCCAGTTGCCTACAGATGGGCTTTGGGTCCCTACCCCCCACTCCCCCTCATTCACAATGATATGATTTTTTTGTCAGACATCACGTTTTATACTCAAAATAAAAGCAATAACATGCTACTTTGGGGAAGAATAGTTTGAGAAGGCAACTCTTCCTCACCCCTAACCCTTCCATGCTCCATAATTCCTCTCCTTTTGTTGGTTCGGTCCAAGATTTGAGAATCATCTGAAACACGTGTTTCTGTTTGGCCCAAATCCTTGTGACTGTGGTAGCAGCTCAGCACATTCTGAGACCTGAGACAGCAGCTACCACCGTCGTATCCCCTGACTATTTTATATCCCTGTGAATGGGCTGACAGTCCCTTTGAAACAGGACAAGGAGGGCAGTCAGTGCAGGGTGCAGAGAAGGAGCTGTGGAGAGATAGGAGCAGAGCCAGATCATCCCCAGAACCATTGGAGACCAGGGGAAAACAGACTTGCAAGAGGGTGGATGTTTAGCGATGCTAATGCTGAAACCTGGTCCCGTACTTAAACACTGAGGCAAAAAGGTTGGATTTGGCACCCGATGGACAGTTTCCGGAGTGCTTTCAGAAGAGAGCCAGGAGTCGAACTCAGGCTGCTGCACCGCAGGAAGGACTGAGCAATGGACAGAGGTTAGCAAGAGCACCGTCCTCTGACTCTGAAGTGGAAGCACATCCCAGGGTTAAGGGAAAGGCCATGAGCACACCCACACACCCACACACATGTGTGTGTGTGTGTGTGTGTGTGTGTGTGTGTGTCCGGGAAATGTGTGAGTGCAGGAAACGAGAACGCTGGGAGCAGGCGTACAAATCCAGAGTAAATTGAGGAGAAAAGGGTGAACATGACCATTGTCGAGAACTTGCTCTGTGTCGCACCCAGTCCTAAAACCAAACTCAAGCGCATGGCCCTCAGGTCGCCTCTGGCTCTTTAGCAACCCTGGATGAGGTGTGCCGAGCCGGAAAGCCTGTAGGGGAGCAGACAGTCCCATCTTCGAGTGAGGAGCTGGTGGGTTTGAACTGCTGACCTGGGGGTTTGTCGTCCATCCAGTGCTTACCTGACAGTGCTACCGGGGCACTGAAAAAGAAAGACAGAGGGCATTGCTCTTACCCAGAGGCAGTGGAGTTGGGGCACGTCATAAACGGGAGTAGATGTCATTTGATTGCCTAGATAAACATAACCCCAGCATCCGGCACAGAGGCTCAGCTAGGCATCTAGGAGGCCCCTGATGATGCAATTAATTAGCCCCAGGACGGTGAAGCCCATGGTCATATTCATAGTGAAATGTGCATCCCTGACTGTGCCCGATCTTCACTGTCCCTCAAGCGCTCAATCTTCTGTGAATCCTATACCTTTTCACGACTGTGTCCTCGAATACGCGGTGACCGTCGTCATTTCTGCATGAGTTTGCAGAGGGAGGCTATTAACCGGCAAACCCAGGGAAATAAACCTCGAACTCGAAAACATCTCTTTCTAGCATTTGGCCTGATAATGGGTATCCACTGGGTCGTTGGGAAACAACAATGACGGGGGTGAGAGAAGACTTCTCAGACTGTCTGCTACAATGTGTGCAATGAATGACAATTGGGGTTTTGTGTCATTTAAGCTGTCCCCACTTCAACTTGTGACCCACTTCATCTTACACTCTGTTGCCATAGTGCTTGGGTTAAATGAAAATTTATTTCTAGTGCAAATCTTAATTTTTATTAGGCCTGCAGTGCTGCTGGAATGATGCATGTGTGATAGGTCTCCCGTTTAGGAGCTTCCAGGGGGAGGAGTGTTTTGAGAGTTTAAAATATGCCAGCCTTTATCGGTGGCTATTAAGTTAATATGTTTTCTGTAGATATGCAGCATTTTCTTAAAAACGTAGGTAACTTTATGAGTATCCTTAGGCACAAAAGAAACAGGCTTTTCTAACCGCAGTCCCCAATTTATACGGGGGCACATGGCTATTTCCAAAAAAGGAAAATAGCATTTATCTTGGAAAATGGAAGCTTCAAGCTCAAAGACAAATGCTTGTGCCCCAAATGTTTTAATGGCTCATTTGCTTTAAAACTCAATTACGTGGTGAAATATGCATTTAGGATTCTCAGACCTTATTTTCACAGAAAATAGCCCAGCTGACAAGCTGCCGTCCGTGGTGGGATAAGTACGTGCGCCCGTGAGCGACTTGGCTGAGGGCCTGACCATGGCGAAGGATCCAGCCTTTGCTACGAAAGAACACCCTACTTTCTGAAAACGTAAGGCTTTCTTCATGACCTCTTAATTGCCTGCTGTGTGTTGCACAGTTTTTAAAAGGTTTCCTTAAATGTGGGACTTTCTGCGACAGCTGCAGTCCATGTTTCTTGTTGGTTCCGTCTATTCATCCATCACCCGAAATCCATCCCTGTCCACCTTTCGGTCTAGCTCTCTGCTCATCCTGTCTCAGTTGGAATGTCTTCAACACGGGGAGCCTTGTCATTACATTGGCCTCACCTCCTTACCGGACATGCTGTACTCGCGGAGCCCCGACACATGTGATCTTCTTACCTGTGACTTGACCTTTTGGTAAAGAGGTGATATAATAGTTTAAAAGCTCTGCTGAGCACACTTACTCGCCTATGTATTCATTTGTATCAAAAATAGGTTTACGCTATTTATTTTATGATATTTGGAATCTCTCTTTTCACTTTTTACAAATTATTTAAAAACTCATTTTATTGGGGCTTGTACAACTCTTATCACAATCCATACATCAATTGAATCAGGCATGTTTGTACATATGCTGCCTTCATTCTCTTCTAGACATTTACTTTCTATTGAGCCCTCGGGACCAGCTCTTGTTTTTTCTCCCTCCCCCGCCCCATCTTTTCCTTTTTGAGATCAGTATTTTTTTTTGCCATGGAGGCCTGGGGGATGCGGATGAGGGAATGCTCAACTAACTAACTGGGTCTGAGGCTACCCAGTGTCACTGTGGAACAAAGACCTGGCGCCCTGCTTCTGAAAGGACACCACCATGGAGACCTCATGGGGCGCGCCCACGCGGACACACTGCGGCGGCCATGACTCAGAACTGCCTTGACAGCAACTGCTTTTGATTCACCTTGAATTTTCCCTTATCACGGCCCCTGGGGTCTCTTTTAGGGCTTTGGAGACAAGTGAAAAGCCCAAGGCTCTCTTAGATGATGTCTAACCTCCCTGTTTCTAGCTTTTGGGTGATTTGGGTCTGTGCTGTCCACCTCCTCTCCACGTGCCCCTATTTCTGTACTGCCAAATGGGTCTTTTCCAGAATGTTATGTTTAAATACTCGAGGACAGCCAAGGGCTGCCCCTGAGTTGGGTGCGGGATGTTATCTGACAAAGGAGGCATTGGCCACATTTCGGTGTGACGTGGCTGCATAGAAAATGATTCACAAGGAACCGCCATTGTCTCCTGGCTCAAAACCCGGCTGCTGAAAGCAGGCACGTGGCATCAGAGATGCCTCTGGTGACAGAAGTGCCAAGAACTCATTGAGGCTTTGCTGCACACATCCTGGAGTCAAATCACCTGCTTCATCACCTGACTCTACAGCTTAATGACTGTGGGATCTTACGTGAGCTATGTCTTTACTAACCTCTGCCTCAGTTTCCGCATCTCTCACGTAGGAGCAACACTGACACGTGCCTCCGAGGGTTTCCGGGAGTAGTAAATCAGATGACTGATGTGAAAGTGCTGGCACAGAACTTGACCCACAGCAAAGACGCAGTGAATGTTGGTTATTGTAATCTGAAAACTATCATTGCTGTTTGAGGACCTGATCCAGCACAGTCCCGTTCACAGCATAGCTTCTCCATAAACAGTTGCTGTATGAATATGTGAACTAATGAACAAATGACACACAAATCCTTAAGAATTACATTACACCTAGGAACTGAGACAAAGTGCTCCAAATCTTTCAAACATTATTGCTACAGGGAGCTTTGCATTTCCAATGGGCTTTAAAACACAGGAACTTTTTCTCAACACCCCACCCCTTCACCCACGCACCACACGTCTCCTTGCCCCTGCTGCTGCCACCCTAGCATAGCCCTGCACCACCGTGCATGATTCTTCACGAGGGCCCAGGGGAAGGCGTGCATTGGCCTTAATTCACTTGGGCCAAATGAAGGTGGCCAGCTCAAGCTCTGCAGCCTCAAACGAGGAGGGATTCTATTTCTGGGATTATGCACAAGGCCCACCTACTAGCTGAGTGATCCCATATTGCTACGTGTAACGTTTCCTTTCATGTGGAGTAGTTGTGAAGGTCACCATACTGCTGAGCCTCAGGTCAGGAAGAGCGGGAGACTGTGAAACCAGAAATGGTCAAGGTGACTATTAAAAAATAGTAATACAATTATGCGATATAATTAATAGTTCTTCAGGAGCCATGAGTCTACATCAACTTGATGACAGCAATAGTATGGCGACATGACCCTAGCGTGTCACACATGCTTCATTGGCGAGGAAGTGAGTCTCCTGGTTCACTGTAGTACAGGGGGTGATCCTGGGAAATATGGTCACTGGGTAGCCACATCCCAGCAACAACTTTGTCCTAAGGACCAAGGCCTAATTAAGCCAGTCGCCCTCAAGTTGATTCTCACAATGAACCTATACATGGTTTCAGAGGCTGTTAGTCTTTATAGGAGCAGGTAGCCTCGTCTTTCACTTGTAGAGCAAGACTGGTGGGATTGAACCACCAACCTTGCAGTTAGCTGTCCAACACTTACCGTACATCACAGCCTGGGCTAACAAAACCCAAAAAACCAACTCACTGCCATGCAGTCAATTCTGATTCCTGGTGGCCCTGCAAGGTCAGGGTAGACCTGCCCTGGGGGCTTCTGAGACCGTAACTCTTCACATGAGTAGAAAGCCTCATCTTTCTCCTTCGGAGCCTCTGGCTGGTGGTCAAAATACTGACCTCTTATCTTTTATCTGTACCTGTGCACATGCTCTGGTCTAGCCCACAGTGAAAGGCAGCACTGGGGTCATGATAGTGGGGGGTGAGGAAGCCTCAAAGAACCAGAGGAGGATTGTGTGTTTCATCGGTGCTTTCCTGTGCTCTGGTTGACTCATCCCTTCCTTGTGACTCTTCTGTGAGGGGATGTCCCATTGTCTACAGATGGATTTGTGGTCTCTGCTCCAACCCCCTTCCTTCTCAGCAATATGTTTTTGTTTATTTGCTTGTTTGTTTTGGGTCTTCTGATGCCTCTTACCTGATCCTGTCGACACCTCATGATCACACAGGCTGGTGTACTTCTTCCACGTGGGCTTGCTATTTCTCTGCTAGATGACCCCTTGTTTAACTTCAAGCCTTTAAGACCCCAGACACGATATCATTTGATAGCCGGGGACTATTCACTTTTTTCATCACATTTGCTTATGCACCCATTTTTGTCTTCAGCGATTGTGCCAGGAGGATAAGCATCACAGAATGCCAGGTTGTTAGAACAATGTTCTTGGGTTGAGGCAGGTCTCGAGCAGAGGCCCAAAGTCCGTCCACTACCGAAGTGTATTGGCCTATAAATCTATGTACATCAGCCATGGCACACGGAATCCAGGATTAGGAATGGGAGTAGCAATACCAGGAGGGTGGGGGGAAGGTGGGGAGAAGAGGACAGGAAGGCAAAACCGATCGTAATGATAAACACATACCCCTTTCTCAGCTCCACAGGGGACTAAAAACAGAAACCTTGGGGGAAGAGAGACAGCAGTTGGTTTAAGATATGAAAATAATAATAATTTATAGTTTATCAAGGGGTCACAGGGGTGGGGATGGAGATTGAGGGAAAAAAGAGCTTATACCAAGGGCTCAAATAGAAAATAAATGTTTAGCAAATAATGATGGCAGCATAGTACAAATATGCTTGATACAATTGATGTATGGATTGTTATAAAAGCTGTAAGAGCCCCCAATAAAATGATCTTTTAATAAAAAATTTAAAAAGAGTAGAAAGCCCTTTCTCTCGAAGAGCAATTGATGGTTTTGAACATCGGACCTTGTGAATAGGAGTAACCACTATTCCACCAACGCTCATGGATAGACCTAAAAGAGAGATGTTGAGAAACCATCGTTTCACATTTTTGAAGTTTTGGTTCAATAAAAGTTTCTGATTTTGTAGCAAAAAACTGCTGACCTCGTGGTGAGCAGCTCAGCACGTAACCACTGTGGCGCTGGGGATCCTAAGGATGGGAGCTTTGACAGCTGGCCAGCTGCTGTCTTCACCACAGTCCGCCCCTTTGCGCGTCAACTAGCCATGCTCACTCTTCTCCCGCGTCAAAGAAGACCTTCACTCCTTCTCCAACAGAAACAATCGAAATCTGTCTCATAACTGCTTCTAGTCCGCAGTCTAGCGTTCTTGTTACTGTAGACTCTGTGAAGTCCTCTCTGTGAGGTTTAGAAGGCGTGGCTCCCTGGGATCTGGTGAATAATGAACTAAAAAGACAAGAAACAGATGTAAGGACCCCTCGCTATATGCAGAGGGGGCAGGGTACTCATTACATTCAGAGATCCAACAACAACTGCAGCCATCGAGTGTGTTCTGACTCCTAGCCACCCTACAGGACAGAGTAGAACTGTCCCGTGCGTTTCTGAGACTGTCTATCTTAACGGGAGTGAAAAGGCCTTACCGTTTTCTCCCTTAGAGTGGCTGCTGGTTTTGAACTGTTGGTCCAGAAGTTAACAGGCCCCAGAGTAACCCACTACATCACCCGGCCTCGCTACATTTAGGGATCAGACACTTAAAACACTCCCATTCAGAAAAAGAAAGAACAGGAAACAGAAATCATTGGCCTCCTGCCTTGTGAAGGGAGGAACCAGCTTGATTTTACCTTAATTCTGCTCTCTGGGAGCAAGCTCCTGACCCACAGTGGGCTGCATGGGGGCCACCTTTCTCTCTGGGAAGTTAAAGTTCATGTATTTACTCCCTTACTGTGTGTGTGTGTTGAGGGTTTGGGGATATGTGCCCACCTTGAGAAGCTCCACAGCTTTTGAAGACCGTAAGTCTGGTGTAAGTTTGGGAATAAAGGTTATTTTAAAGTTAAAAATGAAGGTTAAAATCCTTATTTAACCCATATTATTTTTTAACAAAAGTTTCTTAAAAACCTAGTAGGTATAGTATATACTCCAGTATAAGCTGACCTGAATATCAGCCAAGGTGTCTAATTTTACCATAAAAACTGCATTAAAAATGTGCTGAAAAACGGCTTGTACATGAGTATATACCATATTCGATTAAAAGTATTTACTTCTAGTCAAGTCCTCTATTAGATATATATTTTTTCCAAGCCTGATTGCTATCCCTGCTCCCATTTCAGCTTGCAAATAGCTGGTTCTTGTTTGAGTTCAGCATCTTCTTCTAATACCTTGATACATGCTGCTAGCAACACATGACGCATGCCGCAGCGTGCCTTCGCCCACCCTACCCTCCAGAGCTGCCTCGGTGGGCATCTGGGCAGACTTTTGATTTCTTACTCCCTTCAGTTTTATCAAGTGCTTTGATAGTGCACAGCAAGGGCTTCTTCTTTCTAGTCTCCAAAATCTGTTTCCCGGCTGCCCAGCCACAATTCCAAGGCCATCTTTTAGTTGTCTATTACAATAGGGTTCATTGTAAAGCGCTATAAATTCTTGTGTTGTTGGTTGATGCAACTTTTTAAAAAAAATCATTTTATTGGGGGCTCCTACAACTCTTATCACAATCCATATATACATCAATTGTGTAAAGCATATTTGTACATTCGTTGCCCTCACCATTCTCAAAACATTTGCTCTCTACTTTGATGCAACTCTTAACATTAGCGGCTATAACACATAAATACTGAAATCTCAGGGCTTGATAAAATAGAAGCTTTTCCTTATTCTGTAAATTCAACCTGCATGGGCATATGTGTACGCGCATGTTGAGAGAGACGATATCTGCTCCCCAAAGTCATCCAGAATTAAAACATGTTTTGGTCTATAATCTTCTTTCCATCTCAATTGACATAGGCTAAGCTTCACTTAAAAGACCATCAACCAAAACCCGAACAAACAAAACCACCTGCCACCATGTCAATCATGACTTAACATAGCAAATCTATAGGACAGGGCAGAACTGTCCCCCCGAGGCTCTTTACAGGAGTAGAAAGCTTCATCTTTCTCGCTCTGAGTGGCGGGGGATTTCAAATTGCTTGCCTTGTGGTTAATAGTCCAATACATAGTCACGACACCACCGGGGCTCCAAAGTTCTTTCTGGAAGGAATGAAAGAACTTGGTACTCTGGGTCTGGTCTCTAACCTCTTAGGTGACTGCTCTGGGTGCGGCTTACACCTGTGGTGAGGTACTTTAGTAAAGTTGAAAAATGGCAGGAGTTAGAAACTCCAGGTATATGGCCAGAGTTGCGGCTACCTCCAAGATTTTCACAGTTACTGTGGTAGCGATCTAATTTCCTGTCAACTTGAAGATATATAAAAGTTTAGGGGTGGTATTCAACCTGTCAGTCAGGTCACAACCTGATGGTGCC
>NW_022111320.1:1820824-1834532 GCF_000313985.2 Echinops telfairi | reverse complement strand
GGTCCACAGGACTTTGCACCCACTGACTTGTGATCTTCCTGCACTCTGCATCATTGCATGTGATGGTGTGAGTCTGAAGAGGGACTTATGGACTAGTATCGGACTTATGGACTTGATCTGGACTGGGCTGGGATGTCTACTTGACATAAAATTACTTCTTGATACCGAGCTCTCTCTGACACATATGTGAGTGTCGTTAGATTTGTTTCTTTAGTCAACCTGGGCTAACACAGTTACCATCACCAAAAACCTTCTCTGTCATAAGGCACACGAGACAAACACAAACCCAAGCATTTAAAAAAATGAATATCTTAAGTTTTGGGGGGAAAAAAATCACTAGATGGTCTGTTCTTTGTTCCTTCCCTTCTTGCAGTGAATTGGTGCAACTTCTGGCATTTGGGAATACTTGCTGTAGATAGTGTTGCTATTAGGTGCTGTCCCATGGCTTCCAACTCACAGTGACCCTACGTACAACAGAACAAAACACTGCCGACTGCACCATCCTTACAACGGTTAGGTGTGAATCCATTGGTGGAGCCACTGTGTCGATGCATCTTGTGAGGGCCTTCCTTCACTTTCGCTGCCCCTCTACTTTCCCAAGCACGGTGTCCTTCTCTGGGGACTGGCCTCTCCTGACATGTCCAAAGTACACGAAAGGAAGAAGTCCTATCCGTTTTGCCGCTAAGGAGCATTCAGCTGTACTTCTTCCAAGATAGATTTGTTTGTGCTTTTGGCAGTCCATGGTACTTTCAACATCCTTCACCAGCACCATACTTCAAATCTATCAATACTTTGTCAGTCGTCCTTATTCAAAGTTCAACTTTCACATGCATAAGAGGCAATTGAAAATCTCCTGGCTTAGGTCAGACACAGCTGAGTCCTCAAGGTAACTTCCTTGCTTGTCAACACTTTAAAGAGGTCTCGTCTTGTGCAGTAGATTTACCTAGTGCAGTACACTGTTTGATCTCTTGACTGCTCCTTCCAGGAGCGTTGATTGTAGATCCAAGCAAGGCAAAATATTTGACTTTAATATTTTCTCCATTGATCATGATGTTACTTACTATTGTTCATGTTGTGAGGATTTTGGTTTTCTTTCTTCAGTACAGTAAAGGCTGCAATCCACGATCTTCATCAGCAAGTGCTTCGAGTCCTCTCACTTTCAGCAAGCAACATGTGTCATCTGCACATCACAGGTTGTTAATAAGCTTTCCTCTAATCCTGATGGTACATTCTTCTTTATATAATACAGTTTCTTGAATTATTCATTCAAGATACATCTTGAATAAGTATAGTGACAGGATGCAACTCTGATGCACACTTGTCCTGACTTTAAGCCATTTAGCATTTGCCTGTTCTGTTTACACATCTGCCTTTTGACCCTATCTATGTACAGGTTCCCCATGTGCTCAACAGGCTGTTCTGTAGATAATAGAAGGATTTGTATTTCAAGAACACTCCTGGTACCTGTGTAGATGGAAAAAAGATTGAATTTCACCGAAACTCACTGGTATGGAGTCAATTCTGACTCATAGTGACCCTGTAGGGCAGAGTAGAAGTGTCCTGCCCGGTTTCTGAAACATTAAGTGGCTATAGGAGCAGACAGCTTCAGCTTTCTCCCACTAAGGGGCAGGTGCTTTTGAGTCGTTGACCTTGCTCCCAGTCCAGCGTTTGCTTACCCGACAGTTCCAGCAGTGCTGATAAGACTAGCTACCTGAAAGTCTGCTCTGGCTCATGGTGAGACTGTTAGATCTCTCTGGAGCTAGATTTATACCTCGGTCCTTGGCTCCGCGCGAGAAAGAATTCACGCCGAAGCCTGGTTCGTGATCGAAGTGAGTTTATGAGCGTTAGAAGAAGTTTCAGGTTTACACGGCACCCAAGGGGCTCCTCCCGGACACGCGGCTTAGCTGGAAGCGGCTCTGCGTCCCGCAACGCGTGCCAAAGCTCTCTACGCTGAAGTTCTCTCCCCTCTGTCTCTGTTCTCCTCCCGTCTCGGTTCTTGTCCTTCTCTCTAAGATCTCCTCCCCTCCGGGCTTCTGCCTTTTCAAGGATTCCACAGGGAGGCGTGGTGGAAGACCCCTGATCGACCCCATTGGCTGAATTGAATTTACCTGGCTAGGTGATCCAATTCAAGTTCACGCCCACCCTTGCCTACTGGCGGGAACCCTGAGCATGTGCGCTGTGCCACTCCTTTGTTCCCCTAGCTTGGCCCTCTGGGCACGTGTTAATGGACATCTCCCAGCCCTATGCTGGCCTACCTAACAAGACCCCCTCCCCGCCCCCCCGCCCCCTACGCCCACCCCACTGTAACAAAATGCTGTCAGGTCCTGTGTGACCCCCATGATTGTGGCTTGGACAGTTTGTGGTTCCCCAGCTTTTCACTGGCTAGTTTTTGGAAGTAGATTGCTAGGACTTTCTTCCTGGTCTGCTTTAGTTTGGAATCTCCCCTGAGACACATTCAGGCTAATTAGAATAGGCAGCCTTCAATGACCTAAGGTGGGATTTCAACATGAGGTACATTAGCCAGAATGGAAACTGAGTCCCCCACATGACAATTCTTTAGCATAACACTGAAGGACACACCACTAGGAGGGTTTAATTGGAGTAAAAATAATAATATAGTAGTAATTTGTAAGCGTGTTAGACACATGGTATTCTGTTCCTCAACAAAGAGATAGGACTGCTTTTTCAAAAAATAGCCAATTGATTTTGGTCAAACAATGCGGCCCTGGAGACCAGCACACTGGCCTCCCCTCTTCAGATTCTTCACTTGCAAAAAGGGGACAAAGATGTGCATGCTACTGGATTGGGGGAGTGTTTAATCAATGAGTGAATATTATAAAGAAGGGCCTCAACATGCGTTCCCTATCATTATCTTGCTTCGGATCCATTCCGTGCTGGGTACACAGAGAAGACTAAACCTCATTCTCGCTACCTGAGTGATTCTCTAACGCGGACTCTGGAGACTTGGAAACTTCGTACTTAGGTGTGAGGTGATCTGCCAATAAAACGATGTTCATTAAAACAAACCAACAAAAACATATCCCGAAACTATAAATCCCTGCTTTCTTTGTCGACGGCAACGGATCACGGGGTGGACCAAGCGTCCGGAAGCCTGTGCCGCTCGGCCAATCACGTCGGGAGAACGTCCTCCTAGCGCCACATTGGCCAATCCCGGGCCAGCCTTGCTCGCGCTGGGGCGGGTCCTGCCGCTGCACGGAGCGCTGACGGGTCGTCAGCGGATACGGCGGCGGCGTTGGGGGCGGGGCCAGGCTGCCAGCCCGGCTTCCCGCCCGAGCCGGCCCTCCGCGTCGGCCCTCCGCTCCCGCTCCGCCATGGCTCCCAAGGGCGCCGCCAAGCAGCAGTCCGAGGAGGATCTGCTCCTGCAAGACTTCAGCCGAAACTTGTCGGCCAAGTCCTCCGCGCTTTTCTTCGGGAACGCCTTTATCGTGTCGGCCATCCCCATCTGTGAGCGCCGGGGCTGGGCGGCCGCTTGGGTGGGCTGGGTGGGGACGTGGCAGGGCCGGGCGGAGCCGCGCGCGGGGCCCGGATCCCCGGCCCTGGCCTCGCCGGCTGAGCGCATGCAGCCGCCCGGGCGTCCGGGATGGAGAGGTGGTCGCGGGGGGCGGGCCGGGGGCGCCTTCCAAAGTGTGCACGCTCTCTGCTCCACGCCTGTAAATTTTGACTCACCGGGTTGGGATGGCCATGCGGAACCTACTTAAACAAGCACTCAGGGTGGTGCTCACACGCGTGTCGTCTGATGTCTGTCTGTTTGTTTCCCTATCCAACTGGTTGCCTGTTACCCAACCTCCAACTTAGATCATTATTTTGGAGAAACTGGTGAGTTGGGACACTGATGGCCCCATGCTAACTGTCCTTAATGACGCTTGACATTTTCCTAATTTGGGGAAGCGGGCGGGAAAGGGCTGGCCATTGTCAAGGGACATTGATGAATAGTATTTAATCGTTTTTATCTTTTCACAGTTCTGCAATGCCCACGTGAAGGGGAAAAGAGGTTAGCAGACCTAGTTGGCCAAGCTCTTTCAGAGCTCAGGGTTCACATTCTGTGGTGTGATTCTCAAACCACAGTGGGTTTGAGAGCTTGGAGCCCCTGAATTTCAGTCTGATATCTGCCCTCACATTACTACATTGATTTGGGCAGTGGAACCCAGGGGTGTTTTCTTTTTAAAAAAATTTTTTCCCAGGGGTATTTTCATTGTCCGCCTTGCAAAACGCTGCTGCCCTTTGGCTTGGGGGACTTCTGCAGCTTTCATTGTGGCTGTCAGTCCACGTCAGCATGCTAGCTTTGGTTTGAGACTGCACGTGGCGCTTTGGAATGGCCTGTATTTAACAGAAGACGCTGAAATATGAAGTTGGAATTGTGATTTTGTAGCTCCAGAATTTTCATGGTAGAAGAATCAGCAAGAAGTCTCAGCTGGACCAGGAATGCAAAAGTTACTTTTCTCAACTGTGGAAGTTTCACAGTTACATTTTCTTGTTTTTGTTTTACTGGATAGGTCACTTCTGAAGATCTTCAGACATTGCATCCGATTCCCAACCCTGATTGTATTTAACCAGGCTCCCCCCCAAAACAAACAAGCAAACAAACATATATCATGCAGTCGATTCTGACTCATAGTGATCCTATAGTACCGGGTAGAATCACCCCTGTGAGTCTGAGAATGTATTTCTTTACAGGAGTAGAAAGCCTCATCTTCCTCCCTTTGTGGCTGGTGGTTTCGAACTTTTGACCTTGTGGTTAGCCCAACTCATAACCCACACCAAGCTTAGAAATAATTAACTCAGGAGGTTTTTATAATTGGATGGTAATATTTTGTTCTTTTTTTGTCTTAATTCAGGGCTGTATTGGCGGATATGGCATATGGATCTTATCCAGTCGGCTGTTCTTTATAGTGTGATGACCCTAATAAGCACTTACTTGGTAGCCTTTGCGTACAAGAATGTAAAATTTGTTCTCAAGCACAAGTAAGTATATTTCTCAAGTGAGAGTATGTGATCATATAGTTCATTTTCCTGTAGTAAGATGTCTTTAGGATCGTGTGTGTTGATAACATTAAATAGCGTTTGAGAAAGATGTGTGTATATTTGTGAGGGAGACCTTCATGCTAATAAACATTGCAGATGAGTGAAGCACAGGTGATGGATGATCCCGCTACCATGGCTGTGGAAGTCTGTTTTGAGTGCGGAATTAGCAATGGCCTAATGCAAGGACAGAAAAACCCACCAAATCAATGAATATTTTGAAAGCCAGATGGAATTCCATCTGGAAAGAATTGTTCTGCACTCTCTAAAGTTCAGTCCCGAGGGAAAATGAGAAATAGTGTCTCAGAATGCCCTATCCTCAGGGGGGAACACTGCCATCCCGTCACTGCTGACTCGGTGGCCTGAAACTAAATGTTATCGGGAGAAGATGGCTTCACCTTTCTCCTAAGGAATGGATGGTGGGTTTGAACCACTGACCTTGTAGTTAGCCATCCAGGGTTCCAGTGTCTCCATGGGAAGCAAAACCCAATCAAAACCCACAGCCATCGAATTGATTCTGTCCCATAGTGATCCTACAGGGCAGGGGAGAGCTGCGCCTTAGCAAACAGCCTGGTCTTTCTTCTGAGGAGTGCCTGGTGGGCTTGGACTGCTGACTCTCCGGGGAGCAGCTCAATGTGGAATCCACTGTGCCACCAGGGCAGGACTCCTTGCCTCGTGGGGACTAACAAGGCAAACTCACTGCCTTGGGATCAATTCCGACTCATACCCCACAGGGCAGGTAGAACTGCCTCTTGGGTTTTCTAACACCATAGCTTTCTCCTGTGGAGCGGCTGGTGGTTTCAAACTGCTGGCCTTGCAGCTAGCAGCTCAATGTGTAACCCACTATGCCACAGTTTAATAGATAAAGGGGTCCTTTAAAGTTGCTTTAATGTATTTTTTTTTTCCTGACACTTGATTCAAGGTAGCAGGATCGTTCTCTGGTTCTCGGTGTGACCTTCTAAGTGCTCTTATTTCTTTGAAAGTACTTTCGTACAGCTGACTGGAATTCTGCTGAGATCCAAAGTGCCGGCTGGCTTTGTGTGTGCGCACAAGCTCTTCCCATATCCATAGTTTCCACTGTGCCTGGAAGACTGTCCAGGAAGAGTCGGGAGCACACCCTGTCTCGCGGTGTATGAAGGCACGGCACTGCTCCTTATGCCGTCCCTGTGACGTGCAGCTGGTGCCTGTTTGTATGGGAGGAAGAGCATGCTGCACTCATCTTTTTCTGATAATCATTATCCGGTCATTCCTTTACGTAATGACTCGTCAAGGTCGCATGTCTAATACATCAAAGTCAAATTCTAATACATCACGTCTAATACATCAAAGTCAAAGGCCCCTGTGTAGCAGCAAGCAGGTCACTTGCCTCACCTGTAAGGCTTAGACCTTGGCTCTTCTGACTCACTTTCATGGCATCCTTCGGACATGGCCCTCACCCCCGTAGAAACCCATGTTCGTTCTTGGCCTCAGTCGGTGCATGCCTGTTATTTTGAGCTCTAGGATCATTTCCAGAGAAGTCTCTCCCAGCTTGGATTCTTTCATTGCCTTGTACCTTTGTTAGGCTCTTGCTGGTGATGAGTACAAACTGAGCTTATCTCAGCTGATTTCTGCTGTCTTCCTGGGAAGCAAAACCAGTCGAAACCCACTGCCACTGACTTGGTAATGACCCATAGGCCAGTAGAATTACTCCTTTGGATTTCTGAAGCAGAATCTTTACGGACACTCCACAGCCTCTCACTGTCATTCTGGACACGACGCTGACTTGTGGGGTGGCAGTGGAGTGGTCTTCATAACCTTTGTTACCTTTCCCCGTGGCCATGGAGCGGTCATCATAACCTTTGTTACCTTTCCCCGTGGCTGCCCCTCCGTTGTCAGCTACCTTCCCAGAGCCCCGGCTCATCATGGCCTCTGCTGAGCTTTCTTGGGAGACCTGGCCATCTGTGCTTTGGGAATCCCTGAGGAGGCCCAAGAGACGGTCCTTTTGAATCTGGAGCAGGAGACACTGTGTGTGACCCTACTCTGATAGCTGTGCAGCTCCATCCCAAATGTTTTTCACTATTTGCATATCACTTTCGATTCATCTCTTTGAAATCAAAAGCTTTTTCACATTTCTCCATTAGGCTTCTTGAGGGCAGCAGCCGTGTCCGATTTTAAATCCCTTATGACAGTCAGTGGTACCCTGAGCTCACCGGCTTACTGGCCTAATAGGCTGCCTCAGATTCAGTCGGTTTTGGTTTGATATGAAATACGACATTGACATAGAAGCTCCTGCATATTTGCAAAATGACTCGGTGTCAGAGATACAATGGGATGTGTATGTGGGTCCATGCTGGGAGGAGAGGGATGTAGATGGCTTCAGATGGCGGCCTGTGTTTCTGTGCAGTTCTGCTGCTACCTGGATGGCTTTGGGCTGACAGCTTACCTGTCCAGGTTGTAGATTCCTGAGCTGCATTATGAGATGCTACTGGTACTTTATAGATAAAAAAAACTCACTGTCATCGAGTTAATGCTGACTCAGAGCGACCCCCTGTGGGTTTCTGAGACTGCAACTGTTTACTGGGGTAGAATGTCCAGTCTTCTGAGGAGCTGCTGGTGGTTTCGAACTGCTGACTGTAGCAGATTGCAGTCCACTGTGTGACCACTGCACCACCTCATATGGCATGTCAAGCATGGTGTTGTGTGCCGGTTGAGGAGGTTAAGGGGATCAGAGAGGGCCTTCAGGAATGTTTTTTTGAAAAAGCATGGCTTTAAACTTTATTTTTTGCCAAGTTACTTTTATTTTAAGTAATGAAATAGTATTTTTGTTTCCTTACTCTGGAGGGTCCTGGCATACTGATGTAAAAACAGGAAAGTCAAAGGAGAAACACAGCCAGTTGGGTTATCCACTTGGCTGAGGGCGAGAGTGCGGGGATGATTTGCCTTGTAGGAACTAGCACAGAGTGAGGTGTATTAGAGCCACCCAGATACAGAGGCGTGTAAGCTGCTGGTGAGGACTATTGAGAGTAGACTGCCCAAAGAGCAAACAACCTGCCCTAGAAGAGATACAGCCAGAATGCTCCTTAGAGGCAAGGATCTCATGTCACGTACGTCGGACCTGTTGTCTGGAGAGACCAGTTCCTGGACGAGGACGTCATGTTTGGTAGACTGGAGGGAGGGTGAACAAGAGGAAGGCCCAGGAGTTGGATGGACACAGTGGCACACTGAGCTTGTAATGCTGTGAGGACGGCACAGGACTGTGTGGTGTGCCATTCCGGTGTGTACACGGTTGCTTTTTGATGGCACTTAACAGTCAGATGAAGAAGAGGGCTTCCTCTTCTTGAGTTACAAATCAACGGACACCAAAGCCAACCCACCACCCCGTCACTGAGTCAGTGCGGACTTGTTTGGCCCCCGGAGGAGAGAGTAGGCTTGCTGGTTAGGGTTTTTAAGACTAAATCTTTAGGGGAGCAGACAGCCTCATGTTTCTCCCTTGGAGCAGCTTGTGTGTTTGAACCCCAGCCTTCTGGGTTAGTAGCGAAGCACTTAACCCACTGCACCACCAGGGCTCCTTCATAAATCTGCGGGGTGTGGGGGGAGCTTTGTTAGGAGATGGATATAGAATTAGAGACGTACAAGAAAACTTAGATCAGTGTTTGCTTCGCTCTCTTTTTCAGGAAGATTGCTCATGCGGACATAGGTTGACCAGTTGTCCTGAGTAAGCAGCGAGCTAGCCAACTCTTGGAGACAGTTTATTCTTGGGTCATAACACCCTGACAGTTGAGGGTGTGTGTGGGGGTGTGTATGAGTCATTTATTGCCATCGAGTATATTCCAACGTATTGCAATCCTATGTACGCTTGCTTATGTTAACTTTTTTCTTTTCAGCTAAGGAAAGTTTCTGTTCCTGTAACCCATTTCTTTCTTTTGTAGAAAAGAGTGGTCTGACGTTAAGTTCAATAAACACTTAACTACTTGGACTACCTGAAAGCCTAAGAGATAAGAGTCCTTGCTCTTCAGACCCCAGTGTCTCAGGAATGTCTTACATTGCTTCATTCCCCTAATAGGTCTCCCACTCCTCCCACTCCCCCAACCCCGCCCCCATAGCTTAAGAACTGGTTTTGTTTTTTCTTTAAAGTTTTTCTTTTCTGCACTTCTCAGTTTGTGTGGGATAATTTGTAACAAAGTTTACAAATTATTACTTGTAATAATTGTTCCAAAAATACACTCCTTAGAGTAGTCAGAAGGTTGTTTTATTAAATTGCTGTCAGTTTTCACTGTTCTTAGGAGCGAGATGGAGACGGAGGTGGGACCAAGCAGAGCTGTGCTTGTAACCCAGAAGCCCTTGCAGTTAAAGAACGCTTGAGAACAACTGCTTTGAGTGGTCTCTGGCTTTCCTTGCTCAACCTCCAGGTTCCCTCGCTTTCCTTGAGCGGGAGTGATGAACGAAAAGGCGCAGATTTCTGCCCCCACGGCCCTTTTTGTATGGCTCCCATCACCTTGGTGTCATGCCGCGTCGTTCTGGCACTCTGCAAGTTATTTCCGTCTTCCCACATTGATGGCCAGTTTCTCCTTATATTCTGAAAAAGTACCCTGCCGAGTTTCTACGTCATGCGGACTTTTGCTACTTCACTGTCGTTTAACTTTTATCCTCTTTCGTCGGTAAAATTATAAGACAAATTTCACCTATAGATTTTTGGATGAGCATACTTTTTATTATTTAAAAAAATCTGATGCTGGCACTGAAGACTCTGCTCTGGTGTCCTGGAAATCGCACAATTCCAACCTACTCTGCCTGATCCCGGTTTTGAGTGGCATCCTCATACATGGGTTTGTTTAACTAATCGTTGTATTCACGACTTTATGACTCTAATGAGTCTCCTTTGGGCTGGAGTTACAAGCATTACTTTAAGGCTTTACAGCTGTTCCTTCCCTCTTGTTTATGGAGCCTAATTTTCCTGCTATGTACCGGAATTGAGATCACGGATCATTTGCTAATACCTTGTGAGATCTCTTTGTTGAGCAGTCAAATTGTAGGTGTGAACAGTGGAGTGCTATGGTTCGTACTGACATTGTTCTAAGAGCACCTGACTAAGTACCTGACCTTGGGGACTTTCTCGCTCTTCAGCAGAAACCCCAACACCTAACTAATAAACCACTTCTTGGAAGCTTCCTGCGTTCCTCTCTTTTGGCTCGTTCGGTGTAATAAACTGGGGACTCTCTGTCCAGCTTCGTTTTTTGAAGTGGATGATACCCAGTTGCCAAGACAAAGTCGGAGGACAGAATGTTTCTGGGAGGGGGTGCCGTCCTGCCCCTCCGCCGTGAAAACAGCCTTCTTCTGTTCTTTCCCTTCCAGAGTGGCGCAAAAGAGGGAGGACGCCGTTTCCAAAGAAGTGACCCGGAAACTTTCTGAGGCAGACAACAGGAAGATGTCTCGGAAGGAGAAAGATGAAAGGTTAGCTTCCTTCCTCAAAGTGTTTGTGGTGATCAAAAAAAGAGGGGAAAAAAATAAACAAAAAAACCGAGGCTGGGGAGGGTGTTTTACTGTAGAGAAATGTAAGTAAACTTGCAGAATGTAGATCTGGGAATTGTCTAAGGTAAGCATCTGGTTGTAGAAGTCATAGGAAAGGGGATAAAAATAGCAAGTTCCCGAGTATTTAGTACTTCCAGGTACTTGTCTTTGAGCCGTACAGCTTACTTATGTATTTCTTTTCACAGCCCTGTTAGGTAGGCCCTCTTCTCCAGGGACTGAGATGTAGAAACTTGCCCAAGGCCAGCAGAGCCCGCTCCATTACAGATGCAGCCAGTTGAGAGCTCAAATCCTCAGTTGTTCTGTGGGGAGGAGGCAGTCTGCCCGTGACTGCAGTGCGACCTGGCACACATCTGACAGCTCCTCCGGGCCCTTGGAGGTGGTATCTTGCTGTGTGTTTGCATTGTTGCTTCTGAGCTCTCTTCTGGGACAGCTAGTTCTTGGTTGCAGGGAAAAGCAAAGAGCTGGGCTTCCTGTCACCTAATTTTGTACCACGTTTGTTAGTCCCCATCTGCCCTTCTTCCTGCCAGCTGCTGTTAGAGGCTTGATGATATCCCAGCAGCTGGAGCCCCCTGAGCAGTTGAGAAACTTACATTGAAGAGTTGCCAGTGAGTTCCAATAGTGATGAGTCCAGTCGTTTTCACGACTCTAAAGTGTTTGTGTCCACAAGGTGCTCCATGGAATGGCACTTTTTTATCCCATTTTGCTCCAGAAAGACTTGAGGGGGGCTTGACATCTTATTAAAGTGCATAGAAAACAGGAATACACACTCTTAGGAGCCAGGAGCCATTGAAGAGGAGGAAGAGATTGGCTGAAGGGGGCCCCCCCCGCGTGTCAGCAGCTGTCGAGCACTAAACTGTTCTGAGCTTTCAAGTGTCGGGATGCACCTGAGGTCATTCCGCCCTGGCGGGGCAACAGTCCCTTCTGAGAAGAAGCTTTCTTGGCACCGTGTCTTAGAAGAACTTTATGGAGTGGGTCTGTACTTCAGGGACACTCCGTAACAATGAACAGTGTCTTCTACAGTGGTTTGGGAAAGGCCCCAGAACACTCGTGGTTAGCCCCTGTGGAGTCCTCATAAAACTGAAGGCTTTATTTTTTTACAGTAGTATAAAAAAAAAATCACACGTTAGGTCTATTTGCAGAGCGCCGATTGACTGAGGTCTGGCTGCATAGTTTTCTGATTGCATTCTGTGTGTGTGGTTGGGGGGGAGTAGAGGTTTGAATCTAGAAGACCTTTGTAAACCCCCTCGCTGAACGGCAATACCTGAGTACCTGAGAGCGGAGGTTCAGACGCTGGAGTGCCCGTCTCAGTTACGCAAATTTCAGAAGGCTGTGACAGCCCTTACAGGATTGACAGATTAAATCTTAATTATTGACAAGGAATATATGAGTGCTTGAAAAAGTTTGTCGAAAACTTCCATGATCTTTTCATTCCATTTATTGCAACTTTCTGGTGCACTCTCCTACGTGGATCATACTGAACAGGGCTGGTCCCGCTCAGTGTTTGGGGAAGAGCAGCTTCTTGTCTTGGGGGAATGGACAGTGTGTTCAGATTTGAGCGGTGACTGCTTTCTGGTTTGGGGTGATTGCTTATGCCAGGGTTGGCAAGTGGGGCTCCTCTGCCCGTCACAGACATGCCTGGTTGGATGTAATACTTGATATGACCCTGGGATGTGCCCAGAGTCTTCATGGATGTGGGATGTAAATAGCCAGTCACTACCAGTGGATCAGAGTTGGAATTGGAAATGAAACCTCAGTGCTGTTCCCTGGATTAATAGTAGGGTGAGGTGGAAGGTTCTTGGGCCATAAATGTCATAGTGATTCTCAGAAGATTATAGAATTTCTCTTGTCATGGATGTTTGGGCTGTGAACCCAGACTTGGGAAGCTTTGGTCTCTTCACGCAGGCTCCTCGGGATGCCCTTGTAAGAGCTCTGCTCCTGCCTGACCCCTATCCCTTGGAACTGAACACTTCCCTTTACGATCTAGTCTGTTTCAGGTTGTTTTCAGGAGATTCTGTGCAAGAAAAGTAGAGCTTTGATCGGCTTGCTTCTGGTGTGGGATGTATCTTTCAAAGCTCCACTTAAAGGGTCACGTGGGATTTATGCTCTGTCCGGAATGGATGTAGGCAAACGTGAATCCAAGATTCATTAACCTTTGTCCTAGGTGTGAGTGGTATTTCTTCTCAATTTACCTACTGCCTTTTATTTAGCATCACCTGATTGTGACAGTGGCTGAGTTTAGTTCCTCGTGTCACAGACAGATCTCCCTGGAAACATGACTCTCAGAGAAGTACTCGCCCGAACTGGACAAACAGCCAGTGACGCCTGCTTGGTCAGAACCATTGTCAAAGAGGGCATCGAGGGCAAATGACCGGTTTGTGTGTGGGCTAGAAACATTGTGGAGACCTAAACTGTACACACCGATGGTAGCACATGTGCTGGGAGGTGGAACAGTGCAGAAGAGTGAGTTGTCTCATCAAAACCATGGTGCAGATGGCTCTGGGCCATGACAAGAAAGGAAGGCAGATGGGTGTGTAACATGTCCAGCCAGAAGAAGGCGAGTTAGTACCGTATTTAAGGAACCCCTTTGCACTGGGTCTCCGGCCAGCCTTACAGACAGGCAGTGGTTCTGAGTGTCTTCCAGTCTTAAACCCTCCGTGGGTTGCTGGGGGTGGTGATCAGGTCCCCTCAAGGCAGTTCCAACTCACAGCGACCGTGCAGCGGAGCGATGAACTTCCTGGCCCTGTTGGCAGCCATGGTGTCAGCCCATCTTGTCAAGAGTCTCCCTCTTTTTGCCGCCCCTCTACTCTACCAGGCAAGATGTCCTTCTCCGGGGACTAGTCTCTCCTGACAGCTTGTCCAAACTGCGCGAGCCAAAATCTCCCATCTCGCCCTGAAGGGGCGCTTTGACCGCACTTGTTCAAGACAGATGTGTGTGTGCGTTTGGCGGGCTGTGCTACTTTCAGTGTTTCGTCTGTGTTCCGGCCATGCCCAGGTCCTGACTCCTTTTTTAAATTGATTTTACATTTCGCAGAAAGCATGACATAGTCGATAATATACTTATTGTCACACCCCCTCCCGTGCAGATAAGGAAATCAGAGTATCATTAAGTTGACGATAGGTGGGTGTAGAATCAAGGGAATGTGGTGGCATATGAAGGGGG
>NW_022111320.1:1818352-1819787 GCF_000313985.2 Echinops telfairi | reverse complement strand
TCACACATATAAACAGAAAAGTTTCATGAAACTAATTACTGTACCTGATACTCATAGTTTTGTTTAAGTGTCACAATCCACTCAGTTGATTTTTAAGCATTAGATCCTCTTAATTTCACATTTTCCATTGATTTCACTAAACACACACTTTACTATTGTACCCCTTTAAAAACTGCTTTTCAAAGTTAATTAACCAAGGAGAACAAAGGCTCCCTCAATCACCGACACCCTAGCAGCCTCCACCGGCCTGTTTGTGGGGCCACAGAAAAGGTTAGTTAAGTGCTAATATATTAAGAAGAGACAATACTGTTACAAATGGCTGTGAGACAGAAAGGTTGGATGAAGGGTCTTGTTCACCAGGAACCCCACGGAAGGCAGGCCTGGTGGTGGAGCGCAGGCCCCAGGTGACGCACATGGGGGTCCGGTTGAGTTGAACGTTCCTCCTGCTGATAAAGTGGATCCTTTCCGTGACTGAAGTGGGAAGGCTAAGAGTGGGCACAGACAAGACCACCTCTTACTGTGGACCAGAGGTAGTTTGTGCTGTCGAGTTTGACTGGTGTAGAGCAGTCAGCTGACAGCCAGAGCTCAGCCACGGCTTTGCCATGCGGCTGATGGGTGGGGGTGGGGGGTGGGCTGTACGTTTTAGGTGAAGACCTAAAGGAAAGCCCTTGTTTGGCCTGCAGCGCAAGGCCGGCCACATCATGTGCACTTAACCAGCCCTTCCGCCATAGTTCTTAACTGCTTGGTGACCCACTTGGCAATTGTCTTCTTCAGCATCAGTAAGAAAATACAGTGAACTGTGCTTTCCGGGGGAAGAAAGGGGACGGTCCTAGCTGAACTTCCTACTGAGCCACATCCTCGGGAATATTTGTGGAAAGCTTGTCCGAGACAGTGACCTAGAGCCACTGTGGTATTTGACGTTTTCAACCGCTGCTGGAGACTTGCCTAACTTGGTGCTGTGCTTACAGAATCCTGTGGAAGAAGAACGAAGTTGCTGATTATGAAGCGACCACATTTTCTATCTTCTACAACAACACGCTGTTCCTGTTCCTGGTCATTGTCGCCTCCTTCTTCATCCTGAAGAACTTCAACCCCACTGTGTATCCTCTGAGTGACGGGACTGGGTGTGTTAGCAGGAAGGAAAACCGCACAGCGTGTCAGCCCCGTAAATCACAGTCTGTGCTTAGGCAAGCCTCTGGAGATTCAAAACACGTTTGATGTTAGATGCATCCAGTTTTAAGTTTATGCTAAGTGACAAGTAGCATGCAGCAGTCTTAACGTTGTGCCATTACGTACTGAAGTAAACCAAGTTAAAAGATGTAACGGTGACCTTGGAGCCAAAGCAAACCCACCTTCTTTGATTGCTCCTGGCAAAAGCACATGGCACCACTATCTTTGGGCTTCTGGGCAGAATGGGTATCCAGTGTAGCGAATT
>NW_022111320.1:1784929-1817518 GCF_000313985.2 Echinops telfairi | reverse complement strand
GTGAATGGAGAAGCAGGCACAGGTATTACCATGGCCTGGAGGGTGAGGGTTTGCAAAACCCAGCAAAATGTAACTCACTGTTTGTGTATTGACTCTTTTTGACAAATTGTTGACATTAAACGATTTGGAAGGAATTCTCAAGAGTTCCCCTTTTGTTCAACAGGCAGCGTGTGTGCTGCCCTGTGCTGGAATCACAGGAGGAGAAATGGCTTGCTGCCTGGATCTGTCAGAGGTCACAGTAACCTGGACTGAGCCGGCTCTTATTTATAATGGTTGCAAGAAGTTAGGAACTGGTTTTTTGTGTTCCAAGCACAACATTACATTATTATTTTTTTTTTTTGAACCACAAATCTCAGAACGAATCCTTGTCCCACGGGAGCTAACAGCAGCCTCGTTTACAAGGCACCGAATTAGTGACTTGACAGAACTCACTGACAGTTAGTGGAAAACATGGCTTCTTAGAAACTTCTGGACGAGTTCTCCACATTCTTTCATGGGAAGAGAGGCAGCCAAGGCAACCACGTAAACGTAGTGACCAGGCATCTGAGAGTTGCTCTGTGGGGTTCGAGCACATATTGTTCCGCTGTCTGTCTCCAGCTCTGGTGACCTGGGCAGGTCACCCTGACCCTGCCATGCTGTTTCCCTGACCGTGGTCCCCTGTCCCTGGTGGAATGTGAAGAGACCAACTTCTTTCCTAAACATTGACACGTAATAGATCAAAGTGGTGCTTGCAATCTGAGTTCTTTCCCGAGCGCGCTAAGAACTCCTGGGAATGACAGTGGCTTTCACATTGTAGGCATGTCCCAGCAGGACATTTACGTACCGGTGGCCCCTAAGCCCATGGGTTGTGAAGAAAATACTGACACTGTCAGCCTGAGGTGGGGCCAGCCAGGAGCAGGTCCGTTGCGGTTTTACCAGTGTGTATAGGTATATGGTTGAACTTCCTATGTGTGCCACGATATGGAAAAGTTGAGAAACTCTTGAACCTGTCAATATCACTAAGTAGGTTATGGAGTCACAGGCAATGAATAAACCTACTTCTTTTAGCCTTTGAGCACCTCGCACCCAGTTCCGAACCTTAAAGGAAATACCCTTCTTCTGATCTTTAGTCTGCACCTCGGAATTGACAGTGACCGTCCCCCAGGTGTGTTCTATGTAACTTTCCAAGATGGAGTTCATCTTGCAGGTCCTGCTGCTGGATGACTTTGGATGACTTTGGAAGGAGCTGAAGGCAGGAGCTTATTTGTGTAGGTAATCCAGAGCGTCATTGGCTGCAATTCAGATTGAATTTCACCACTGCTCCTGAAAGGTTGACACTGTCCTTTTTTTCCCTGATTTATTATCTCTGTGGCAACAGTGGATGGACCAGTAGGTGGGAGGCAGAAGGTGGGTAACACATTGTTGATAGGTCAGTAGTTCAACCGGTGGGACTGAAGTTGTGTACAAATGAATTGGCTTATTTACCCAACTGCCAGGGTCTGCTGCTTTGTTATTAGGATGGGGCCAAATAATCTGTTCTGAAATTAAAGGGGAATTTTGCCACTAGATGGCAGTGCCAGTATTTAAAAAAATAAAAGCACAAACCCCACTGGCATAGTGCCGGTTCCAATTCAGCTGCCAAATCCACTGTTAACTCTGACTTATGGTGACCGTACAGGGCAGAGCAGAACTGGTCCCTAGGGTCTCCGAGGCTGTTTATGGGAGCAGAACGCCCCGTCTTTCTCCCAAGGAGGAGCTGGTGGTTTCGAGCTGTGGCCCACACGTGTAGCCCCCTCTGGAGACCTGCCCTGCAGAGGGGAGAACAGCCCCGTTCGTACCAGTACGAGGTTGGCTGATCGCCTGATGTCAGAAAGACTCCCCTGACTTTTGGAGAACACAATTTGCTTTTCATCTTGAATCTTTATTACATAGCTTTTTTGTTTTCAGTCCTGGAAAATTTGAGCTTTCTATGCTGGTAGATACATTACCATCTTATCATGAAACTAAAGTACTAATATATAAGGCAAAAGCTTTCACAGTTTCATTAGTATTTCTTGTGCCAGTAATGAACTCTTGGGAACTGTGTAATCCCACCCTCACCCCCACACCCCCGCAGTACTTTCCCCGTTGATGTGGCACTAAGAATATGGCTCAGGCAGTGAAAATGAACTACAAGTTTTACTTTTCAAAGATCTCAGAAAGGGGGTTCTGCTGTGATTCGGGTTCCCCGTGGCTTTCCCCGCTATACTCCTTGTACGCGGAGCCACTTACGGTTGTCTCGTCTTACAGTTTTCTGCTCCAGTCTCTTACAGGTTTTTCCTTTTAATCTTCATTTACATCGTAGTGAAAATCATGGATATTACTCATCACCGATGAAAATGCACTGGCTGCCGTATTTGGTGATGTCAGATGCCATCAGGTTGGTTCGGACCCAGCGCAACCTTAGTTCAACAGGACGCCCGAGCGAGCCTGCAGCACCGTGACGATGTTCTGCGTGAGGGCCTTCCTCTTCTTCGCTGCCCCTCTACCAAGCATGATGCTCCCTTCTAGAGACCCTTTGCTGACCAGAGAAGGAAAATTGAAGTTAACTGAAATACTGGGGGTGGGGGGGTGGGGGTGGATTTATACCTAATATTCTTGCGAAAGGGCTTACTTGATTAGCTTTTCCAAACTTTGCTTTTACAACCTATTACTTTCTCAAGACTTCTTTATAACAACTCCCGAATAACTACACTTTATGACATTATTTTAGACTAATCACCGTTTTAATTTCCCACACCTGTAAATGTACCTTCCCGAAGTGACTGCTCACGCGGCTGGGAGAGGCCCCGCAGCACACACTGCAGCTACAGTGAAGGCCGCCAGGGAGTGCCTGCCACCCAGCCTCAGTGTTTCTTCTGTCCACCGCTGTTCCTTTCCAGAGACGCGTAGGAAGGACACATCAATGAGCAGGCTTCAGAAAAGACGTGGGGCGGTCCCCTCTTTTTCTAGCCACCTCTTTTAACCCTTTCCTTTTTACGACAATTTTTTGCATTGTGAATTTGGTGACGGTTTCCCGAGCAGGTCAGTTTTCCATTCGACAGTTCATAGACGTTTTGTTTGTCATTGCTTGTAATCCCCACACTATCCTGTCATTTCTCTCGCTTCCTCCCTTTGGTCCCTATTTCCATCTCTTCATTCTTAACCCTTCTCAACTTTGTCCTTGGGTGTATGCCACCCTTTGATCTCAAGTGGTTCACCATTCTGGGCTGTGCATACCTCCCCAAAGTAGTCCCTGGATTTGTCTTTTGTTGGCTGGAAATTGAGGCAGGGGGAGTGGGTTCATTTCCAGACCTGAAGGGTCGCAGGCAGGGGTGGGGGTAGGGGGTAGGGTTTACCATTCTCTGACCAGTAAGCCTAATTTTTTCCCCATGATCTTGAGTTTTGTCCCACAGTTTTCTCCCAGGACTTTCTAGCCTTCAGAGTAGTTGGTAGTGGGAACCGGGCGCCTTCCATGACCCTTGTGATGCCTCCTCGTTCTTGTGTGGGGTGTGTGTTTATATGGAGAAAACCATTGACAGGCATGTTAGGACCCTATAGCATTAGACCCACCCTTTATACCTAAGTAAGGGAATTAATTGAAACTTAGGGATTTTTGGTTGTTGACAGGTGGTTTTGATGTCTAGGGAGGTAGACAGGGACCATTGGCCTTTCATTCCATCTCTTCTGTAACCGTTCCCTCCTCTCTCTCATCCCAAGATCTGTATTCACACCAACCCTGGAACTTCAAATTTTACCCACAGTTACTGAGGCATAAAGATCTAATATATATATGTATGTATGTGTATATATATGGCATAAAGATCTAATATATATCTTTTAAAGGAAACTTTCCTTAAAGGGATCCAAATGAACTTCAAACTTTACCCACAGTTACTGAGGCATAAAGATCTAATATTTTTTGTATGTATGTATTTTTAAAGGAAACTTTCCCTAAAGGAATCCAAATGACTTGGGTGCTGGCCTTGGTCCTGCCCTCAGTAGCAGTGTGAGGGTCTGGCAAGGGCTCAGTTTCTCCCCTTGCCAAGGAGGAGGGAGGAGAGGTGGCCTGGCAGACGGCTCCGTCTCCAAGGCGGCACGGCTCCCTTCGGAAGCTGAAGTGACTGTTTCTGAGCGGGAGGCCAGGTGCAGGGTTCCTAGTTTGCATTTCTCTGGGCCAAGATGTTAGCCCAGGGATGGCTGCCTCCAGCTTACCCCGCAGAGGGACGTGCACTCTGCTTTTCAGAAAAGAGGAAACGAGAGTGCATGGATCTTTTACTTAAAGCTTTCCTGGTAAAGATGCACTTCTTATCCAGTACTTTCCCCACACAGATTTGCATATTAAAAACTAGGCTGTTCCCATTGCTAAGCAAGAACGTTTGTATTTCGTTTTTATCTGCAGGTTCTTTGGAATCAACTTGGGAAGCTTTAACCCGAGTGCAAAGTGTTTCTAAAGCCCAATGAGAATTCTGCCATCCGTAGCTAGTCATTGTCTCCACTAATAAGACAAAGGGTTTGGATTGCATTGTTAGCCACATTTCTGGTATTTCTGCCATCTCAAGGAAGGAAGCTTTCCTTCCAGCATGCTTTTTGTCGAATTCTGGGGGCCCCGTCTAAGGTCTGCATACCTGTTTGGAGCCGTGGTGGCGCTGTCAGGTGAGATGTCTGGCTGCTCTCCACAAGGCTGGTGATTCACAGGGGGAAAGATGAGACTGGCTGCCCCCAGACGGTGGTACAGCCTCAGGGAAAGGGTGATAGGTACAGCCCCATAGAGGGGTCTCTAGGAACTGGAATTCATTTAATCTCAGTGGGTTTGGGGGGTGACACATGCTTTATGCCTTGTAATAAAGGCTCAGATTAAAAAAAACCAAACAATAAAAACAGCCAGGTGGCAAGAGTAAACACACAAAATACTTTTATTTGTCCAAGCAAATAAATAGGTGAAATTACAGTTCTAATGAGACACCACCCGAGCTAGTTTATACACACAGTAGTTCACTGGGTTGGATACACATTGAACAACTGGAAAACTAACAACCTCCACCACTGATCGGCTACTCGGCCCCCAAACAAAACAAACAGTTCGCTGTTAGAATACAGGTAGAGGTGATCGTAAAGAAAATCTGTCGATGCCACACACTTTCACATTTTAAGATCTAGAACTGAACCATGAAGTACATAATACCTGCAAAGGATGGCAGAACAGCATTTTTTGTTGGTAGTATATTCCTGTAAATTTCAAAGTGATTTCCATAAGGGGGCACCTGCTGGCCAGAAAAATCACATTAGGATTTTTTTTATATTCTCAGTGTCTTAAGTAGATTTTAAGGGATCGAAATAGAAGAGGGAAGTATGTTTTCTCCCCTTATGGGTTGGGACACGCACAGTGCATTTCAACATTTCTCCAGGGATGTATTTGTAAGGGGAGGTAAGCCACTGGTGGCACGGCTAGATAAACAGACCTCAGATTCCATGCAAAGAGCTTTCATGCATATCGTATAGTGCATATAATGTGATGATAGAATCGGAAGTTCTTCAAAGTTTACTTTCCATTGGGCAAGTTCACTCACTCAGCATGTGCTGAGCGGGAACGGCATTTTTCACCACACGTGATCTGCTTTCGTGTCCACTCAGACATGTCCAGCATCGTATTGTAAAATCCCAGTACTAATTACAAAAAATGAACACGTACCCTCTGGGTGTCTTACAGGTTTACTTACAAAACTGAGCATGGGTATAATTTTAAAGCTCAAATATTTAAACTTGGCAGAAGCTGTGCCTACAAGCAGCAAAAGTATAAAGCAGGTTGTAGTAAACAGTGAAAAATGAACACTTTTTTCCAGCTACATCACGTGCCATCTTGTTCCAAGGGAAGCTCCCACAGCAAGGGAAACGCTGCCTTTCGTGAATTAGCCGGACTGCCCTAGTTCGAGACGGTTTCATCCTCTTACCAACTGGCCATGGCAAGGAGCTTAGGGTTGGGTCAAGCAACAGTGAATCTTTAAGTTAACGAAAACAGATACCTAGAAATTTGAGTAGTGTCGAGTGGTAAACGAAACAAAATTCTTCCTGACATGAATGTGAAAATAGGAGAAAACACAGAAAGGTAAAACTCTCGGCTCCTTCTCCCAGACAGACGGAATTCTGAGCTGAGCTCCCTGGGTTCTGCTTCTGTTCCACTTTACCTCCACACTGCATCTGTGGATTTTGTTCATTTGGAAAAGTACGTCTGCAGCTTTCTCTAAGCTACCAGAACGTGAAGAGAGTACACCTCTTCCTCCTCCCTGCACTGACTTCCCACTGCATACGCGTGAGGTGAATACAGCAATGTAGGACCGGTGACTCCGGTCCAAGATAAGAAAATAGAATGGATTTCCTCGGTTGGAAGTTCCCAGAGCTGCTCTTACTCCAGGTGCACAGTGGTAGCGACAGCAGACACCTCTGAGAATCCAGGGACACTAGAGGCTGAGCAGCAGGCTGCGAAGTGATTCGTAAGAGTGGCTAGTAACACCCACCTGTTCCGGGACCAACCGCTACTTTAGCCATGCAGCTCCTGGGCTCATGCATTGCCTTAGGACCTATAGTCCTTTCTGCTGTAGGGCTTGTTGCGCAAAATGTTATCGATCTCATTGACCACGTGTGATGTCATCTTTGGGAGAACCTGAGAGCAGAAGCACAAAGCAGATGGTTAGTACCGATTCGCATTGGTTCCTGGTGCTTGTTTGAGGGCTTTAAAATCGAACGGAAAGATCATGGACGCTTTACATTGAGCCTTGCATCAATGTAAAGGCACGGGACGGCTAACCGCAAGGTCGGGAGAAAGACCCCACTCGTTTCCACTCCGTAGATTTTCGTCCTCAGAAAACGGTATAGGGTCAGTGTGCGTCAGAGCCCACACAACAGCCCTGGACTTTTGCTTTCTTTTTGTTTATAAACCACAATTGGAATGTAACCTCCCACCATGTGAGCCCCTAGAGAGGTCAGAGGTCTTGATTGATTGACCATGCTGTCCACAGTGAAGACCCCTGGTAACCCAGTGGTTAAGCACTGGGCTGCTCACCAAAAGGTCAACCGCTCACACCCACCCGCAGCTCTGCGGAGGAGGACGGCGGGGCAGCCGGGCTTCTGTGAAGACGGGCCCGTCTTGGCATCTAAGGGACTAGTGCTGATCTGTCCCATGTGGCCGCTAAGAACTCCCCTGTTGGTGTCCGGGACTAACACCCACTTGAAAGCGAGGGGCTGGTTCAGTGACTAGAGCTGTGCTTGACCCATGCAGGTTTTCATTCGGTTATAGTTGAATGAATGGAAACAAAGTCCCCTACGTCACAGAAATATGGGGTAGCGGGGGTGCGGCGCCTGCTAGTAAACATGCAAGACTAGCCCGATATGTGCTTTTCAGTTTTGCAGTTGGCCACATTAAAATATGTGAAAAGAGGTGGACTTGACTTTAAAGTCATTGGATTAGAACCAGTTGAGCCCAAACATTTCACTAAGTGAGACGGAGGAAGATGCTGCTTCTGCGGCATCTCCGTGTGGGCTAGCTCCCTGCCAGGGCTCAAGTGTGGCTAGAGGCTGCTGCACTGGGAGCACATGGGGGTGGGGGGGTGGCGGCGGCGCGGGTTTTGCGGGCGGCCTAGGTCCGCGAAGTGGAACAGTGAAGTATGCCTGATGGTGGTGAGGAGGTTGGCGGACGATGGGAAAGGGAAATTGGGGCAAAGAGCATGGAAGGCGTTTAATGGCCTCTTACGGAGTTCTGCCTTTGATTTCGTCGGCAATGGGGGGACTTCAGAGGTGGGGCACCTCCAACACCTAGCTGTCGTGCGGAGGCGGCATCAGAAGGCATTGAAAGCCCGTTAGACATTTACTGCAATCCCAGCCCAACTCCCTGCGTGGAGTCCACTCTAACTCTCACCGCAACCCTGCAGGACAGTGGAACTACCCCCATGGGCTCCTGGGACTGCCATTCTGTACAGGGGCCATAAGGGTCTTCAGGGACAGTGGTATTGGGAGGGGAAAGGAGAGAGGATCTGAGAGGCATTTTGGAGAATGCCGACTTCAAAATCGCAGGCCTTGAAGGATGATGGTGCCGATTACTGTGATGGGAACATGGGGACAACGGAAGAAGTCTGGAGTGCAGTGTGTGCGTTGAGGGCACCTGTGAGACAGCCATGTGGAGGTGACTTTCAGACAGCTGCAAGTGCCTTGGAGCGGTGGAGCAGGAGGGCTGGAGTTGGGGATGGGGAGTCCTTTGCAGGAACATACTAATTGAGTCCCGGGAAGGGTGAGCTCATCCAGGGCGAGCTGTGCTGTAAAAAGTGGGCCAAGGGCACACATTACACAAGACCGGGGACAGAGACAGACATTCTCTCGCTGAAATGGGCCCTGTGTGGAGGCGGTTGTGAAAGACAATTATGACAACCAGTTCTGAGGTTTCAGCTTCCCCCTTTCCTGCAATCATGTTGGCCAAGGTGACCTTGTCTCTTCTCAAGTGCGATCTTCAGAAGCGGTGGGGTTTGGCCGAGGATTCGAGTGGCTCAGTCCAGGGAACTGCTGGTTCTGGGTAACATTTTCCCAGCCCACGCTGCACAGGAGTCTGACTTCCTGGCAGCTCTACAGTCTCAGAGCGGCAAACGAGCCAGCGAGCCAGTTCCTAGCTCCAGTTCTACACATTGTATTTGGTGGGGGGTTGGGGTCTGAAAACAGACCCAGAAGCCCTTCTTTTGTTATACCCAAATAAATTTTGGATACGCTCAAGCTTTAAGCAAACTGAGAAGGAGAGGGTATAAAAGTACTTGAAGAAAACATGACTAAATTCATCTGTTTCTCTCCATGCCCTGCCTGGGTTGAGGGAGTCCTCTCTAAGTAAGACACAAAATACAAGTGCCATAGGAGAAAATTGCTGAAAATAATAAAAATATTTCCAACATATTCATGACAAGGGACTGACTTCCTCAGTACAGAAAGAGCTCTTTGAAAACAGACAATTACTATCAACCTAGTAGAAAGTTTAGGCGAGGGCGCGGACAGGCAGCTCATAAATACACACACGCATACACACCAGGACATTTTGAAAAATGTAAGTTACAGAAACAGTAAACTGGTTTTTGTCTGTCAAATTGGTGAAGCTGTGGAACCGATGCTCCTGGGTCAGCATGAGATCGTTAGGAGTTGAAAACACGTGCAGGGCCCCGGGTGGGTGATGGACCTAAACCAAGTGGGTGGTGGAGACTAGCAAACTGGAACTGTGCTGTTGAAAGGGTGGTAGCTGCTAATAAACTCCCCTCCGTTATTCTCCTGTGGGGATTCCGATCCGATTGTTCAAGACTGAAATTTTTAAGTGGCCATAGATGTATAGGTCTTTGTGAAATGGCTCAGCGTCTTCATGGTGGCCACTCCTTTCGAACATGTTAAGCCACTGCCGATTGAGCAAACCCTCACAGGTGACTGGTTTGCAAGCTCTGTGTCCTCCTGACTTGAATAATGGGCTCTGAGAGGGCTGGGTAGCTTGACCGGGGCTGTGATGTATTAGAGAAGGCCACAGGAGATTGGGCCACTGTTCATCCACACCTGGGGGGTGGGGGTGCGCTTTAGTAGGCTAGGGTGGTGGCCACTGCAGGCCAGAGACCCATGAAACTCATGGTGGCTGGAGGAGGGTGGATGGGGGAGCTGAGCCTGGGAAGGTTGGGTCTAGGACAGGCAGGGTCTGACTGGCCTGTTGAGGATTCTGGACATCACAGGGTATGCCACGGGAAGGGGTGTTACAACTGAAAATAGCAAAGATGATCATGGGAAGGGGCAGGAACAAAGGCGATGACTGGAAACAGAACCAGCAGAATGCCAGTAAGGAGAACGTTCACACGGTGTGAAGCGCACAGCAACTCGGGTAGATAGCGTTAAATGGGAACTTGGACTACTGTGCAGATCTTCCCTGAAGACACAAGATTGTACTTAAACGTGATGGTATGGCTGGTGGGAGGGAGGGGGAAAGAGGCAATTCTGCCCATTGAGGTGGTGCACACCCAGGCTGCTCCTTAGAGCAAGGATGGCAGACTGTCGTGCTTACTTTGCTCATGTCAGGAGAGACCAGTCCCTGGGGAAGGACATCCTGCTCAGTAAGCGGAGGGGCAGCAGAGAAGAGGAAGGCCCTGTAAGAGCTGGGCTGACACAGTGGCTGCCACGATGGGCTCAAGCAGGGGGACCATTGAGAGAATGGTGCGGGATCCGGGGGTAGTGTTTCTCTCTGGGTGCGTAGGGTCGCTGGGTTGGAACAGACCTGAAGACACCCAACCAGAACAACAGGTGTGTGTATGTGACAGGGAGGGGATAGGTACCAGTGGTGGTGGTGGGCCGCCTGCAGCTGTGGTCCCCCCTCTCTAGGCACTCCCACCTAAGGAGGCTTTGATTTACAAACACCCCTTCGATGATGCATGCCATAGGCACATTCCATCCCTGGGAGCGGCTGCCTCACACCCTGGCAGTTTCCTCCCGTGACAGCTGCTGGCACACAGCCATGCTGTGCATTCTTCTCCCTGGTCCAGGCCACATCACCACACCAGGCGGCCCAATCACCTGGCTGCCTAGGCTGTGGGGAGGTGGGGGGAGACGTGGGAGAGGTGAGCTATGACCCCTGTAGGTGGCAGCAGCCTGACCCCTCGGATAACATCTCTTTGCTCTTACCCCATGAGCACAGAAACCCAGCCTGCAACCTGCTGGAATCCTTGCAGGGAGGAGATGGAAACACTGCCCCCTTCCAGCTTCTTCAAAGCTAGCTAACATATGCCCCCAGCCTTTGCAACTCAGCCCAAGAGTACTGACCCTGTGTCACCCCTGCGCCTGGCCCATCCCTCCTAGGTCGACTCTGGGTGGACCTGCGCCTCCAGGCGTGCGTCCCTAGGCCCTGTTGGGTGCTGTGGAAACCAGGGCAGTTCCCTGCAGCTGCTTGCTGCCAGACTGCCCGGGAAAGGTTTCTAGGCCATAATCGTTATAGACACCGACTCACATGTCTTCTCGAACAGAGCATCTGGGTGAGCTCGTCTGGTTTACTCCCCTGGGGGCCCTTGCTGAAACGTAGATTCTGCTTCAGGCCATCTGGGGTGGAAATGTAAGTTCTTAGCAGAGGGGTCAAGCTGGACCAGTTCAGTGCTGGCAGCCGTTTGTTTATCCTCTCTCTGTCTCTGCTTCACTCTCTGTCTTTCCCTTTCACACACACACACGGATCTAAGTCCCTTAAAGGTGTTGTTGTGGGGTGCCATGGGTCGGTTCTGACTCAGAGACCCTCAGTACCACAGGATGAAACACTGCAACACGGCCTGGGCCGGTCCCATCCTCAGCCTCTCTGTCACGTGGCAGCCCATTGTGGCCGCCTTGAGGGCTAGGCAGTACCTGCTGGGTTCCGGTGGCATTCCCAGGGCCTGGTACCCAGTGGGCTCCCCGTGGAGATAAGCTCAGTGAATTAATGAGTACCGTTCCTAACTCACTCGTGCTCAGCTAGCCCACCAGCGCTTTGAGGACCGAGCTCTGGACGTTATCGTCCCAGGACTCTCACTGCTGAGCACGATGCCAGACCCATGAGCAGAATGGAAACCACTGGGTTGGATTCCGGTTCGGTGGTGTACAGTCTGTTTCCCTCCCCTTCGTCAGCACCGTGCATCCTCTGCCTCTTCCGCCTCTCCCCGGAGCATTTGGGAGCAGAGGAGAAGGTGGGGGAAGTGGGGGGGGGCATTCCTCAGAGGGGGAAGGAACGGGGTTGCAGGGCAGGGCTGTAGAAGCAGCAAGCCTGAGGCAGCTGTGCTACCACCCAGCACGAAGACTGGGTGGCGGTGGGCAGGGGCTGACCATTTACCCCCAGAATATTCTGGGCTATTTTTTACCAAGGGATCTGTAAATGTTGTACGTCTCAAGTGTCCCCCTCCCAATCTGTTTCCTTCTATTGTTGGTGCGCTGACTTCAAGGACAAGAAGCAGGAGAGGTGCTAGGAGACAGTTGTGCACCCCCCCCACCCCTCCTTAACTAAAGGAACCAAGAGAACCCTGGCTATTCTGGCGGCGGCTGTAACGAGAGAAGTGGAGGAGTCCTGACGGGTGGACAGGCTCCTGAGAGAGAACCCTTGCAGCAGGGAGATCACAACACACAGCAACTCCCACCAATCTCCAGAGCTAGGATTTCCGGAAACTTCTCCCATCTCTCGTGGCCCCTCCCATCCCCCTGCTGTAGGAAGCATCCAGTGCCAGGGACCTCCAGCAGGGACATCAAGGGAGGGTGTGGCAATGGGCACTGCTGACCTTGCTGCCAGGGACACATGATCCTGGAAGTCCGAAAGGGAATTTTGAGCTACTTCTCTTAAAGCATGGCTAACATTCACTCATCCGACAAGTATGTCTTACTGACCCGGCCTATGCGAGTGGAGAAGCAAGAGGGAGACCCTGCAGCCTGACTTGGGGGCCACCGTCCAGCAGGGGGAGGGACAGTGACACTGAATCCCCAGAGTGCTGTGATGGATTGGGGGCAAGGTGCTGGGAGAGTGGAGGGGAGGGACTTGGCATCTTGTCGGTGGCAACTCCTCCTGGAGGCCCCACGTGCGTCAGAGCAGGACTGGGGTCTCTGTGGCTGGTTTTCTTAGAAGTCGACCACCAGCCCTTTCCTCGGAGGGGTCTCTGGGTAAACTCAAACCTTCACCTTTTGGTTACTAACTGAGCAAGTTAGCTACTTCTACCACCTAGGGATTCCGTGGTACATTGTAAAGTGGCAATTGTAATTGCATAAAGAACAAATACATGACCAGAATACGTATGGGTATAGATTCATGTAAGAGTCATATGACGACTACATTTTAAGCAGAATATGAAGGGGGCTTTTATAGTCAAGCCAGTGAACCCGCTTTCCAGGGGTCGCCTTGCTTAGGTCTCAGAACACCCCAACCCAGAGAAATGCACCATGATGAGAAACGAGCTTTGGTAACATTGTACAATAAGTAGAGGCCATTCCTGGATTCATGTGCTCTATATGTGCTCTGGCTGCTGCTTAAGCCTTTGTCTCTCTTCCCCTCCAGTCAACCCCTCCCTGAGATAGGCAGGTGTCGGGTTGCTAACTGTTAAGGTCAGTGGTTCAAACCCACAAGCTTCTCCTTGGCAGAAAGTTACGATTTACAAACCTCTGAAAACCTGTATGGAATTGCTGCAGAGCCCTGGTGGTGGAGTGGTTACTCATTGGCATGCTAACCCCAAGGTCAGCAGTTTGAAACCACCAGCTGCTCCTTGGGAGAAAGACGAGGCCTTCTACTTCAGGAAAGAGTTGGGCTTGCAAACCCATGGGGATAGTTCTGGCCTGTCCTATAGGGACAGCATGAGCTGGAATCGCCTGGGTGGCAGTGAGTTTGGGTTTTGAGTGAGTCAGAACTGGCTCAGTGGCAGTGGGTTTGGTGTTGACTTAGAAGGAGCCCTGGTGGCACTGTGGGTTCCATGTTAGGTTGCTAACCTCAAAGTCGGTAATTCAAACCCATCAGTGGCCCCCTGGGAGAAGTATAATGCTGTCCTAGAAAGATGTGGTTTTGGAAACCCTCTGGGGCAGTTCTACTCTGTCCTGTGGGATCACTATGAGTCAGAATGGATTCGATGGCAGTGGTTAGGTTGGGGTATGAAGCCTCAACTTGGAGTCAATGACCCACGGAGGACAAAGGTCAGGAGAGACAGGATACTGTGCAGGGACTTCTGAAGCCCCGGGCATGGCCGTCACCAGGGTCTGGCGGAAAGGACAGTCATACTTGCCTGAATGGCACCGAGGTTTTCAATGAGTTGCTCTGGAGTGGATGATCCCAGGAGCACAGAACTCACGCCCTCGTTTCTCAGGCACCAGGCTGGGGAGAGAGCAAGACATGACAGCGCACTTCCGAGGATTGCTTATCTATAGCTACCATTGTTGCAGCCAGAATTGAACTCTTGGGGGAGGGAAGGCAGTGCACTCTAGCACTAAAAACCCAAGCAGCGACAGTCCAGCTGCATAGAGATTTGATAGAATCTGCATTGAACCGTGGCTCGGGGCCTTGTGCACCAACCAGAGGCCCTGTGCAAACACCAGGGGCATCCTGCCAGCTACCACTCAGGGACACAGAACACTCTGGCAGATGTCTTTTTATTCTTAGTAGTTTTACTGGTGTAGACTTCACACATCATATAATGTAATCATTCCATCATAGTAAGTGGATTTGTGCAAGCATCACCACAATCAGTTTCAGGACATTGCTTCTCGTACTCATGGTTGTGACCCCCTCAGTTCCCCCATCCTCCCTTGCCATGCTCCTAAGTGATGATCAATCCAGGTACTGTCTCCGCGGACCTACCTATCTTAGGTTTTATAGACAGAGAATCATACCAAGCACAAACAGGAAGCAAGCAAGGAAATGAACACCAAGAACAATGACTGGACAAAACAGAAAAATCCTGATCAGAAAGAAAGACGATATTACAAGCAGAAGCAACTTTAAAATAGGTCAAAGGGAAATCAAATGATAAAGCATTCCATTTTAACTGCACTACGTCTTCCATAAGCCACTTTACTATGCTATCTGGTAGCAAGGCTATTCACAGACCTCGACTCTGGTCAGAGGGGATTCACCACAGGCTTATTCTATTTGGGGACGCTGCAAATAAATGTTGGGTTTCCATTGTCATCCATAGCCTTCTGCCAACTGGGTGTTCACAGTTTAAGCTCTGATACCATTCCCTCCTTTGGGTTTGGATGTTTTTGTTTATAATCCTTGGATCACACTGGTCGGTGTGCCTTTTCCATGTGGTCTTAGTTGACCCCTCCCTTGGCTGCTTACTTTAAGACAAGCCTTTAAAACTCCAGATGTTATTCCTTCTGACAGCCAGGCGTCATCTGTTTTCTGCACCACAGTTTGGCAGATATCTTAATTCCAGTCCACCTGGGCTCCCACTCTTCTGACTATAACTTATTTTTGTGCACATTTACCTCCTGCCTGTCACAGGAGCTCTAGCAGACCCTGGTGCCTGGTTTCTTTGTTTCCACCTACCTGCCAACCTCTGGACCTCTCTTTCTTCCTAAGACCAAATCCATCATGGGCCTGATTATCACAAGCACTCTTTCACCAACCCTCCACCCCTCGACTCCTGTCCTCACTCTACTTCTCTGGCCAAGTCCACCCACACCTGGGTGTTCTGCTCCCAAACGAGTGGCGTGCAGCTGAGCATGCTGGGGAGCATCATTAAAGCCCCATGGGCTGGCACCTTTGGGTGTCAGGTCCCACCCATCAGGGTCTTCAGCACAACCTGGCAAGCCTTTCTCTTGCCCCTTGTGCTAGTTACGTTTTATTGTGCCAACCTGGCCAATAAACACATGTGGGAGTAATTGAAGGGCAGTTTATTTGAAGGGCGGAGAGATAAATGGCTTGGTGAGCCTCGCCCTTCTGGTTCTCTGGTCTCTTGCTCTGTGACGGTTGGATCAGTGTGCATCTACCTTGGCTAGTTCTCTGCCTCAGCTGGCGAGGCTTACTTTCTGTGAGAAGCCACAGGTACTTACCCTGATGCAGCCCTGGGTGCTGGAGAAGTCACGTAGAGACCCCTGCCAGCACTGAGATGCTTACACCACCACTGGATTCAAAGACTTTCTACCCACTGGCTGTGATCCTCCTGCATTTGGCATTATTGTGTGTGTTTTGTGAGTTTGAGGACGACTTGTAGATCGGTGTCGGACATATGGGCTAAATTGGACGGCTTGGACTGGACTGGGTTGGGATGCTTTCTGAATGTACACTTACCCTTTATATAAAACTCTCAGGTATACATACATCAGTCTCTATGGATTTGTTTCCCTAGCTTACCCAGACTAACACACCCTTGGTCTCCTCATCTTGGGTCGACATTACAACCTCCATTCTTAAACACAATCCAACCCCTATCCCTAACTCTCACAAGATAACCTTGCCTCCAATTTGGTATAGAAAACCAAATCCCTGAAGTGGAATATTCCTTAATTTTCTACTCTCCCAACTACATCCGTATCTATTTCCATATCCTTGAGATGCAGAAGTTGAAGTTTTCCCCAAGGCCAAACTACTCCTGCCTTGTGTCCATCTCCTGTAGCCTCTTCTTGGGCTCCTTTCATCCATTTTACCTTGTTATCTCCTGGCTTTTTGATCCCTTTACCGCCCTCTTTCTCTCCATTAGGGAAACATGCTCAGATGTTTCCAATGTCAAAATAAGCTTCCTTTGACTCTTCACCCTGCCTAGAACCTGACCCAACCTTCTTCCTCTATTCAACGTTGAAAAGGGCACTTTAGATGCCCTACTCCTCTTCCTCACATCCCAGTATGAGGATCTTCTGACTATGTCCCTGCAGCCAATGCCACCAGGACTCTGCTAGTGATGGAATACAGTGACTTCTCAGTCCTTCGCTGCCTATAGAGAGGACCCCAGGTGGCAAGGTCAGCAGTTCAAAACCACCAGCCACTTCTCTGGACAAAGATGAAGCTTTCTACCCCCTGACAGACTTACCATCTCTTAGAAACCTGCAGAGGCAGTTCTACTCTGTCCTGTAGGGTTGATCTAATGGCAGCTAAGTAAGCTGCCTGCGGTAAGTGCTTACTCTTGTTGAGGTTGTGCCTGCTCTGTATCCCTACTAGGTGTCCCATTATTAAAAAATCAAACTCACTGCCTTTGAGTCAGTCCTGACTCAGGGTAGAACTGCACTTGTGGGTTTTCAAGACAGTAGCTACAGGAGTAGACAGCCTCAACTTTCTCCCATGGATGGCTGGTTTCAAACCGCTGACCTCCTGGTTAGCAGCCCAGCAAGCAATCCACTACCCCACCAGGGCTTCTAGGTGTCTGTGGGCACCATCAAACTTCTCCTCATTACTAGCCCTGTCCCTCTTTTATTCTCAGTTGGTGGCATCACTAGCAACTTGGCAGTTGTCCTTAAGGACTGTCCTTTTCTGATTCCGCATTCCTTCTCAATTGCCAAATCGAATTGTTTATCCTCCTAATTATCTCTTTAATCCACTGTATCAGAATCACCTGGGCCTTGTGAGAACATCCATTTCTGATTCAGAATGGGTGAGTAATGGGTGGGTCTGATAACTGGCATTTCTCACATGCTCCCAGGTAATGCCAATGTTGCTGAACCAGAGCTCAGGCTTAAAAAGAAATTTAAAAAAAACAACAACTTTATTGTAGTATAATTTACCCCAAATGTGTCTATTTTAAATGTACGACTCAATCATTTTAGTAAATGTATTAAATGTGGAATCATCACCATTTCTATCATCCCCAGTCACTCAGATTGAGGTGCAGTTAATCCCCCACTCCCACCACCAACCCCGTCCACCACGAAGCTGCTGGCTGCCTCTAGCCTGGCCTTTCCTGGACGTTTTATCTAAGTTTAAGCCTATGGCAAGTGATCTTTGATGTCTGCCTTCTTTCACTTAGCACAATGTTTTGTAAGGTTCATTTTAAATTTCTTTTTCGCGATCACAGTATTTCATCTCTTCTGAGGGCAGCATAGCATTCATTCCATCTTGCAGCTACCGGGGCCACTGCTGCTTCCCGTCGCCGCCGCCCTTTCCAGCCCTCGCCGTCTCTTGCTTACATCGCTCTCCTCAAACCCAGCTTTCACGGTCTCTTGAAATACAAACTTGATTGCATTACTTTCTTGCCTATAAATTCTTTCGCGTGTCCCTCACATAATGGTTATCGTATCAGATGAAGTCTTCTTTCTTAGCCTGGCCAGCCTTCCTTCCTTGCCCACTTCTCCAGCTTCATGCTTCTCATGCCCTTGGTGCTTCTGAAGCAACAACTCCTCGTAGGACGGCCACTCTGCCCCAAGCCTGGCTTTTCTCTTCGGAGCTCTTGGCTCAGGTGTGTTCCCTTGGAGTCACTATTCCTTTGCATTATTAGAGATCTGCTAGGGGCATCGCCTTCTCCTGAACTCCTTCCGTGAACCCCGAGCTAGATTGGGGATCCTTTATTCTTGACTCTCACATCCCCTGTGCCCTTCTCAAATTTTTTTTTGCTATAGTCTGCACTGAAAGCATCTGTGTATTTTTCTAACTTCCCCACCGGGCTGCGGCTCCGCATGGTATTTGCAGCTGGATCTTTAGCACCCAGCCCACTGCCTGGCACCTCTTGTTGTTGTTACCTGCCGTGGAGTTGGCCAGTGCCACGTGGCATCCCTGTGTTCAGTGAGATCGGACCTTGTGATCCGCGGGGGTTTCACTGGCTGGTTTTTAGAAGTGGATCTGTAGGACAGCTTTCCTTCCTAGATCATCTGAGTCTGGAAGCTCCCCTGAAACCTGTAGGGCATCGTCACAACAGGCAAGCCTCCATTGACAGATAGGTGGTGGCTGGACATGCGGGGGTTTATTCGGACACACAGCCACCCGACTGGACAGTAGAGCTGTCCCTGTGGGTTTCTGAGGCTAGAAGTCTTAGGGGAGGAGAAAGTCTCATCTTTCTCCCTTTGGAGTGACTTGTGGGTTTGAACTGCTGACCTTGCAGCTGATTGCTTGGCCCACTCTGCCAGCAGGTCTTCCGCCCCTCATCTACTAGGTGCTTATTCGATGCTGGTTGAACGTGGATACGAGTGATTGATGTATATCCCGGAGCATCACTTGTCTCGCATTTGCTCCAGGTGCTGCTGTCATTTGATGCTTTTTAACCTGCTACCCTTCCTGGACCTTTTAGGGCCCTCCCTGAAAGCATGCAGCTTTGTAAACACAACAGGGCTCTGCTGCTCCTTTTGGTGCATTATTTCCTGCTTTGCATTGGGAACACTTTTATTTTTATTCTAGTGAGACTTTTGAGGACCACGACAGGGCCCTGGGCAAATGGTCACCCAGCAATGACCGAAAGTCAGCAACTCTGATTCCCCTGGCAGGGCTGCGGCTGGCCGGAGAGCCCACTCTGGGAGCCGGCCAGCTCGGGGTAACACCTGCCGAGGATCCTGATCACGAGCACTGTGGCCCTGCAGCCAGGATGGTGAGGGTGCAGTGCCCGGCGGGCACACCCTGAGAGCCTCTTTGTGAGCAAGGGGGGGATGCTGGCCCTGTGCACCTGTGACTTGGGGAGCCAGCACACAGTTGGGTTCAGTAGTTTGTTTCCTGCCGGCTCCCTACCCTCCCCTGACTGCTCTCCCTGCAGATCAGAAGTCATGTTCCTGCAAATAATCCCTCTTTAGCGCTGATAGTTGTGTTTTTAAAAGAAAGTTTTTTATAAAGAAAGGAACACAAAGTGACCGGCAGAAAGGACAGCTGGGGGCACAGAGAGAGGAAGAGGAGGAAGGAAAGCCTGTTTTAATTTTAACTCAGACTCGAAGGAAGGTCTTTCAGGAACATCCAGCATCCAGAGAAAGTGTAAACCGTGTGACAATTTCCTCCCTAGAAAGAGACCGGTCTTTTCTCCCATTCAGAGTTAAATTGAGTACTCGTTTTCACGTTGCCACCTAAAAGCAGTGCTATGACTGCGCAGAAAATGTGCTTCTTCTGCATATGCCTGTGACGCGGATCACATGTCATAGCTTGGAGCAGACAGTGCACGTCTGTGTGACTTTGCAAAAACATCACCGACATCATCTTAGCTACACTTACTGAACACCCCCCCCCCTTTGCTATACACTTATCATTCTTTCACTTCACACCGCTGTGAGATAGGCAGTGTCGTGCTCAGTCTACAGAAGAGGAGCCTCATTACCGGGCTATAAGGAAATCGTGTTTGGTTCTGTCCCATGCTGATTAGAGCGGTAAGGATGCTCCCACACGGACGCTGTTCTTGGAGTGACAAGAGAAAACGCGGAGGGAGTCGGCATTGCCTCTCCTTTTCCTCTTCTTCTCTTCCCTCACTCGACTGTCCAACTTCAGAAAAGCTGTGCCTAACAAATGTTCTACTGTTTGCATAAACATGATCTTTGGGTTTTTGTCATTGCATCATGATATCTGACTTCGCTTAATCCCTGCGATGTCTTCCTCTTTAGCACTTTTCCCCCCTCGGTGACAAACCGATTTTTTTTTATTGTGATAAAAAGTCAGGTTGCCATTTTACATGTACAGGCCATCGGCATACTTGCATGCCCTTTGCCATATTCCCTTCCCGGGCCGTGGCCTCCCTGCATCCTGCGTCCCCTTTCTGCACATAGGCCTGGAGCTACATGAGTCTGAAGAGGGGTCCTGCTCGCTTGGGTGCACAGAATTGAGGTAGATTGGGCTGGGATGCCTTCTGGACATAAAATGGCTTCTTCATGGAACGTTCTTTCTCATGCCCACGTGAGGGCCACTGGTTTTCTTTCTCTAGACAGCCCAGCCCAACAGTGTGTTTGGCCACTAAACGAAAGATTGGAGGTTTGTGTCCCCCCAGAAGCACCTTGGAAGAAAGACCTGGTGGTCTACTTCTGAAAAACCAACCCCTAAAACCCGATGGAGCTCAGCTCTACTCTGACACGCGTGGGGTCCCCATAAGTCGAACGTGACTTGCTAGTACTGCCTCTCACACCCAGTTTCTTCATGTGCAAGGTGGAGGCAATAATAGTCCATAATCTAAAATAGGGCCAGCGAGGAAACTCCTCATAGTGCTGCTTGAGGACTAAATGGAACAAACAATACACGAGTGCTTAGCAAAGAGCCTGGCAAATAGTCCCCAGCAAGTGGACTGCGGGTCTAAATGCCTCGTGGTCCAGCTCAGTCGCCTCTGGGCCACCTGTGTGGCTATTTAGTGTGGGAGATGTGGCTAGCCTGAAGTGAGATGAGCTAAGGCAGCGGTTCTCAACCTGTGGAGTGCGACCCCTTTGGGGTCGCCCGATGCATAACAGTAGCAAAATGACAGTGATGAAGTAGCAATGAAAATAATTTCATGGTTGGGGGGTCACCACAACATGAGGAACTGTATGAAAGGGTCGCGGCACCAGGAAGGTTGAGAACCACTGAGCTATAGGTATAACATACTCCTTGGATTTTGAAGGTTTCTTATGGTACAGGTGCAAAGTGGCTCATTAACAATTTTTATATTCATTATGTGGTCAAAAATGCTGTGTTAATATTTTTGATGTGTCGGGTTAAAAAATTAGTTTTCCCTGCCGCCTCCTTTTAAATGTGGAAAATGAAATGTGATCTGTGTGTCTCCCAGGCTGCATGGTGTGGGCATATAAGGTCACCTTTTGGTGACACTGCAACATCAGAAGGACAATTTTCATGGTCCCTCGAGAAGTTTGGGGGTGACACTTCCCCTCACGGATCAGCTTTCTACCTGGCAGTGACCTTGACCTCTGTTACAGCCCTCTCGCTCTGCTTACCTTCCAAAGGGCAGAAACACAAGCCAGACCGAATGGACGGCGCCAGGCAGCCCAGGGGCACTCACCCTGGGCGCGGTGAGGGTGTGCGCTTCACTCGCATGGCCGTGTTTGGGAGAGATGGTGCCGTAAAGGAGAAAGGGATTGGGAGTAACCAAACGGTTTAGGGTATCAGAAATCTGGGAGGTCCTGAAAACATCAGGTTATATAGTGTTGGCTAGGGGGTTATGCTTCAGAGGTCCATCTGCCCCACAGTAGACACTTTATTACGATGGGGGCAGGGTCGATGAAGTGGTTATTTGCCCTCAGGCACTATGTGACTAGATCTTTGTGATCCAAAATGCTCATTGGCTGATATTTCTAAGTAGGTCGTCAGGCCTGTTTCCCTAGTTCCTCTTTCATCTGTGTGGTAAGTATATAATCTGTTGTCAATTTGAGAGGATTATGAGTGAAGGGGTGAGGTCTAGCCTGTCAATCATTGTATAGCCAATGAGGCCTTTGTATGGGCATGGCCTTCTAAGAATTCTGGGAACTCCTGTATTCCTCCTTGGAGGCGGGAGACACTCTCTCTCCCGGCTCACTCCCTGAGATGCTCCACTGACAAGACACATGGCACTATGCTGACAGACCCCATGCCCTGAGAACTGGAGGAACCACATGGAGACCCCTGCCAACACTGAGATGCTTCTACCGCCACTGGATCCACAAGACTTCCACCCACTAGCTTGTGATCTTCCTGCATTTGGCATCATTGCCTGTGTTTTATGAGTGTGAAGAGGACTTTATAGATTGGTATTGGACATATGGGCTAATATCGGACTTATGCACTTGATTTGGACTGGGCTGGGATGTTTTCTCAATATTCAACTGCTCTTGTATAGAAAGCTCTTTCTTATACACATATGAGTGTTTACGAATTTGTTTCTCTAGTCTACCCGGACTAACACAGTCTGTAAGCCCCACTGACTGACTCTTGGACAGCATCACCTCGCCTAACCTCGCCTCAACTCAACTCAACTCAACTCAACTCAACTCAACTCAACTGCCATCCAGTTGATTCCGACTCGTTTAGCAACAGTGTAAACCTCCACAGACAGAATGGTGGTTGCTGTATATGAGGTGCACTGACTGGATTCAAACCCAGGTCTCTCGGATGGAGGACGAGAATCCTAGCACTGAGCCACCACCGCCCCCATCCGCAACAGAAAGCTCTTGGTTTGTGTTGTCAGCAGAAGTGCTGCTCACCCCCCCTTCGCCGGGTGCTTACCCACAGCGAGCTGAGGTAGTGTGCATCCCAGACGCTCCGCAATCGGGGAAAGGTCTTTCAGCTTGTTTTGCTGCTTTCTCCCTTCTTCACTGACAATCCTTTCCTTCAACCACTGGTAGCACTAGGGGGAAGAGCAACACCGAATGTTAGCACCATGGGAGGGTTTGCTGTGGAACTGGGTAACACAGAAGAGTCTCACGGCCAATTCCTGAAGCTTCCTCTCATGCTCCTGTATGTTCCCCCATCGACCAGGCTACCTACGTTTTCATGCAAAAGAATGTTCTCCATGCCTTTCTCTGCCGACTGGCTCAAAGCAGATGGATTAGGACTCATATTCACCAGTTCAACTGATCAACATGCATGAAACATATTAAAACCCTGACACGTAGTCAGTTATATTACTGGCGGCTAAGTGGAGGAAATGCTTTTTATTGGCATTTTTATTGGGATAGCCCAAAGTGCAGTCACATTTCACCAAGGTCTACTCTGCTTCCTCTTTGGCAAGAAAGCAGGGCGCCAAGCTTTCTGCTCAAAGGAAGCCATTATCTTACCTTCTCTGTAGAACTATCTTCCTCCTTCCTGCCTGCAAATTCACACCTAATCTGTCCTCATAACAGACCTTCATTGTTCGCTTCCCCAGCTCCGCGGTATAATTTACAGGTACATTTTTTCAAAGTTTAAAGTGGGCAAAGATTTTCCCAAATGTGTAGCTCCTGTTGTATAGCCATGGAAATGGAAGAAGGTAAGGAAATTCCAGGCAGGTCACTCATTGCAAACCTGGAAGAGACTGACCCTGGCCTGCAGAAGAGAAAGTGAGCCTAATGTCCTCAGTACAAAGAAAAAAATCTCCCAGAACCTAGCGCTGCTTTGACAATGAAACCCAGGGAACTACAGGCTCCTGGGTACAAAGCTAGCCTGAAGCAGCAAGACCCCAAGGAAAAGATTTGGTCTGTTGTAGTGGAAATGAGAACCATGCCACTGGGCAGCCCTGCGGACTTCTCTGTTGAGTGGATTTGACATCATTGCTACCTTGGCCCTTGGCCTCCCCAAAGGAGGCAGAAAGCTTGGCAGTCACTGCTGTGTCCTGGACCCTCCCCCCTACGGTTTCAGTAGGCTGCTGGTTTTTGTTGTTGAAGGGGTTTCCCCATCACCAGGTAGCTACCTTAGATTGTACTATGAGCTTGGAAGGAGTTTGCTGATGTAGGCCAGAGAAAGGGTGAGCTGCCCTTGTCCGGCTTGTGGTCCAGCGCCTGACTTGGGAGTCTGCCGTGGGACGGTTGCCAAGAGCTCTCCCTAGCAGGCTCAGCTAGGGAAAACACAGGCTTCTTTCCTCCAGGAGGCAGGGGGGCCTGGAGCATCTCTCAGGATGACAACGATGCCCACGATGATGTGGACACCGATGATGTGGACACCGTGACCCAGGCCAGGCCGCCTGCCCTTTATGGTGGAGAGCCTGCTTTTGCTGCCCTCCCTGGGAGGACCGTCACCAATCCTCACTGCTGTTTCAGAACCCCTTTCAGGGGACCAACATCTCTGAATGTTATTCAAAAGAATAAAGTAGAAAACGAACAGCCAAATGCTTTCTGAGCAAGAGTTGTTGCTTTAATGACTAGGGGCGTCCCTAAGGCTTTCCTGTGTGTTGTTAGCTTCTGCAATGCTGGCCCCTGAGTCAAGGACACCCCACGCACAGCTGAACAATGAAACTGCCCGTTCTGGTTCCATCCCGTTGTGATGGCTGACGCTATGTGCCGGCATGGCCAGGCTGTAATTCTCCGTGGTTTGGCAAATGCCATGTAATCACTTTCCAGTTTTGGATCTGACGTGTGAAGTCATTCAGTTAGAAGGAGAGTTTCCCTCATAATAAACGACTGGAGTTTCAATAACAAATGGATACTATGGCTAAGTTTGTTCTCTTGACGCCATCATTTCTTCTGACACCTGGTTCTGACCTCGGCCAGAAGAGGCGGTCAGCCTGTTGCCTGATTGGTGCACTCAGGACTTACCGGAGCCTAGAATTATGTGAACTGTTTCCTTACAGTTATGTTAGCCATTTTTTTGGTATTAAATTTGTCTATCTATGTATATATACATACTGGTTTTGCTCCCCTAAACTCCATGCTATCGAGTCAATTCCAACTCACAGTGACCCTATAGGACAGAGCAAACTGCCCCTGTGCTGAGACCGTCACTCTTTACAGGAGTGGAAAACCTGGTCTTTCTCCTGTGGAGAGGCTGGCTGGTAGGCTGGTAATTTTGAACTACCGACCTTGCGATCAGCAGCCCAATGCATAACCACTATGCCCACATTGCTCCTCTTGCTCTGGAGAGCTCAAAGACACGCATCAATTGGCTGCTTTCAAGTTAGATCCCCAGGCTTTCCCTCTGAGTTTATCTTCATGTGAAAGCCCCGCTGAAGCCCGTTCAGCACCCTAGCACCCCCAAAGCCTCTACTAACAGGTGGGCGTGGTACACACGGAGTACATTAGCCAGGGTAGACCAGGGCCTGCTGCATGAACAGTGGGAACTGAAGCACTGAACACCAATGCCCCCTTTCAATAACTACCGCAGCCCTCAACCACAGCTCATTCAATTCCTTACCTGGCATTCTTATGAAACACGTCTACTTTGAAATTGTAAGTCATTTATAGGCAATGCATAGAAATATTTTGGTTTTTAGGCTTGGGTTACATACTTGATGTATATGTACACACACACACATACATAATGGATTGATTCCCTTGAGACAAACCTCCAGAAAGTAACAAATTGTCTTCCTGTGAACCCACCCTAGGACCACGAAACACATTTCTGCTTTAGTCAGTGGGAAAAATAGCAGCTTCAGGTTTAAAAGAAGTAGCTGTGCACAGATAACGTTATACTGCTTTCCTCTTATTTTCTTCTTCCTAAAGTTCATTTTGTTGTTAGGAATACGCACAGCAGAACTTAAGTCAATACAAAAGCTCCTATAGGCACAATGGCATGGCTGTCGATTGCCTTCTTTGCGGTGGGCAGCCTTTCCACCGTCCCTTTCTGCGTGGTTCCTCCCGTATTAACACGTGTTCCCCGTCTTCCAAGGATCCCAGATACTCTGTTGAGGAGTTGCTGTTATTGATTTCATCCCATACAGACTTCTTAAAAGATCAGAATGCTCAAGGCAGGCTTGTGTTTTTTTTTTTTTTCTAGTTAAACTAAACGATGGTTTGGTTTTGAGATGACGTCAGGGGATATTTAAGTATAAGATTTAAAGATTATCTCAGGGCAATAGCTTCAGGGATTCATCCAGCCTCCACAGCTCCAGAAAGTCTAGAGTCCATGAGTATTTGAAACTCTGCTCTACATTTTCTCCCTTTTGATGAGGCTTCTTCTATGAAATCTTGGATCAAAATATTCAGTAGTGGTCTGGGGTACCAGGTACCATCCAGGTCTTCTGGTCTCATGGCAAAGGAGGCAGTTATTTCTGGAGGCAATTAGTCACACACACACACACACACACACACACACACACACACACACACACATACACACAATCATATCATCCATGAATAGATATTATTTACTTTTTTACAATATGGTTAACTTTTCTTTCTTTTTCTTTCTCTGGCTAGGCTTTCTAGTATAATATTGAATGGATGTTGAGAGCAAGGCTCCCTTGTCTTATTTCCAACTTGAAGCAGAAAATGATCAGCATTTCTCCATTAAGTATTGGGTTGTCCGTTGTCTTTTCATATCTGCCTTGAGGCATATTGAAGGACTTCCCTTCCATTCTAATCTTCTTTAGGTTATCATTTGCTTTTTAAAATCAAATGTTTACCGGAGGAAATAAAGGTGCTTTGAAAATAGGTGGATTTGGTTTCTTTAAAAATGCGACATGTTGCCATAAGGAAATGAGGCTTCATTAAAATATTAAGTAAACATGGAAAGATGGCAGAGTTTTCATAAGAATATTGGTAGTAGGCATCTGTGTGCAATACAAAACTGTGGACAGTAATCCATGGATCCAGATGGAACTTCTTCTGAACCTGTAATGGAGTTTAACCGATTGCAATATGGTGATTTTGTTACGTGTTGGTCTTCCTCACTAAACTGAGTGGCTGGGGTGTGCGGAGTGGGGCGGGGAGTGAAGGCGTTTTACTCCTGGCAACATCTCTTGTCCTGGCTTAGTGCCTGACTGAGTTGGATCTCAGCCAACATGGTGGCAAAGGAGGAAGCTGAGAACCAAGATTCCATGGGGTCAAAAGAAATGGCTTCAGGTTCTTCAGACCGAGTGCAGACGGCCCCTCCTCAGTAAAGTGCAATTCTGTTGGCCGTCCTGTGTGACTGCAGTGTGATTCTTCTAACCCAGAACTTACTACATCATCACCCTGTTTAGGAAGACCCCCAAGGGTCTTTACTATGTTTTTATTTCCCCCCTAGATCTTTAGAAGCCAGAAAATCCAGCGCACCATAAATATAAGCCAAAGGAACAGTGAGTATAAGTGAAAGGCTCAGTAAATATAAGCCAAAGGAACAGTGAGTATAAGTGAAAGGCTCAGTAAATATAAGCCAAAGGAACAGTGAGCAAATTTTCCTCTAATGCTTAGTGAGTTACGACTTCTACTCATAAGTCATGAACGTCTTTAAATTTTTCTAAAGCCCATTTTCTGGTTCCTCCTGATTCTATGACCATTAGAGTATGTGTGTCTCCTTATTACAGGTCGTAATAATAGGAGGCAGTGGGCGGTGAGACTGGCCACCGATTGGCTGTTGGTTACATCTGGATTAGAACTCAAGCAGTGGCCATCCAGCCATCCAGAGAGTGCCTCTGCTTTATCTCTGAACCGTGTCTAGATCATTTAACTTCCCGGACTACTTCTATTTAAACAGTAAAGTCAAGGGCTCAAAGGAGCCACAGAGTTCCCATTATTGATGTCAAGATTTCTGGTAACTTGTCGGGGCTGAAAATATTCCCTTCTGAAAGTACACCATAATGTGCTATAGCCTCAGTTTCTACATGCGAATGCTTGAAGTGCTTGGACCCCGCCCTATAATTTTGATTCTTGGAGGTTGTTTTGTCTATTCCCTATTTTCCTCTGATGGAGGAGCATATTTCTCTAACTTTAAAATAAAACATTTTGCTAACAATGGGGGAGACCTGCCAATACATTTTATTCTGCCATTCATTGCTACTTAACGTTTCTTTAAAAAGAACAGAAAACACCACGGACGGCTCCACGACCCTGCGCGTCCCCCTTGCAGAACCACGTTCATGTTCTCGGTGTCCGTCCACTTTTAGCATCTATGCTGTGGAGGCAGGCCCTTCCTGTTTCTCTGCAAAAGCTACAGGATAGTCCTTCTGATAAGATTTTGTGACTTTGTGTTAAAGACTTGTCCCATTCAGTCAGTAAACAGTCACGGAGCCCTTACAAGCCAGGCTCTGTGATGAGTTAGACGAGTGAGTTTCAGCTTCTACTCTGGAGGGGTCTACAAAGTAACTTGGAAGCTGTTTTGTAAGTGAGATACCTCCTGGAAAGCGTTTACTAGAAGACATATTTTCACTCTCTCGTTCTGGACGAGATCTCACCCAAACTAGAGTGAGTGGGTGACCTGCCCCATAGTGGGTGACCTTCTCCTCATGCTTCCCTCTCTGGTCACTGTCATTGGTCAGACAGATGGGCATGTGACTGACCCAAGCTTGTCTCGCTATTGTTCTTCGGTGCCAGCGAGTCAGTTTCAACTGACTGCATGTACAACGGAACACAACACCTCCAGGTCCTGGGGCCTCCTCACAATTGTTCTTACGTGAGAGCCCATTGTGTCAATCCATCTCACCACGGTCTTAGTCTGCCCCTCCACTTTACCAAGCATGATGTCCTCCAGGGACTAGTCCCTCCTGATAACATAGCCAAAGTACTTGAGATGAAGTCTCACCATTCTTGTGTTTAAGGAGCATTCTGGCTGCACCTCTTCCAAGATAGATTTTTTTGGCTGAGGGCGGGGGTGGGGGCAATCCATAGTACTTTCGATATTTTTGGCCAGCACCATAATTAAAATGCATGGATTCATCTGTGGCCTTCTTTCTTTAAAGTCCAACTTTCACGTGCATGTGTTGCAATGGAGAACAGCATGGCTTGGGTCAGGGCGCGCTGCAATCCTCAAAGTAACATTCTTGTTTCTCAATACTCTAGAAAGATTTTGTGCAGTAGATTTGCCCAGTGCAACCCATCTTGACTGGTGCTGCCATGAGCATTGATTGTGGATCAAAACAAGATGAAATGCTTGACCACTTCGGTCTTCTCTCCACTTATCGGCGTGTTACCTGGTGGTCCAGTGGTGAGGATTTTGATCTTCTTTACATGGAGTTGTCATCCATGCTGAAGGCTGCAATCTTTTATCTTCACCAGCAAGTGCTCCAAGTCCTCACTTTCACCTGACAGGGTCTGTCATATGCACATCACAGGTTGTTAATAAGCCTTGCTCCAATCCTGATGCCACATGCTTCTTCATATAAGGCAGCTTTGATTGAACAAGCATGCAGCGCAGCTGATAAAGAAAAGACTTCATTTCTCCCAAGCTACCTGCTTTTAAAGATGCACATCTGGGGCTACCAGCATTCCTGTGCCTAGCCTTCTGGTGAGGCTTGTTTGCAATAGAAGAAAATGACCTCCACATGCACAAAGAAACAAAGAGGTGGAGAGTCCTGACAATGTTCAAGTCCATGAATGGAGGTGCTCTGAGGCAAATTCCACCCCCAACTCCACAGGCTTGTCATTGTGAGCCAATATAGCTCGCCTTCATTAAGTGCATATGAATTCAGTTTCTGTTGCGTACAAGCAGAAATTTCTAAGACTTTGTAAGAAACATTTATTGGATAACAGAGGAATGTGGAAATAAGTTTCATAAAGTTAGGAGAAGCTTCATAGGTTGTAGACTATCAGGCTTGGTCTTTAAGGATGAGGAGGATTTCTACATGAGAAACAAGGAATTTGGGGAGGCAAGAAGATAGTACATTACACTTAATCTGATATGGGTGAAACAAAAATGAAAAAGTAGGGTCAGCTTGGATGCCCAGGGGAATTCCTTGAATGCTTTGCTGGTGAGTTTGAACTTGACCCTATAAAGCGATGACTACAAAGTGTTTAAATAATTTTAGGCTGGTGGCTGCATGGTCAAATTAATTTGGGGGGAAGATAATTGGGCACAGCGTTGAGGTTGTAGGGAAAAGGGAAGACATCAGTGCCCAAATAGGAGGCTGTTGCAATAAACCAGGTAAGAAGCAGTGCCGGCCTGAGCAAGGGCTGTTCAGAGGGACTGTGCAGAGTCCGATGGGAACCGTTAGTTGGTTCTTCCCTGGACAGCAGCGAGGGAGGGGAGGGGGCAGTCAAAGACAGTGCCTTGGTTTCTGACTGCACATGAACCCAGGGGGAAGTGCAAGTTCTGGGGCATGAAGATCGAGGCCACTAGACATGGCTGATGCCCATTGGGACATTCAATTGGAATGTCGAACAGACACAAAGAAGTAGCGGTGCGGAGTTCAGCAGGGATGTGAGGGCTGCTGACATCCCATAGAAGTCACTGTTAGAGAAGCAGGGCAACATGAGCCCTTCCAGCAAGCTCCCTGCCTAGGAAACCAAACAAGTCCGTTGCAAGGGAGTTGGACCTGACTCTTGGCAACTTGGTGTGTAGCAGCGTGAGCTGCTCCCCAGGGCTTTCTTGGCAAGCAACTTCCGAGGACAGCTTGCCAGACCTTCCTTGGCAGTTCTGGCGGGGCTTGAACTGCCCTCTTCGGATTGATTGTCATTGCTGCGGGGTGTGCTGAGTTCATCAGGACTCATAGTGACCCTGAGAGAGAACGGCCCCATAGGGTTTCTGAGACAGTTATCGATCACCAAGTCTTATCTTCCCCAGAGCTGCTGGGTGGGTTAGAACTTCCAGCCTTTCAGCTAATGGCTAATTTCTTACCTACTGTACCACCAGGCCTCCTCCCTCGGCGAGTAGTCAAGGGCAAACTATTTGGATAGCTTACATTCTAATCAAGTCCCAGCTGGAATGTATCTTGGTACGAGGTTAATTGATCTTTCAATTACGGTTCAATACTCACAACAGAGACACGATTTTTGTTCTATTGGCATAACTCACAACAGCCGGTGTGAAACCACATTGTATTTTGCAGGATTTGCCAATTAACTATTTCTTTTTGCTTAGTTATTTATTTTGATTTAATTAAAAATATATTATTGGCACCCACCTTCATTTCTCTGGTTGCCCTGACATTTGCTTCCCCAGTTCTGCTTTGGTTGCTCCACTCACGTGGCTCTTCTAAGTGCACCTGGTGGACAGCTCAGGAAACCCTGAGTGGCTGCAAAGCTGTAAACAAGTGCGCTTATCACCGCCGCCTGTCACCTGAAGAGAGTGCTTCTTGTGTATTGATAAGGATGTTTCAAAAGACACCAAGTTAATTGTATTAAAACTGAGAACATCAATGTTTCTTGAGCTGCTTTTGGGCTCAGCCAGCTTCAAACTTACTGCATCTCCTTTCTTTTTTATTTATCCACTAGGGCATTCCTGAAAGGTTCTCTAGCAGTCCCAGCTAACACACCAAATCCAGTGTGGCTTCCTCTTGCTCCTTCAGGAACCTCCGTTGAAGGGAAACACAGATAACTGCTGGGGAGGGCATTATGCGGAGGGCCAGAGACCTGGTTCTAGTAGCAACTCGATTTACTCTGAGTTTATGGTCTCAGATTGTCAGCCAACGTCTTTGTGTCTTTGTTTCTAGATCTGGAAGGTTCTGATTGGTGCTCACAGCCACATTGATTACAGGTTTGGCAGCTTTAGGCCTATGAAGCCTGGTGGCAGGCTGGTTAAGCACTCAGCTATGAATGGCAAAGTCAAGGTTCAAACCTACCAGCAGCTCAGCTGGAGAAAGACGTGGCAGTCTGCTTCTACAGAGACTTGCAACCGTGGAAACCCTACAGTAGGTCTCCTCTGCCTGTGAGTTGGAATCCACTCTGGCCCTAGGTGTGGCTTGGCTTCAGCGGTTATGCTAAGTTAGTGCAGATGGGGCTTGAAGCTTTCACAGTCCTGTACACCTGCTGGTGGGGACTGGACTGCGTTTGCTGTTTTGACAGGGAAGTCAAGTTTTATTCATCTTTATATCTTCCGTGCACAGTATAGTATCTGGCATGTAGGCATTCAATGAACATATGAGAAGACTAGAGGCCTGTATGCTCTTATGCATACAGAGTCATTTGCATATCAAATATACACTCTGTCAAAGTTCTAAGAACAGTCCTATTGTTGTTCATAAGAAGAGATGCTTTGAGTAATTTTTCAAAAAATCAATGATCAAAATGCCCAGAAAGGAGGTACTTTTATTTCAATGATATGATCTTGGATATCTTTATATTTCAGAACTGAATTTAAACTATGAGACTCGGTGGCCAGAGCTGACCTTTTCCCCCAGAGCTGCTGTGGTGACCACCAGCCTCCTGCTAACCCCACGTTCCACAAGGAGAAAGTAGCCAGCCTCTCACCACGCACAGTGACATCGGGTCCCCCCACAGGCCTCTCGCAGACACAGTGCGGACTTGGATCCAGATCAACACAGGAAAGTGAACACAGCAGTAAAGCGAGCCACACCGTTTCTTTCATGGTTTCCCAATTCATATAAAAATTATGCTCACAACAAAATGTAAGTGTGCAGTAACATGCTGAAAAAGTCCGCACTGCTGTGAGGATTACCAGAAGGTGACAGGCACGAGGGAGCCCTGGAGGGCTGCTGGGAAAACGGCGACAGTAGACCTGCTCCCCACAGAGTTAACTCAAAGCTTCCCTGTGTGTGTGTGTGATAGACAATACCCCAGACACACAAAGTGTACCTTTATGAACTAAATCTGTAAGGCTTAAATTTGATCAAGAGAAGTCAAATGAGATGTTCTTATGTAAGAGCCACCAGCTGCAGTCAAGCCGATTCCGACTCCTGATGACCTCAGGTGCTCCACACGGTGTTCACGAGTTGATTTTGTGGCCGTAGATCAACAAGTCTTTTACTTCCTTCCTTCCTT
>NW_022111320.1:1775498-1784829 GCF_000313985.2 Echinops telfairi | reverse complement strand
TCTCTCTCTCTCTCTCTCTCTCTCTCTCTCTCTCTCTGTCTCTTACCAAGTGCCTCTGGGTAGATTTGAACTGCCAACCATTTTGGCTACCAACAGAGAACACGGAACTCCTGAAAGCAAACCCAAACCCTCTGCCATCAAGCCGACTCAGACTGGTGGTGACCCTACACAGAGTTTCTGAGTGTCCATCTGCATGAGACCAGACACCCTCATCTTTCTCTTGAAGAGCAGACGATGGGCTTGAACTGCCGACCTTGAAGTTAGCAGTCCAATGCTTATCCCCGAGTGCCAGCAGAGCTCCTTGTTAGCTAGAAAAGAATTAAAGTTCTCGTCCATGTTAACAGAGAAATTAAAGGCCTTCTTCAGTATCAGAATAAATAACCCAATCAGAGCCCTCCATGGGCCACCCGGTCATTGAGCACTTGTCTCTCATTCCCACAAGAGAATGTTCTGCCCTAGCAGAGACTTCCTGAGGACTCCGGGGCCAAGGCTACATGGGTCAGAGTCAGGGAGTCTGAGGCTATTTTGGGTTTGGTAGACTCAATCCTCCCCCCGCTCCCTTCTCAACTTCAGAACTCCATGAGAAGTCACTTTTCTAGAGGGTGGGGGAAATACCTTCAGGGAAGCCCTGGAGCTTTCGGGCACTCCATTTCCGTATTTCCCCGAGATGATGCCACAGGCAAGCGGAGACCACGTCATTGCTCCGACCCCTGCAGCAGAAGAAAACACTGTCACGAAGGGGCCTGTGGAAACGAGGGTCCAAAGTGCAGGGCTGTTTAGCTAGGGCTCGGTAGAACCAGTGGTGTCTGGCGATGGTTGCACGACATGCTGACTGCGACAGGGAACACGGCATTGTCTGTGTGAAAAACAGTCAATTCGCTAATGTTGTGTTCCAGATATGTATTTTTACCATCCACACGAATTGAAACAACACACCCTGTTGCTACTGAATGGAGTCTAACTCCTGCCACCGCTCATGTATGTCTGAGTAGGGCTGTGCTCCTGAGGGTTCTCCAGGGCTGGTTTTGAGAAGCACCTCCTGAGATCTTTCTTTTGAGGGCTTTGGGGAGGACGCCAACCTTCCCCTGTGCTGGAGTCCCCAGCCAGGGGCTCCAGGACTTGTTGGGTTAGCCCGGGACTCATGAGGACCCCAGGAGTGCTTCAGGGGGAAGGGGTGGTCAGGGAAATGAGTTCATTCCAGCAGACAGCTCTCCGCTCACATTTGGGGAGAAACCCACATTGGGTTTCCTTCTTTATAAACCAAAGAAGCCACACCACTAGTTCTTAGGACTGATTCATAGAAACAAGCCTGAAAATGTGACTCATCCATGAGTTTTGGATGTCCAGAATTCATATTCTCATTTTTTTAACACTCCGAGACAAGACCCTCTCCACTTCCACAGAAATCCAGCGCTTTGCTTGTCTATCCCGTGTCTGACACAGTGCTTGGGGCATCAGAAGAGTCCAATGTTAGTTGAATAGTAAACCCACAATTCAGGAGTGCACAAAAAATAATTATTATTGATTGTTGCTATTGCTGAATGTTAATCTTCTCTTCCTTCCCCCTTTACCATTTTATTTCTTTTTTGCTTCTACTCCCCACCCCCCTACCATTTTATTTCTACAGAAGAAAGTTTTCATTGGAAACTTGACAAATGAACCTAATCATGGGCTTCATTCACCTTTTCCTGATGCCCACAATTCCCTCTCTCAGAAATCATGTAGGGCTCAGCTCCTCAGTTGTTAGTGAATTTTCTGTGTCTAACTCAATGCCAGGCTTAGGTAGGCGCTAGAGATAACCGTCTCCATACACAAAACACGTTGTTGTTGGTTTCTGCTGAGTTCGTCCCTGACTCATGATGGCCCATGAACAATGAGATCTGCTATGGTCTATCGGGTTTTCAGTGGCTGATTTTTAGAAGCAGGTCATCCAGCCTTTCCTCCTCGTCTGTAAGCTCCATTGAGAGTGTGCAGCGTTATCATTAACACAAGCTTCTACTGACAGACCAGGGGAAGCTGCACTGAGGGGCATTGGACAGGAATCCCACCCAGGACTCCCTCTACCACTGAACCACCACTGCTTCCTATGACACATACATATATTTGTATACATCACGACATACGTAAGACATATGCATACTATATATATGAAATAGGGGGTATAGATACACATACATGCACACATATAAGACATATTAGGATGAAGGGAAATTACTGACTATGTCTCCTCTAGTTATTGCTCTGTGACTCCCATCAAATAATTGGGTGTGACCATGCAAAGAGGGTATATGAAATATGAACAGAGGGAATCGGTCAGTATTGGTTGCCATTCCCCTGTGTATAAGACAGCCATCGCAGAAGCAGGGAGACAGAATTCCTGGGACCAGCAAGGAAGAAGAGCTACCAGTGGAACATTTTCACAATCCCTACCTGAAGTGGTGGAAGCGGTGGAGGCCAGGGCCTGCTGAGGCCAGAGGCCAAGGCAAGGAGACCATGAGAAAGAGCAGAGGGACAGTGTGGAGACTGGGACTAGGAGGCAGAGCAGCACTGGGCTTCCTGGTCCATGGATACAGAGGCCAAGGGACCATAGGACCGAGAGGTTGAGGATCAGAGAGGGAGACTCAATGACTGCTGGCTGCGGGGCGGTGTTGCTGAGAACCAGTGACCGGATCCTGACTGTTTTCTGATCCTGGTTTCTGGTAGTCTGTAGTTTTCCTGGTAAACCTCCACAATTGTGAGTATTGTCTCTGAGTTCTGTGTGACTATTGCAATAGATGATCAAACCCAGAAGAGAAGTAGAGGGCTGTGGGGAAACCATTGGTGTCAGAATAGGCTAGAGAAGGATGGAGGGTAGAGTCATGGGTGACCTATGTCTTGTGGCTGTCAGCCTTGTACACAAGGGAAGAGAATCCATCTCCACACCACACACACACACATACACACACATCTCTCTATGTTTATGGAATGGTATACATATATGTAGGTCAGTGGGAGGTGCAAAGCTAGAGCTAGCAACCTGATGAAAAATGAATGTATTCAGGATCTTTCCTCAATTTTATATTCATTTATTGAATACCCGCTGAGTACAGCTTATTTGCTGGCTACAATTTAGCACTCTGCTTGGCTCTCAATTAGTGACCCCCTGTAGACTTAATGTGGTGATGGAATTCTTCCAGTCTCTGGAATGCTCCGTTCTGACCTCTGTTGGCTAGGGCCATGTGGAAGGTATCTTGACAAGGTATCTTTTTTTCCTTTATTAAATCAATGATCCTCCTATTATTAGAAGTAATCCATACATTTGATTTTAGAGATTACCTATTTTATGGTAGAGCTCCGGCAGTTGAACCTCCACTTTCTCCCTCTGGAAAAGATGGTATTCAGCTTGTTCACAGACTGGTGGGATCATATTGAACTGTCTTGCTACCGAATAGGCTTCCTAGAGAGAAATGAAATTGCAACTGAATTTATGCTGATGGTTAGTTAGCAAGACTTCCCTGTGACTTTATGTAGTGAGAAATTTTCGTTTTCTGGGACAGGGCAAACCAAGAAACATAGAGGATGCAAAATACTAAGCAAGTTAAGGGACCAACTTCACCAATTCATTCATTGCTATCAAGTTGGTTCTGACTCATAGCGACCCTACAGGACAGAGTAGAACTGCCCCTGTGGGTTTCCCAGACTTTAAATCTGGACCGAGATAGACAGCCTCATCTTTCTCCTGTGTAGCAGCTGGTGGGTTTGAACAGTGTACCTTAAGGTTAGGAGCTCAGTGCATAGCCCAGGACTCCACCAGAGTTCTTAATTCCACTAAGAGCAATACCAAATGTGGAAAATTTATATCCTTCTTTGGAAATCCAGGGGAAAATTCAACATATATGCTATGGACTATATCAACAAAATGTGGTTTGTCTATTTTTAGGTTCATAAAGACACAAAATTTAGATGAATATATAAGAATGATCTTCAATTAGCATATTATAAAAACTCAATCCTCCCAAACCCTCACTGCCATGGAGTCAATGCTGACTCACAGTGACCCCCCTGCGGGTCTCTGAGACGGTAACTGTTGATGGGAGTAGAGAGCCCCGTCTTTCTCCCAAGCCTCTGGTGGTTTCGAACTGCCAACCATACGATCACAGCCTAACTCGCAGCCACTACACCACCAGAAACAGCATTTAGCAATTACCAATTGGAATGCTCTGACCCAGGGCGACCCCGTGTGCGCGAGTAGAACTGGGTGCCACAGGCTTTTCAGTGGCTGGTTTTTTAGAAGCGGATCACCAAGGCTCTCTTCCAGGGACTTCTAGGTGGACTCGAACTGCCAACTTTTCAGTTAGCAACAAGCACATCCACCATTTGTACCACCTGGGGCTCCATCAGCACTACAGTTTGTTGTGAACACAATATTTTCTCTTTTTAAAAATTATTTAAAATTTTTAAATATTTTCAAAAAAGGAAAGCTAAATGACTTTTCATATTTCTCTTTAGTTGTGAAATTAATTTTTTCTTCTTGCCACCCAATAACATGCTAAATCAAGCAAGCACCCCTCCCACCCTGTTGCAGTCGGTTGGGAGGTGATCCAGCCCTAAGATCCATTGCGCTCATGATGTGGTTGATCCAGTGTCACAGCAAGAGCGAGAACACTTGGTGAAAGAGTTTGCAACTCCCATATGGCATCTGATGAATAATAATAAGGCACCCAATGGCCATGAGACAATAGAAATGAAAATACCATGATCTCCATCGCATTCCACCGTGAGGTGCCCCAGTACATCGCCATCCCTTGGTTGATCACATGTGTCATGGCTCGAACAATTTCTAGGGAAGTGCAGACAGATAGAAATTCAGGGTCTCGTTCGATGACCTCATTTCTTGCCCTCCCCTAAAGTTGGAGCTCAGTGCAATGATTTGTTTGTCTATATACCTGTTGCTGTCGAGCCAATCCCGACTCATGGTGGCCTTACAGGACAGTGTCGACCTGACCCCGGGAGTTCCAGCGGCTGAGAGCTTCACAGAAGGAATGGCCTGGTTTTTCCCTTGAAAGAGCTGTTACCTGGTTTGAACCACCAACCTTCCATTACGGTCGGCCACTCACTTAACCTCTAGCTTAACACGGTTACTTCAATATTAGTGACAATATGATTGACCACCCTGAAATATGGATGGTTTGGGAGCTGGTGGTCCTTTTACAGTAAACTGACCTTCTATTTTCAGTTTGAAGCAGCAACCGTGATAAAGGATACTAAAAACATAAAGACCCTTTGAAGTTCTTGAATTTTCACTGCTTGGTGGTTCCTGGCCATGTAAAAGAATGTATGATCAACCTCCTTCAGAAGCTGGGTCTCTTGTTTCTGAAAAAGTGAGTAGTACGAGAAAGCCTTCACTTTGACTTTGCAGAATGTGGGGGTCAGGGAGGGCAGAGAGAGTTGGGTTTGCAGAGCTGGGCTTACCCAGGGTGGTGATTTAATAGAGGTGACTCAACAGCGTGTTTAGCAGAAAGATAAATGTATCACATGCTGAACCAACAGCTGAAGCCACTGAGCCTCAGAGCCTACAGGGACACACCCTGTCCCTGACCGATTTGAACCAAATTTTGTTCTAAGACACCCATGTACTTGATTTCCTGGGTCCTGCCCCGGGCCCCCACCCAGCTTGCTCATCAGCCTCTTTCAGCTTGGCATCATAGTTCCTGAACAGGAAGCTGAATCCCCGTTCTGGAGGGTGGAGTGGAAAAGGTGGGATATACAATCAGGGAGTCCGGAGAGACCGTATTCACGTTAGCGGAAATTCAGAGAAAGGGTAGGGCTTCTTCCTGAGAGTGGATGAGTTAAACATACATTATCCCGGGTCATTTGACATTTTCAAAGGGTGTCATGAACTTCTCTGTGTCATGAATAACAGTGAATTACAAAGTCTTCAGAAAAAAATATTATCCTTGTCTCAAAGTAATGTTAAGGGAGACGTGTTCTTATTTTTATTTCTCATGAGCCAGTACTGATTACATTGCTACGGGCCATAGGTTAGGGCCTTAGCTCTGTGTTTTAGATGGAGGGAGCCAGGGTTAGGGCCTTAGCTCTTTAGTTTACTTAACCTAAGTAAACCACTGTAAATTGCTCTTGATTTCTTTGGGTGATGGGCATGCCTATTCAACAGTGGCAGAATTTGATGGACAAGCAAAATAGTTTTTCTTTCTTGGAGAAATACTCCCAAGTTTCAAATTATTACTGAGGACAAAGCCGGCCAATGTCACTCTCTCTGCATAAAACAAATGTGGCATGGAAAGTTACATGAAATGACCTAGCTCTTCATTTTATTATACACATGGGATGTGTGCCTCTTATTTAAGTCTCTGCCCCCTGAAGTGCTCTCTCTCTTTGGGCTTCTCTGTTCCTGCCAAATCTGTCTCCCCCATCCCCCACCCCATCCTGTTTGTTCAGAGCCAGAGCATTTGCTCAAACCATATATCTCTGTATCAGCTGTCCTGGGGGCTGGGGCTATTGCGGCAAACCACACCTGTTGCTGAACATTGAAGACAGAGATGATCCAAATGAATGGAGCCTGAGACGCCCCTACCTCCATTGTGTACCCAGCGAGCACAGAACTCTGGGGGTGGCAGTGGGGCCACATGGCAATTGTGGCAAGCTCTGACGAGAAAAGTTCAGGTGGCATAGAGGTTGTGACTCTTCCTGTATCTCTATTCCCTTCTTCTACGGTAGGTAGTCAACGGCTGTGCTCTGTCCCGCTCTGTGCAGAGCACTGGGTGGTCGGCTGAGAGTCAAGCAGATGCCGCAGTCCTGGATGTAAGGCGTTCAGAGTACAGTGGGAAAGATGGAGACACCAGGACGTTATTTTTTACAACGTGAAGTCCCCTATGAGATGGGGAGACAAGGGGATAGACCTTCTCAAACGCTCACTGGCCTCAAGGCAGTGCGACAGCAAGCCTAGAGGTCGGGAAAGAAATGTCCCTATGAGTTTCCCAGAGAGAGAGAGAGCAGGAAACCCCGTCTTTCTCCCAACAAGCGGCTAGCGGTTTTGAACTGAGGACCTTGTGGTTAGCAGTCAGCATTGTGACACCAGGGCTCCTAAGATAAGGACTTAGTTCCAGGAATTAGAAGGAAGCTGTGTGGCAGAGGCAATGAGGGAGGCAGGCGGACAAGTTGAAATCGGCAGGGGCAACGTCTGTTTGCACGTTACTCAAAGTTGCGTGGGAAGCCCTGGCCATCTGTAAAGGCAGGTGGTGCTCACGTCAGACCCTGCACTCGGGTTGTGCAGGGGCGAATCGGTGGGAGGGGGAGGCCCGGGAAACAGGAAGATCGTTAGGAAGGAAGCAGGTAAGGCAGAGAGAGTGGATCGGCTGAAATCGCTCTCGCAGGTAGAACTTGCGGGTGGACCGAATGTAGTCAGCAAAAGGGAGGAGCCGAGGGTACCCATTTAATCTCCCAGTTCCCTAGCCATTTCAGAGACAGGGAAACTGAGGGAAGGATGGGCTCGGGGGCTGGCAGTAGGCGGTGGGAGAAGCCAGCGTTCCGCTCTGCGCGCGCGTAAATGGAGATGCCTGACCGACGACGCCAAAGGCAGTGGTGACAGAGAGAGCCGGAGAAACGGGGCGCTGGAAGAACTGGCTGGAGAAAATGCTTTCCTGCCGATTGTGAATTCTTGGGGGCGGCTGAGGCTCCCTGGGAGCGGCTGGAGGAGAAAGGGGAGCGATGATCGGCGGCCCAGCGAGGAAGCAACGGAGAGGTGTCTGCGAATCTAGAGGCAGGGGACCGCTGGGGCGAGCATCCACGACGAGAGGACGCCTGTCCGTCGGTGTCACCTGGGCACACGGGGCCTCTGGACCGAGGGACGAGCAGTGACGGCGTCGGGGTGGCCTAGGAGCAAGGGCGAGGCAGATGGGGTGGGGTGGGGTGGGCGTGAGCCTGTGTAGACCACTCTGCTCACGATGGGAAGCCCCTGGAGCAGACGAAGGAGTCTGGCCAAGGCCATCTGCGGTCCACGGAGGTGGCTGCTTTCAGGACGAGAGATGTCGTGGGTGGCGGGGCACAGGGCGACCGGGGATGACCTGAGGGGGCGATGGCAGGCACCTGCGGTGGGGAGGTGTGACGAAGACGGAGACGCGGGGGACAAGATGGATCCGCGGCATCGCGCCCGGTCTGCTTCGCCGCAAACGTTCGGAGAGGGGAAGAGCCTGCGCGGGACCCTCCAGGGTCCCCGGGTCCGTCCGGGTCAAGTATGGTTGCTGACCCTTCAGGGCAGAGCGAGGGGGCTGGGGAAGGGGCTTCTGTCCAGGCTGCAGCCCGGAAAGCAGGAGAGATGGCAGGTCCTCGGGGTAGCGTCGTGATACCACCAACTACAAGCGCATCTTATCTGAATAAGCAAGCGCCTGTATTTATTTCTTTCCACTGTCAGAGAACAAATTCCGCGAATTGTTCAGCCCTCTGTCAGGAAATAACCCTGGGGCAAGAGAAGGCGTTTTTTACACGATTCTATTCATTATGTGAGGACACTAGAGGGCAGCATTGTTGAAGAAAAAACTCATCAATGCCACACAAAAAAAACACACCCAACCCCAAACCCCAAATCCCCCCAAAACAAAACAAACCCTTCAAATCCCCCCAAAACAAAAAGCCAGAAACCCAAAGCTGCCTTCGAGTCAAAGCTGACTCAGCGCTCCCACCCGCTGTGGTTTCTGAGACCGTGACCGTGGCAGGGAGTAGAAATCCCAGTCTTTCTCCAGCGGAGCTGCTGGTGGTTTCGAACTACTGATCGTGCGGGTCGCAGCCCCCAAATCTGAGCCAAGATACAGCTGTTTAGGGTACTATAGAAATACCCCGCCTTTTAAAAGCACCCAAGACTCCAAGGAGGGCAAAATGGGGTCAGAAAGATGATTAGTGCCTTGCATCCACCCATCGCTGCAAAAGGACACACGGGCACATCTGACCAAACCTGGCAAATGTGGACAGAATTCAAGGTCTTCAACCCGACTCCCGAGCTTCTCCTAGGAGCCTTCACACTGGGGGATCACAAACCTCCCAGCAGAGTGGAAACACCACCGAGCTTTAAAAACGACCCATACCTGCACATGACTGAACCCCTACTAAACCAGGCTCAGCCACCAATATTCAAAGAACAAACAGACAAGACCCAGATGAGTCCCGGGGGCAGGCAGGGTTGACAACCACTGCTCTTGTCAGCACCAGTTATTCTCTGGACCACCCGCAGCAGCCTCAACCTAGATCTTGTTAGAAATGACAATGCCTCTGTGATGCTCACCTTCCAGACAACCGCTGAAGACAAAGCGGGTGAATAAGCAAATGTGGTGAAGAAAGC
>NW_022111320.1:1768278-1774780 GCF_000313985.2 Echinops telfairi | reverse complement strand
CTTAAGTGGAGAGCAAATGTTTTGAGAATGATGAGGGCAATGAATGTACAAATGTGCTTTACACAATTGATGTATGTATGGATTGTGATACGAGTTGTATGAGCCCCTAATAAAATGATTTAAAAAAAGAAATGAAAATGCCGTGACGAAACTAAAGACGTTTTGGACCACAAACCGAGGGTGCCCAGGAACCTGCCCTCTCTCTTCCTTCATCTGATCTAAATGCTCCTCACTACAATTTAATCCTTAACTTATTTGCTGCAGTGTATACGCAGAGTCTTGTTCCCGCTCTCTCCCTCACCGCCCCTCACAGGTCTGAACCACAGCCACCTGGAAATTTGATGAAAACACCGACGTTCAGGTGCTAGCCTGATTCAATGGTCCTAGACCTTTTGTACTATTTTAATTAGCTCCCCAATGCCAAATTTGGGAAAAACTGCCTAAACCAGATTGTTGAACGAGTTCAGTCATGACGTAGTACCATAAATGAATGGGGATTTAAAAGCAAATGTGAGTGCAGCAAGAAGCCAACTGGAATGGGAAGAACGAGAGCTTGATGCCCTGCTGGAAACGTAATCTCCCTCCTAGGAATCTAGGGCAGCCTGCACCTTTCGTTCCATAGCAACTGGATCTCTTGGCCAACTGAGTTGAAAACAAACAACGGTGTCCGCTCAAAGGTGAGGCGAGGGTCCCTCTCCACAGTCGTGGCCATAAGCCGTGTCATGCATCAGGCTCCTGGCAGGCTCACTATGGACTTTAACCAGGAGTTTTTCCTATTCTGGCTAGTGTCTACATCACCCAAGCGAAAGAATAACCATCATGTGGCGGTACAGTTTTGCTCCATTAGCTATGATCGAACCAACTAGAACCTGATGCTTTGTATTGGTCCAGTAGTGAGAATTTTTGTTTTCTTCATGTTGAGGTATAATCCATCCTGAAGGATGCAGTCATTGATCTCTATTGGTTGAGTGCTTTAGCAAGCAAGGTTCTGTCACCTGCCAATTACAGGTTATCAATGAGCCTTCCTCTCATCCGGATGCTGCAGTCTTCCTCGTAATGTAGCTTCTCAGGGTGTTTACTCAGCGTGCAAATTCAAAAGTCATGATGAAAGGACAAACCCTGACACACCGCTTTCCCTATTTGAAACCAAGCAGTATCTCCGTGTTCTGGTCGAGTGACTGCCTCTTTGTCTATGTACATTAATATTCATGATGAAAAAATGGCATTCTTCTTTGACCCATAGTGGCCTGTGCACAACAGAATGAAACCCTGAAGTTCTGTGCTATCTTTATAATTGTTCCTAGATAGGGCATCTCTACGTAAGAACGTAAAGGGCCCTGGTGGCTCCATCAGGTACACTTTGGACTGCCACTTGCAAGGTTAGTGGTTCAAACCCACCAGTTGCTCCTGGGGAGAAGATGAGGCTCTTTGCTCCTATAAAGGTTTACAGCCTGGGAAACCCTAGAGAGAGTGGCAATGAGTCAGCATCAACTCAATGGCAAGAGGTTTTATGTTTAAGAATACACATTTTGTAGCAAAGAACCAGGTAATTTTATTTTGGAAGAAGCATTTTTATCAATACTTTTTTTTTAATTGACCTCATGTCAAAAAAACAAAAAGGTTGCTCACATCAAACCTCTTTTTATGTGAAATGTTCCCTAGAACTTTGAAAGTTGTATGCAGATAGCTGACCTGCATGAACAATAAACAAGAAGTTAAAAGCCCATCAAACGCATTGCCAGGGGCTGTTTCGACTCTAAGACAGAGCAGGGTTGTCCCCGAGGGTTTTCCAGGCTGTCCTTTTTTTTTACTGGAGAAGGGCTTTCTCCCGTAGGCAGCTCATGGGTGTGAGCCACCCACCTTCCACTTGTTAGCCCGAACTGCTGCCCACCCAGGACTCGTAGAAGGATATGCAGAGAGCTGTTTTACTTGAATAAGATGTACTTACATCAATCTAGCCATAAAATCAAACATCTCTAACCACCCTGTAGGACAGGGTGGAACTGGCCCCGCCTGGTCTCCAAGGCTGTGCATCTGTTCAGAAGTACACTGCCATGTCTTTCTTCAGCACAGTGGCTGGTGGCCTGGAACCACGGACCTTTTGTTTGACAGTCAAGTGCTTTGCCCACTGGGGAACCAGGGCTCCTAATCTGGCCATCAAGACATAAAATGAAAAAAAACAACACAACCCAAGATCCCCAAAGGAAACTTTAGTGGTCATCTAGTGTAATGGCCTCTCATTCCAGATGAGGAAATGGGACAGAAATTAATGGTTTTAATGCTTAATTTAAACTTGAGTCTTATTAACAATGATAAATATTTCCAGGATGCCTGCAAAGTGGTAAGAGCAAACCGACAAGATGATCACTGCTCTCTGTGGCGGAATGAGAAGTACTTGTATTCTAATTTTCCAGAGGTCCTGTACACGTGTGTTGTCATAGTTGTTTAAGGTAAAACATATAATTCCTGATAGGCAAAGGGACAACTTTGACTCAAACATTAACAGGTCATAGGTTAAGTCACAGACGTTAGAGTTAACCGTATGAAGTCACCATTTTTAATAACCCCCAGATGGCTGAATATTAGCAATGTCATATGATTCATTCTAACGGATAGTAGACCCTTCCCTTTTTAGAGGTGAGGGTGGGAGATTGGAGGCTGGGGTTTTGGTGCAAAGCAAGGACTAGAGTTTCACTAGAGGAGTTGTTGAAAATGCTAGCGAAAAATAGATGTAGACATTGGTATAAGCCAGCTATTTCCTATCTATTTAACTTCACTTGCTAATTTTTTGGTCCGGTTATACATTGGGCTTCGAACAACAAGGTCCGAGGTTCATACCCATCAACCCCTACCCATGGTAGAAAGAGAAGACTTTTTACTCCTGTAAAGCTTCACAGCCCCAAACACACACCGTGGCAGTTCTACTTTGTCTTTAGGCTCTCTCGGAGTTGGAATGGTGGGCTCGATGGCAGTAAGCTTATTTTTTGGGTTTGGGTGTTGCAAAAGGCTTATGGGCGTTTGGTTACCGATCAAAGGGCTGGTTTGGGGATCTGATTTCCTGCAAGGCTCCCCCTCAAAGCCGGTCTACTGCTGTGCCGTTGATTCCAATTCACCGAGATCTCACGTGGGGTTTCTGGGACTGTAATATTTATAGTGTAAATCTTTACGAGAGCAGAGGGCCCCATCTCTCTCCAGGGTTGAACTACCGACCTGGTGGGTGGTTAGCAGTTCAGTCTTATCACACAGTGCCACCAGCGATAAACCTTAGTAGAAAACCCTCTGGAGCGGTTCTGTTCCGTAACACAAGAGTCACAAGACTTGAAAACAATGGGTGGGTTTTTCTGTTGTGCTTTTTGTTTGACTGGCAGGTTAACTACTTAATTAAGTTAAGAAACATGTTGCACTGGTATTTTTTAATAGTTCATCTTCACCAATCCATTATCTTCGTGGCTGTGAGACTCCTATCTCAGTACTCTGCTAGTCCTGGGAGACAGAGGACGATTCTTTCTCATAGGACAGGAGTGGAGATCTCTGAGTCTCACATGGCGTGACATCATGCTTAGTATGGGGTCTGGGGAGAGCCTGCAATCATTCCCCAACAGAGCACACACTGGGACTCCAGGGACGTTGGCTTTCATCCCAACACCGTCACTAACACACCATGCCATCTCCGTTTCCTCAGTGCAGAGGAAGGGGCAAGGTAGGCAGTCTTTAAAGCAACTGTTCACGAGGGTAATGTTTCCATGCCCACTTTGTAGATCAAGAGCCCAGAGCTCTGAAAGATAGTTATTTGGGCAAGACTTCAGCAGATAGTTTATATGGCCAAGTCTAGCTTTGAAACTCTGGGGTTTGTTATCTTGGAAGGCTTTGGGCATGGTGCAGGGTAGGAGAAGGTGAACTGGGGCAGAAACATAATAAAGTATTTACTTAAGTGACCCCAGTGCATATTTGTGGGTGCAGGATGACTTACGCATGGTTTTACCCATCCCCAAGCATTTATTAGGGTGCTGCTGATAGTTCATGCTCTGTCCATGATGTGACAAAGGAGCTACCTTTTTGCTCCCTTTAAGACACACCTCACAGCTGATGATTCATGGGTAAAAGATCCAGAAAAGGATCCCTGATGTGTAGAAGCTTAGAGAAAGAGTGGTCTTCATGACGGAGGGTTTGAGAGTAGGATTTGGCTCAGAGATTCCAGATCAAACAGCCCAGATTCAGGAGACTAGAAAGAGTTATGTGCTCCAAGAGAAGAAGAAAAGAGAGGAGGAGGAGGAGGAGGAGGAGAAAGAAGAAGAAGAAGAAAGAAGGAGGAGGAGGAGGAGGAGGAAGAGGATGAGGAGGAGGAAGAAGAAGAAGAAGGAGAAGGAGAAGAAGGAGAAAGAAGAAGAAGAAGAGGAGGAGGAGGAAGAGGAGGAGGAGCTGTTGAAGTTGAATCTGGCAATTGGATTCCAACTCCCGACCTTTCTGTGTGGGTCAGAATGGAACTGTGCTCCGTAGGGCTTTTACTGGCTGATGATTGCCAGTCCTTTCATCTAAGGTATGCCCAAGGGGACGTGAGTGCCCCGGCCTTTTGATTAGGAGCTCAGCACTTAGGCTCCTCTGCCCTTCCAGGGACTGCAGGGACACCGGTTTTCTCTGACCATAGACAGTTAGAACTGAGTTAGAACTTTGCCTTGGTGTGATTTCAGACCCTGATTCTGAAATGTGGACGAGGCTATTGGAAGAAGACACCTTTAAGTTTCATTTTCAGCTAATGTCCACGGGCCCTAAACAAAAACAGCTATTGAGAAGCAGTCCTAAACACCAAAGTGAAGTATTGCTTTATAAACCTAACCTATATAAACCTAAGCCATACCAAACCAAAAACCCAGCTTCAACCCCCTTGCTGTGGGTCAGTTTCAGTCGCTGGAAGCCTCCTGTGTCCCAGAGCAGTGCAACTCCGCAGGGCCTTCTGGACTGTAATGTTTACAGAAGCAGATCAGCAGGCCTTTCTTTCATGACACCTCTGACAAGATTTGAACGTACAACCTTTAGTTTAGTAGTTGAGGGTAAACCATCGTGTCACCCAGGGACCTTGTAGAACTGGGAAAGGTTTTGCCACCCTTAGCCCAATCCCTACCTTGTGGAGGTTTAGGCTGAGAGTCACTGGTCTGGAATCAGCAGTGCTCTGCCAATTCCTTATCTCCTCCTGTGAGCCTCCTCGCCCTCTGGACCGCTCACTGTTTCCCCCCAAATAGATTAAAACCTCAGAACCTGAAAGATACATTTACAGAACTTAAAAAAAAGACAATCCAGGCTCATTTCATTTAATTGCTACTTCTGATCAGGCCTCATCTTCTTTTTCATTTCCAAGGTTGTCCTCGGCCCTTGGACATGGGTGCTCTTCCTTTCCGAGAGCCGAGGAGGAGGAGCATTTCGGAGACCTCCCCGGGATGGCTCTGCTCCAGGACTTCTTCCCACCAAGTCAGTCAAGGAACTGTGCCCCAGGCCTTTGTAGGAGTTCAAGGGTCACTGATTCTGAGTAAAGACTTGCAGAACAGCTAGGCCTCAAAGGTAAGGGCCTGGACTTGCTGTTGCTTCCCTGACAGACTCCGGCTCATTCCTCGTTCAGTTCCCACCAGAAGGCAGGATGCTAAACTGTGTATATACAAGGGGGTACCAAAACAGACGAACAAACAAAACAGAGAAATGGTTCTCTCTGGTCACTGAATTTTTTTGTACAAGCAGTTTCACTTGAACCTCTTTTTTTGGTTATGGCCAATTTAAGAGAACAATGTGTGGCTGTGAAATGTTGTTTCTTGCTCAGGAAAAATGCTGCAGAAACTGGCGAGATGTTGAGCACAGCTAACAAGGACAGCACTATAGGGAAAACTCAAGTGTATGAGTGGTTTCTCATTTTTAAAAAGGTAAAATATCGATTGATGATGAAACTCATTCTGGATGTCTCTCAACTTCCTGAATGGATGAAAATGTAGACTTGTAGTGTGTTTGGAGTTTGTTTTACCAGGTCCAACTGTTAATCAGACTTTCTAGTTAGAGGTTCTGAAAAGATTGCCTGACAGTGTTTGACAAAGAGGCCTGATTTGTGGCAGATGGGGGACTGGTTTTGCCACCATGACAATGTGCCATCTCACTGTGCCAGCTTTTGGCAAAAAACAGCATGCCTCTATTGTCCTACACACCTGGCTCACCTGACCTTGCTCTGTGCGACTTCTTTTTGTTTCCATGAATGCAGAGGGACATGAAAGGACAGCAATTTGAAGGACATAGAAGAGGTGAATAAAAAAACGGAGGGAGGGGTGCCAAGAAATGTGGTGAAGAAAGCTGATGGTGCCCAGCTACCAAAAGATATAGCACCTGAAGTCACTGAAGACAATGGATGCACAAGCAAATGTGGTGAAGAAAGTTGATGGTACCCGGCTACTAAAAGATATAGCACTTGAAGTCTTAAAGACCTGAAGATAAACAAGCAGCCATCTAGCTGAAAGACAACAAAACCCAC
>NW_022111320.1:1751113-1767709 GCF_000313985.2 Echinops telfairi | reverse complement strand
CTATCATGATCCCAATTCTACCTTACATATCTGGCTGGACCGGAGGATGGACACTGGCACAGATAAGAACTGGAAATACAGGGAATCCAGGACAGATGAACCCCTCTCACCAGTGGTGAGAGTGGTGATATCGGGAGGGTAGAGGGAAGGTGAGGGAGAAAGGGGGAACAGATTACAAGGTCTACATATAACTTCCTCCCTGGGGGATGGACAGTGGAGAAGTGGGTGAGGGAGACATCGGATGGTGTAAGATATGACAAAATAATAATAATTTATAAATTATATAGGGTTCAGGGGGGAGGGGGAACAGGGAGGGAGGGGAAAAATGAGGAGCTGATACCAAGGGCTCAAGTAGAAAGCAGGTGCTTTGAGAACGATGATGGCAACATATGTACAAATGTGCTTGACACAATTGATGGATGTATGGATTGTGATAAGAGTTGTATGAGCCCCTAATAAAATGATTTTTAAAAAAGACTGAGGGAGGTGCTGTCTGCCATCCAAAGAGATGAGTTTAAAAAATGTTTCCAAGAATGGAATTGCAGATTTGACAAATGGGTTAAGTGTCATGGAGAGTGCTTTAAAGGTGATAAGGTTGTTTTGTAAAAAAAAAATTTAAATATGAAACTTTGAAAAAATCCGGTATTTTGGGGGTACCCCCTTGTATTTTTGTTGCGAAAATATGATCTATAGAGCACTTCAAGATATTTGTGTCAAAATGGAGTGCAATGATAATAGCATTTCTCCATAAACGTGTTGAAGGCCCATCGCATAGATAACTTTTATTTATCTTGTAGTTGCTGTCGTGGTTGAGAATATACAGAGCAAAGCCCCCACTGGCCCAACAGTTTCTGCACGTACAATATAGGGACCCTGGTTCCAGGGTTGGAGTTATACCACCATCCTACTGCTCCTCGTTTGAGCTTTCTCGCCTTATTCGCATGAATTCCCTGCCTCCTGAGGCTCTGCTAGCCCATCTTTCCAGGGCTGTCATCAGTTGGATCCCATGTAGACAGGTTATAAAAGAGCATAATGCTCCATGTAGATCGTTTTCACTAGTTAACGAGGGGTACATTTTCACAGAGGATTCCTTCCCGCCCCAGACAAACACTCTTTAATTCTATCAGGAGGATGAGTCTTCATTTTACATTTAGATAAGAACGGACAAGGAGCTTGCCAGAGGCAAAGGCACAGCTTGCTCTCTGTCCTCATTAGTTCCCTGTAATCCTCTCTTATCAACACCTCCTGTCTTCCTACCTAGACTCGGGTCTGCCTGCTGACACTCTCCAAGAAATCATGACGTAGAAAATGGGTCATAAAGTGGCACCTATTCCTGGAGCATGTACACATATATGGCTTCATTTCCGCTGGATAACGGGATTCCTGTTATGATAAGCATTGACTCCATGACAGTGAGCTTGTTTTTGTTTTTGAAATGCGTGGTTAATACCAAATAAAACCAAATCCAAACTCACTGCCATTGGGTCAATACTGACTCATGGTGGTCCTAGAGGGCAGGGTAGAACTATTCCTGTGAGTTTCTGAGAAGAAATCTTTACAGGAGTAGAAAGCGCTGTCTTTCTCCCACAAAGCGGCTGGTGGGTTTGAACTGCTGACCTTGGGGTTAACAGCCCAACGTGTAAACACTATGCCACCAGGGCTCTTTAATACTGACTGATAATGAGGAAAGAGAAGGTTTCTATCCCGATGAAATGGTGGAGGCGGCCACAATTACTATCTGTCACATTCTATAGGATTTAGGAAACAGTGAATAAATTCCACCTCATTAAAATATATGTGGATTGAGAATAATTAAACCTGGACCTTACATCCCTGCAAAGTGAAGATTACAGAAACTTAAAAACAAACTAATAATCTTAAGCCAACTAAAATCCCAGAGTTGTGCAACTTCCTTACATGCTTGGTTGACATCTTCATCTCTTAAGCTTCAAGTTAGGTCCTCAGAAGATTACAGGACACTGGTCCTCTCGGTTAGCAGCCTGCAGTGTCTGTGGCCAGTCAGTTTTTAAAAGAGGAATTCTTCTAGTTTGGACATGGATCCTGCCCTGACACCTGAGTATCGCCTGATATTACTGAAAACATGAAAGGATTCACTTTCTTTCTTCTAAAAAGAATTTGCTTTTGTTACTTAAGATCTTTGGGTGATGCAAATGGTTTGCGTTTGAGATAGTTTATTGTGCCAGCCTGGCTGATAAATGCAGGTGGGATTGACTGAAGGGCAGAGAGATAAATGCCTTGGTGAGCCTTGCCTTTCTTGTCTCTCGCTCTGTGATCAGCGGACCAGTGTGCGGCTGCCTTGCGTGTTCTGTGCCTCAATTGAAAGGCTACACTGCCTGTGGGACGCCTAGCCTGTGGACTGTGTTGCTGTAAGTTGAGGTCCCTTTAAGACTTCTCTGGAGCTGGGGACTGGCTGTTGGTGACCTGCCTTGTGATTGGCTGCTGTGCTGACATAGCCTAGCTCTCTCTACAAATAGAGGAAGATCTGGCATCAGACAGAGACTTGAAGGACTGCTAGTCTCTCAACTTTCTCTCACGGACGTGAGTTGCACTAAGCCATTTGTAGTGCTTTCTAATTTAACTTGTTTATTTCTTGTATTATATATTTATCTGTATATGATTTAACAGTTCATTTCTTGTTATATATCTAATTATCTTTATAAATAAATGTATTAAATTATCAGGAATTTGGTTTTATCTCTCTAGAGAACCCTGTCTAACACAGCATACTATTAATGTAAAGGTCAGTGGTTCAAACCCACCTGGTAGCACTGTGAACAAAGGCCTGGCCATCTGCTTCCATAAATACAATAGCTAAGAAGGCAAAGACATATTGCATGCCACGTCTGCCACAGAAGACCTCTTTACCATATTAAAAAGTGAAGCTTAGTTCTCCCGTTGAGAACTAAGGTGCATGTACCCCAAGACATGCTATTTTCAGTCCTTCGTATGCATGGGGAAGTTGGGCAATGATTGTATTTGAGTTAAGTGCCCATGAAGGACATTGAAAGTTCCAGGGACTTGCGGAAGAACAAACAAATCTGCCTTGCAGGAGGGGAAGCCACAACGCTCCTTAGGGGAGCGGATGAGAAGACGTTGTCTCCTGTACAATTGGCAGATGATCGGGAGAGGACAGTGTTTGGAAAAAGACATCACACTTGTTCAAGTCGTGAGTCACTGGAAAGGAGGCTGATTCCCAAGGTGATGGATTAACGCAGGGGCTGCCACAAGGGACTCAGACATGACGATTGTGAGGAGGGTGCGGGACTGGAGCTGTGTTTTGTTCTCTTGTGCACAGGGTCAGTATGAGTCGGAACCGACTCGCCGGCAGCTAACAACAACAACAACAACAACAACAACAACAAAACTCTTAGTCTCATTACCATGAGGCCAGAAGACACGAATGGTCCCTAGCTGCCACATCTGCTTCCCTAGACTCTTATTTTATTTTTGTTGTTAAGAATATACACGGGAGAACATGCACCAAAGTCAATGGTTTTGAGGCGCCAATTTGTCTAGCCTTGGACTCCGTTTTTGTGAAGATCACAGCTCTGAAACCCCTGTGGAGCAGAGTTCTACTCGGGGACATGGGGTCCTAAGAGCAGGTGCGGGCTCCATTCCAGCGGACTATAAGTAGCATGATAAAAAAATCCCACAGGATGGAGGGAGGGGAGGGTAGAAAGGGGGAACCAATTACAAGGACCTACATATAACTTCCTTCCTGGGGGATGGACAACAGAAAAGTGGGTGAGGGAGACATCAGACAATGTAAGATATGACAAAATAATAATAATTTATAAACTATCAAGAGTTCATGAGGTTAAGGCAGAGTGGGGATACCGGGGAAAAATGAGGAGCTGATACCAGGGGCTCAAGCAGAAAGCAAATGTTTTGAGAATGATGATGGCAACACATGTACAGATGGCCATGATGCAATGGACGGATGGATGGATTGTGATAAGAGTGATATGAGCCCCCAATAAAATGATTTTAAAAATTAAAAGAAAAGAAAAAATCCCATAACCAACCCCCTTCCAGGGGAGTGGACAACAGAAAAGTAGGCAAAAGGAGACATCAGTCAGTGTAAGACATGACAAAATAATAATTATTTATAAATTAGTGTGACGGTTCATGAGGGAGGGAGTGTGCGGGAGGGAAGAGAAAAAATGAGGAGCTGATACCAAGGGCTAAGCAGAAAGCAAATGTTTTGAGAATGATGATGGCAACACATGTACAGATGGCCATGATGCAATGGACGGATGGATGGATTGTGATAAGAGTGATATGAGCCCCCAATAAAATGATTTTGGAAAAAAAAGAAAAAAGAAAATTCCACAACCCCACCTGGGGGCGCTCCCGAGCTGCCGGGCGGGAGTCCTGCAGGTGTCATTGCAGACTGGCTGCAGCACAGTGAAGAATTCAGAGAAATAAATTCTCCGGAGACAGAGCTGACGTCCCCTCAGAATACGGAACTAAACCTTGTCACAACTGCAGATAGTTTTCAGGAAGATGACAACTCACACAGAAGGAAGTTCACGTAAGTCACACACCTATAGTCCCAGAAGACTAGGCAGCTGTGTCTCAACTGACAGCTGTGCTGAGTGGAGGAAGCATTCTTCCTGATTTGCCGCCTCCTCCCGCCCCTCCCCCCATTGAACTAGAAACAACTTAAGAGGGAGGAGAGGACACATGTACAAAGGACCCTCCCCGCCTCCTCCTGTGTCTCACTAATGATGAGGTTCAACTCCCATTGGTTTCACTGTTGCCTGAAGATGGGAAGAGAGAAAAGGGGTGGGAGGTGGAGCGGTATACCGGGAGGAGTTAAATTGCAGGAATATGTGCGCATCCTTCTCTGGGAGCTTTTCTTCCAACCAAGACTTTCGGGAACGTGGCTGGGAATCTTTGATTTTCTGAGAAAACGCAAACAAAGGCACCAGATGAGTGTTCTTGGGAAGGGGCCATTGAGCCAATCCCGACTTACAGGGAGTCTATGCGCTAGAGAGACGCTGTCTGGTCTGTCCGTCCTGACCTTCAGGGCTGTGGTACAGCCAAGCCACCTTGTGTGGGGGTCTTCTTTTTTGATGACCTTCTACGTCACTAAGCACAATGTGCTTCTCTACAAACAGCCCCTCCTGATCACATGTTCAAAGTACTTCAAAGTCTTGCCATCTTTGCTTCTAAGGAGAATTCGGGCTGTACTTTTCCAAGGCAGATTTGTTTATTCTACTAAAAATCCATGGTACAGTCAGAAATGAATAACAATAATCATAATTGTTATTCATCATAATACAATATTATGATCAACACAATTCAAATGCACCCATTTTTCTCCAGTCTTCTCTATTCATTGTCCACTGTTCACATTCATATGAGGTGGTTGAGAACCCATGGTTTATCAACGTCTACAACCTGGCTGCTAGAAGAACTAGTTGGTGCCCGCTGCCCCTACCAACTGCCCTGAAAGGGATCACATTAAAGTCTCCTGGAAAGAGTGGGAGAAAACTATGGAACGGAACTCAAGATGATAAAAGAACCAGGATTCCAGGTCAGATAGAGACTGGTGGGACCCCCAAGACTATGGTCCTTAGTCACCCTTCAGGATTAGAACTGAATTCACCCCTCTCACCCCTCCCCACCTCCCCGTGGCTCCATCTTCAGGTCTCTAGGGGAACACTCACACTAGGGAGGTATGCACACTTCAGAACAACCAGCCACACCTGATCCAAAGGGCAGCATGAACACAAAGCACAAATCCTGAAGGTTTAGGGAAAAAGGAGGCATGGAAAAAGAAACACCGGGAGAAAGCTGGATACGTTACTTTGCTCTTTAAACCTTGGTCTAACTCACAATAAAAAGGAAAAGAAAGAAGAATGAGAGCTACCAGGCAGAACAGATCAGCAGCGTTATCAGATTATCCCCTTGGCACTTCCTCCCTTCTAGTCTTTGCCACCGAAAGCTGAGATGCTATTTCTCTGCACACCGTTTCCTTCCTTTTTCAGAAGCTACTTCCTTCTACACACACACACACACACACACACACACACACACACACACACACAATGTTAAAGCCACTGCTGTCTCCTTAATTTGACACTAGTGGGTAAGCAGTTGTTCAAAGTACACACACACACATACACACACTTTATAAACACACAGAGAGAGAGAGAGAAAGAGAGAGAGAGAGAGAATGGTGGACTGGTTCAAGCACGCCTAGGCACCGTCGTAACACCTCTGCTTTGGACACTGTAAAGTGACATTTCCCAGCAGATCGACTCACTGCCTATGCTGCTTGGTGTCCTGACTGCTGCTTCCCTGGGTACCGATTGTGGCTCTAAATAAAAAGAAATCCTTGACAATTACATTGTTTTCTTTGTTTAGCCTGGTGTTGCTAATTGGTCCAGCTGTGAGGACTTTGGTGTTCTTTACGTAGAGTTAAAGTCTCCGGTTCTCATTAATGACTACTTCAAGTCATCTTCATCGTCAGCAAAGAAGCTTGTGCTGCTCACTGATCCGAAGGGCAGTTCATTGGCTCATCACACAGTCGTGTACAACATTACAAAGAATCGGGGTTCCCGAACCCACAGCTGGGCTCATGTGGCACCTGTACGTCGAACAAAAGGCAGTCATCCAAAGAGAACAAGGAGGATGCTACATGGTTGAAAATCAGGAAGGTGTGTGTCAAGGTGGTAGCCTCTCACCGTAGTTACCCAATCTGTATGTTGGCAAGTCAGAGAAACTGGACTCTGTGACGAAGTTAGAGAACGATAAGAACAACCCACAATCGTGAACACAACCGTGTCTACTGGAGACGGCACACAGACAAGGTGGTGGTGGTGGTGGTCTTAGCTAACTCTGAAAACTGTTTGAATGAGCCTGCACCCACTTCTGTTGAGTGGACTCCAACTCCTTAGACCCCGCAGGCCAGAGTGCAACTGTCCCACGGCATCTCCAAGGCTGCAAATCTAGGGAAGTAGCCTGCCCCACCTTTCTCCTGTGGCATGACTGGTGGGTTTGAACCACCAACCTTTCAGTTCGCAGCTGGGCACTTGAGCCACGGAACCACCAGGGATCCTTTTCAATGAGCCTGGAAGCCTCACAGAGATGGTAAAAAGGCAAGAGAGTGCTCTGGTAGTGCAGCAGGGAGGCGCTTAGCTGCGAACCTCAAAGGTCGTAGCTGGGACTCTTGAGAGAGGGAGACCTGGCCATCAGGTTCCGTATACACGGCTGCCTAGGAAGCCGTATGGGCCACTTCTCCTGTTACATGGGATTGCTGGCGGTCAGAACTACAGACACTACAGCACCTGACAACAACAACAGAAGACTCTGGAGGAGTCATTGGGGGGCATAAACTGTCAAGCTCCACCAGTAGCCAGAGGGTTTGCTGTTGGACACCTCCCCCGCGTGCCACAGAAGGCGTCTGGGATCCGCGTCTGAAGACCGACTGAGCAGCTCTATCGCGCACGCAGGGGCTCGCTGGGAGTTGCTAGTGACTTTTTGACAGCCCCAAACAACGGAAGATTCAGCCAACCCGAGGCAGCAGTGCAAGAGTGAAGTGTGTGTGAATGCTGCCATGGGCTCTTGCTGCATGATGAAGGGCAGTCAATTCCGGCATGACCTCGGGTGACTCCGTAGGCTGGTCACCTCCATATGACTTTCAGAGCCTTGGGTTATGTTCCAAGGTTACTCCTGAGAAGAGCTAGATGGAGAGGGAGATTTCCTATGTGTATGATTATGAGACATCTGGAGGGTGGGGGGCTTCTTTTTGCTCGTCTCTGTTGTAAGGTGGTGGGCTCATTCGTGTGTTGCTTTATGGGATACCTCCGTTTTCAGGTAAAGAACTTGAGCAGGTGAGGGTAGGAACTCTCTCTCATCAGTAGTAAATCCAGATTTGAAGCTGTTTTTGAAAGCCCGGGGAGAAAGATGAGGCTTTCTACTCCCGTAAACAGTTCCACCCTCAGAAACTGACAGGTACAGTTCTACCCTGTTCTGTGGGGTCACGATGAATTGCATCCACTGGATGACAGTGAGTTTGAGTTTGGGTTTGATTGACTGGCCCAGTCCACTATGCAGACGTGTTGCTCCAATGAGAAGGAGGCCCACAATGCACAGAAGCTGAAGATGCTCTAACAAGCTGAGCCATCCCACTGAACTTGAAGTTCACTTGTCCTTTCTTTGAATGGATGAAGTGAACTTCTTTGGGGACATGACTTATTTTTGTAAAGATAAGCCTGTAGTAGCGGTACAGTTTTGGTGAGTTTGCAGGCAAAATGAGAATAATAGTGATTTTTGTAACATTTGAACACATTTCACTCCCCGCCTCTCCTCCCCACCGACACAGTAGGATTTAGCTTATCTTCTTGGATATGAGAATAGTTTTCTCTAAACTAATTTACAGAAAAATCAGCTACCCCAGATTTTCAAGCCAGGAGCTGAAACGGATCAGATGGACACTCGCAGCTCTGGGAGGCAGCCTGGCCAGAGTCACAAATAGAATGCGTTAGAAGTTTATATTTGATATAGTAAGAGTCAGGGACACAGAATCAGCCATCTATTTCTGCTGAGTTAGGTATCAATCAGATTTCTGGAGAGACCAGTATCTGATGCTAGACTTAGTACTGATGAGAAGAATTGGTGTGGAAGAACGCCCTGGGTCACCAATCTGTTCTTTTTAACATTACTTGAAATATGCTGAACTAGGTCACATGCCGGAATGTTTATAGCTGTTAAAAACCCACTGCCACTGTGATTCAGAGTGAAACGAGAGGACAGAGTATAGTTGGGTCTTTTGAGTTTCTGAGATTTTAAAGCTCTTTGGCAGCAAACAGCCTCATCTTTCTCCTATGGAGAGGGTGCTGGCTTCTAACTGCCGAACTTGTGGCGAGGGGCCTGATTTGTAGCACACGGTGCCACCAGGGCTCCGTATAGAGTCTAGGAAACCAAAATAGGTTTTTAAAAAGAGAAGAATTAAGTTGAACCCATTTCCTTTAGAGCTTCATTGATTCAAGGACTCATATACTTATTCATCCAATCCACCATCCTTCCATCCATGCAAGAAATACTTATTCAGTACTTACTATGTACTTGGGCCTCAGCTAAGTGAGATATATAGTTTACAGACCTATGTAGTGAAATACAGTAACTATTAGGTACATGTGGCTAGTGATCACTTAAAATGGGGATAGTTCAAATTGAGGTGTCAGTAATTTGTCCCTATGAAAGACAGCAAATAATAGAAATACATAGCAAAGACTATGAGGGAAAGAATGTCAAATATCTCATTAAATATCTTTTTATTGCTCACATGTTGAGAGGAAAATTTGGATATATTGGTCAACTAAAATATATGATTACAATGAACTTTTAATTTGTTTAATGTGGCTACTCAACCCAAAAGCACACTCATCGTGTCCATCCTGACATAGAGGACAGAGTCGAACTGCCTCTATGGGTTTCTGAGATTGTAAAACTTACAAGTGAGCCTCACGTTTTTGATAATAGTGTGTTCGAACTGCTGACCTTGTGGTTGGTAGCCCAATGCTAACCCACTGTGCCACCAACGCCTCATGTGGCTATTAGCAAATTCAAATGACATCTGTGGCTGCTATCCTAATTTTCTACTGGACAGCATGGTGACCACACGCAATTTCTTCCTATTATTATGGTTTGTTGGGAGAGGTTTGGAGGCGTGTTTCAGGGAAGATAATAAAACATAAGGGCTGCAGGGCTGATCCATGAGAAATAAATGCTATTTGAAGATAATAGGTCATTACATTTTAGTTTCTGAAAACTTTACTTTGGATGCTATTTACTCCAGCGCAGTGCTTCTGGGATTGGCAAAACACCAGACATTTGGGATGTTGCAGCATCCCCTCCCTGCATTCTGCTCTTTCCTGAGTGGTCATCCAGCATCCTAGATTCCTGGGCATCAAGACAAGAGCATAGGACAGCACTAAAAATGGCTTAGAAAAAGTATGGACCTATGGAATGAATTGTTTACTGTGATACGTATTACAAGAATTAAGTAAAGCAAACTTTAGTCTTATGTCTCTAATTTGAAGCCAAATGTTTTATAAGCCTGCATTGACCTACTAGCAGAAAAAAAAATTACTAAACTGTAATTAGGATGGGAATATTTGCAGTATATAATGACTCAGGGATTTTGTGAGACTAACTGGTTTTGACAAAAAGTACGAGATGAAAAGTAAAAAGATTCAATTTGAAGTGTTTTTAAAATGCAAACGAAATTCATTTTAAAACATCATCATTCTTTACTCAATAAATTAGTGTCCTTTTTTCTTTTTTCCTCTTATTAAGCTGTCACACTAAGAAAGCCCCCTCTTTGGGCTGTTGTTACAGACAGCACACACAGTTGCCCGCCACTGTTTGTGACTGGGGCTCATCGCTGCTCTCCTGGAGCTGGGAGAAACGTGTCCAGGGAGGCACGAGGCTGGCATGCAAGAGGGATGGGAAACCCAGCCCTCTTCCTTAGACATGCACATGCCGTCGGGTCTCTCCATGCTTGGCACACTCGTGTGGGAATTGCTTGGCACACTCGCGTGGGAATGAACTTCCTCCTGTCTAAAATGAACTCCCCAGACAATCTATGGTGCTTCAGAGTTCAGCATCCGAGTGTCACAGCGCACAAGGAACTGCCAGGCATCTGTTGGGATGAAGCCATCAGAAAGAAGGCATGGGGCGTGGGGAAGGTTTTTTCTAGAAGGGCAAGCATGCCGTCGATGCCAGCTCTTGTAGAAGAGACGGATGGATGGCAGATGCAGTGGAAGAAAAGTGACTTACTATGAGGGGAACCAGAAAAAAACAAACAAGAGGGGAAAAAAGTACCCATGTCCCTCTCTGTTGCCGGGAACATCTTCGTGACTCTGAGGTGTCGAATGATAGTCCACAGGGTCGGAGGTTGCAGATGAAGTGTCCCACCCACCACTCTTCACTGCTGGTACATGTGGAATCCACAGTCATTCCTTGAAGCGACCCAATCTGTTTTTCGATTTTGTAAGCAAGACAAGAAGGCAACTCATTGGATGTGGGACGCCACTATATTATAAAGAAGGCAGTGCTGCTGATCTTCTGGCTCAATTGGTTGCTGTATGAGATGTGGAAACTGGATGATATCCATCCTGGTTTATTTTAGAAATGCTCCTAATTAACATTCTGTAATGGTACAGATTAATTGACGTAGGTTTGCATTTCAATGCCGTTTAAGTCTAAAGCCTTTAAAATGTGCCTTAGAGCTACCCAATGTGGGCACACGTGACCTCTGAGAATGCTTGCATACGTGGGGTTTGGAGACTCGGTGGAGCCCCCTTTTAGAATTCCTCTCTATTTGGTGATCAGTGATGGAGACAAGTTAGGGTTGAATGGGACTAAGCTCGCTCATTAGGAAAGCGTTTAGGCCTCTCAGGTTTAAAATGGATGTTTCAGCAAAATAAGTCTGTGCACATTGTGCTATGCACTATATGGGCAGATAAGGAATGGTGGAAACCAGAAAGGGTGATCTACTGTGAGATACTCAGTCTCACACATACAGCTCAGTACCAACACCTGTAGATCTAACGGATGGACCTGCAGGAATATGTTTTTGACAACCCCTTTTAAATGGTAGTGGTTAAAGCCTTCCCTGCTAACTGAAAGGTCGGGGACTTGACCCCCCAGTCACTCTGAGAGAGAAAGGTGTGGCGTCTGCCCCAGCAGTGATGGGCAGCCTTGGAAACTCTCTGGCGAAGTTCTACTCTGTCCTGTAGGGTTGTTATGCGATGGACTTGACTTTGCAAGAGTGGATTTGTCTGTTGGCACTTGGTGACCTCACCTACATCAAATGGAAATGGGTGCAGTGCAGCCTAAAGGGATCAACGTGAGTTGCTCAGACAAGGGCTGCAGATGAATGGTCCGAAGGATTTTCTTTTTCTTCTGTCATTACTAAACAAATGCATGCACACAAAAATATCAAGTGGGCACATATCTTGTGATGCCTTTGTCTCGGTATTCAAAGAACAAACGGAATAATTAATTAAAGGCTGGTGAGGATCACTGACTAATGAAGGATTACTGTAGGGAACTCAGGGTCATGCTTGCCTCATGGATGGATTCTTGAAATACTAATAACCTTCCTAAGGTAAACTCCATGGGAGTTGTATAACTTGTGCTTCCACACACATATGACTTACAAAATCATTGCAAAAATGACTCAATCACACTCACAAAGCCAGAAGGAGTTCAGAGACCATTTCCCCATTTTAAGGGCAGCAAATATACCCCGGGGGACCTGCCGATCCTTATCTCCTTGTTTCCAGTATCCTCTCTCCAGGAGCACCCATGATCAGTACTCTTTTTTTCTGTTATAGCAAAGCAGAAAGACTAAAGGTGCAAGAAGTTTTTTTAATGACTAGTTTCAAATGGTTGTTTCCACTGGGCCCATGGAGAGTATACTAAGTTTGAGGACACAGATTGTCTGAAAGCTAGGGAGCCCCTGGAAGCCAGTGAGATCGGGACCAAGCCTCGCTTAAAGAATTGCCTATGGATACCCCGGCAAAGCCCTCCAAGGAGGAATCTTGGAACTGCGATGGGCTTGCCTGAAGGGGGGGCTCCCTGGGTGTGTGGGTGACGGTGGTGCTGCAGTACAGTTCAATGTACTTGATTGCCACTGAGTCACAAGAGGCCACGTTCCTTGACCTGATCAACATGTACACCCATGAGCACTTTACGTGAAGCCGTTCAGCAGCCTATTGAACTTGGACCATGAGTCATGATAAAATAACTTCCTACTCTGCTCAGGGAAATTTCATATAAGAAACTCGAGGGATGTGTACAATGTCTCCAGTAGGAGTAGAAGCCAGACCTGGTTGCAGCTACACATTCCCTCAGCAGCTACATCTGCATATATTTTAAGCATGAGGGTCCTGCTAATGATTTTTAAGGCATAGGCAATGCTTACCCAAGAGACACCATGTTCTTGTCAGTATCACACGGTTTGTCCCGAGCTCCCTGCTTCTTCTATTAGTATAACGTAAGTGATGATGTTCCCTTTAGAGCGAAGCCTACAATATGCCCTAGAATTGAAAGTTGGCGGGGGACAGGCAACAGGCCCTTGAAGATTCGCAGATGTTCCGTTTTTCTGCATAAGGTATAATTGCAAAGGGCATGGTTTCGACAAGAAAACCATCCCGAGGGCTTAATATGGGAAGTAGTTTCAGCCTTTCATAGCCAGCCTCCCCCTCCCCCAAGACCACATTTGACACTCTCACTCACTAAATGGCTTTACCTGTTCCAATGTGTCACTGAGAACAGTGTGACATCTGATTATTCTTGCAACAAATATTTTACGTCCTAATAAAATGCATAAGGTTTGCCTTATCAAATAGATCAGTTTGCTTTGACAAAAAATATCCATCTTTATGTCAGTTTCGTGGATAATCACTTATGCTCTAAGACTCTAATGCTACTTTCTAGCAAAAAACTCTTTTCCCAGCACCAGGAAGGCAGAAAACCCAAGGTAGAAAATTGGATTTATACATTTTAACATTTCTCTCTCTGTATATAAAAGATACATGGCGTTAGAAAAGAGTTTCCATAATGTGTGGGTGTGTGCAGAAATGCAATGCGTAGGAAAATCCATACCCGGCCCAGTCCTTTAGAGCCTCTAAAGCTTGGACATAGCCTAGACGCTGCGAACGCTCGTCACAGACGCTGACTGACGACACGGCCCAGGGCTGCCGTGTGACTGGTCAGGGAGGAAACTGCCTTCAGAGTCGTTGTAGCTTCGCACACTGCTTCAATGATTTAAAAGCCGGAAATCTATCTAAATGATAGACTTCAAGTAAACAGAATATTTCTTTTTGCTTTTCCTCCCAGGACTCTTCCTACTCAGTTACCTCTGGCTAGTGATACTCCCTAGATTATCACTCAGTTAGCTAAAATATTATCCCCCCGCCCTCCTTGTCCTCCCAAACGATCTTCTTTCTCAACCGACCTACACAGGCTCTGGGATTAATCGTAAGTAGGAGAAAACCTGTTTTAAGAGCATTCTGAAAGCTTCCACGGGGAGAACCTAACGACGTAGTCTTGAAAACAATTGTAAAAGAAAGGGGGTAAGAGACTGCAGCTGCTTCAGAGGCAACAGTGCAATGGCCAATAGGAGCCCTCGCTTTGAGCAGTCACTCCCCAAGACAAACCTCTGTCGGGCTGCACTCTGCAGATCGAAAACTCATCAGACCCGGAGTCATTATCAACCAGAAGACCTCCTAGGATGTTACCAGCACTAACGAGGGCCGGGTGATAAACTCCACCTTCAATTACTTCTATTGCTGGAGATGGTGAAAGCACAGCAGTGGAATGTCCCTGGAATAGCCAACTCCAGCAGGCACCAGCATCCCAGTCCCGTCAGCAGCTGAAGGACACAGAGGCAGAGCTCTTGCTTTGTGGGTAAAGGTTGAGCCTGAAGATGGGAACCCCGAAAGGTCTTTATTTTTCAAATTCCATCAGGTCAACCGGCATATATTTTATTTCCTACCACGAGTGGAAGAAGTCGTCCCGCTGAAATCAATAGCTGTAGTCTTTTTATTTCGTTTCTTCACTCACCTTCCATGGGGGTGTTACTGTCGGGCCGGTTTGCAAAGACCACATCCACGTACTCAAGCTGCAGCCTCTGGAGAGAGCCCTTCAGTCCTAGAAGAGCCACAGGAAACAGAGAGCCCCAAAGTCCAAACATGAGAACTGCTGAAGAGAGTTAATGCTTAGTTTCAAAATGACAGTGAATACAATGATGCTACCCTGTTTCCCCGAAAATAAGACAGTGTCTTAGATTTTTGCTTCCAAAGATGCGCTAGGTCTTATTTTCAGGGGAGGTCTTATTTTTCCATGAAGAAGAATACGGTCCACATTTCTTGTTTATTGTTTTATTAAAAGAGATCTCACACTTCCTGTCTTCTCTGGCTGCACTGCGGCCACCAGTGAGCTGTGCGGTGGCGCCGGCTGCTACAGTCCGGAGTCATAGTAGCTTCGGGGGGCCTTATTTTTGGGGAGGTCTTATTTTCGGGGGATGCCTTATATTTCAGCAAGAGGCAAAACTGTAAGTAGGTCTTATTTTCAGGGGATGTCGTAATTTCGGGGAAACAGGTTAATTAGCCCCTTCTACCTTTTAAAAATATTCACAAGTCAGAGGCTGGCTTTGCTCTAACAAAGAAAAGTCTTTGCCTGTTTTCCGTGGTCTGAGCTCTCCCACCCCCCAAAAAACGCATATTGAGTAATGATCCCTCACAGAGACTCGTATGGGGCAGTGTCCTGAAGCCGAGTGTAGCATACAAAGCAGCTTCTCTTTGAGAATTTGTTTTCCTTTCTTTTGAAAAACACAAATGGATGTTTGCTTTGAATTATTTCATGGCTTAGAGTGGCATGGAGATACATTTATTGTACATCAAACTTATTAAAAAGGAAGCTTAGCTATAAATAAATCACCGTAACCCTGTCATAATCTCCTCGTGGGTTTTAAAAGTGAAGGAACCGGTCATTGACTCAATCCCTTTGGGACACGGTCGAGCTGCCTGGGGGGTGATGGAGTAGAGAGCCACTTCTCTGTCCCTTGGAGCAGCTGACCTTGGGGTGAGCGGCCCGGTTTGTGGGTAAAAGACTTGGCAAACGAAGGCTTTCCGCGGCATTTTTCTGATTGGAACAAAAAGTTCGAAGAATCAAAAATAATGATGGTTTCTATCATTCTCCATTTTGTGGGGGGGAAGAAACAAAGACAATAGGTAGGAGAGAGATCTAAGAGTTAGCATAGAGGAGAGAGGGAGCCTTTACAAATCTCTAGTACCCCAAACCTGTGTGCCAACTCTAGCCGTTTGGTTCCATCGCTGGGGCCCTCCAGAAAGAATTAATGAATCATACTAAATTAATACTTGCCTGAAATAGAATGTATTGTATATGCTTTTATGCAACAAAAATGATGACAGTATTCAAGAGTCATTTTATCTCATTTCCACCAGGCACAGTACTTCCTGATCAGCCTGCTTAATTCCTCAGGAAGACCGGAGGTTTTTCTTTTTTTATTATATGTATAAAGTTAATTGCATGTTAAATGAGGCTCTTATAAATTTAAATTTGGCTCATTTAAATTTGATTCTTCAAACTGGTTTATAGGCCAGCCACAATTACTTTTCTGACAGGAAAATGGAATGCCTGAATATAGTTCCGGAAACATTTTCCATTCCTTGAGAAAGGATGGATGGTGTGGGGTGCTCGTTTGTTACGCAGGAGGCCGCATGAAGTGATTCGTGCAGACGGGCGTCATACAGGTTCTGCCTCCTCTCAACAAACGGCCCTGATGACGCGGCCTGTGCATGGCCAGTTCCCTCAAGGGACAGTTTGAAATTAAAGTCACCATATCAGGCACAGTGACATCAGTCACCCGTGTTTGGAAGCAGCTGTATGTGAGAAGGAAGAAATCAAGGGAGAACGGGATCCCCAAGCAAACAAATAATGGGCTATCACAGGTCTCAAAGGCTAGAAACCTTGGCCCCGCCGTGCTGTGTGTGGCCCCACTGAGTTACTGGAGCGTGCGTGCGTGCG
>NW_022111320.1:1749680-1750980 GCF_000313985.2 Echinops telfairi | reverse complement strand
CTGCAGGGGGAAACAAGACATACCACCGAGTAAAATCCTTTGTCAAGCACTGCGCAAACACGACGATTTATCGACACGTGTGCTAACTAGAACAGTGCAGTTCACGTCTAGGGTGGTTCAGAGGACATGGTGCGGAAGGAGGGATACTAGAGACTTTCACCGAGCCCTCAGGTGTTGGAGGGAGCTCCTTAAGGACAGTACCGGTCCATCAGTGCGGGACCAGGCCATGTTTCAGTCTGTTATACACAGGTCGTCATGAGTCTGAGCTGACTACAGCAGCTAACACCTGGCTTATGCCTGACACTGGAAACAAGTGTCCCCCCCCTTTTTAATGATGGCTCCCCTCCCACTGCGTGTCTTCCCAACAGCTGAGCGCAAGTAGGAGAAGTGGTCACAGCTGGCTCAGCGCTGGTATAACACTGTGTGATCAGGAAGTTCACAGCCTAGTCAGGACTTAAGTGACTTGTCCATGCAACCAGTGTGTATTGAGTCCTGCTTTCCTGCTAACACTGTGCCGGGCCGAAGCACCATCCCCAGGCAGCTAACAACGCACACTCAGAGCATCCAATGGTAGGAAGCCATTGTTTAAAGTAATGGTGGGAAGCATTCCTGGTCTCCAGCATTTCAAGGGCACTCAGGCATAAGGGCTGCACCAGGCCAGTGAGCCAGCTGGTCTCGACTTTGACTTTGAAGTTGAGTATGTCAGTGGATGCTGTGCACATCAGAGGCACTATCTATTTTGAAAATCTCAGCCTAGGAAATATTGTAATCCGTGGGAGAGATCTGGGGTTTTATTAATCATGAGATGGAACATGTTCGTGGGGGAGGTAAAACAGGGAAATGATGTTTAAGTTCCATTTTGAACACTGGAAAGAAGCTGTTCAAGTGGAGAGGAAGAGGGACGGCTGGGGCACTGGATACAGGATGTTGGTGGTCAGAATGCCGAATGAGCCGTATTTTTTTAAGAGGCTCTGCGATTCAGGGGGGTTAAACGTTGAGTTGCTCTATAAAAGGTCGGTGGTGGCTGGGAACCCACCAGCTGCTTTCTTACTGAGGAAAGGTGAAGCAGTCTGTTTCCATCAAGAGATACAGCCTTGAAAACCTTATGGGACCATTTTACTCTGTCTCATAGGGTCCCTGCAAATTTGGATGGACACAATGGCAGTGGGTTTGGATTTTTGGTTCTTAGATTTGGGGCCTGAGAAGGGAGGTGACTGTCATCTACTGGGGAAGAAGGGAAAAGGAAGGTTGACGGTGGTGCCGACAGGGCGATGAAAATCTCCCTTCTGCCCAAGCCCAT
>NW_022111320.1:1745210-1749057 GCF_000313985.2 Echinops telfairi | reverse complement strand
AGTTTGAACAGCTCATCAACCGGCTTCCTCCAGCTCTGGACACTAGAGGGACCGGTGTGGCGTTCGCAGTTTAGGTCTCTATGTAGGCCAGGCACGGGGTTTGTGATCCAGGGCACTACTTCAGACAGGCCTGCATAACCAGGGCGATGTCTCTTAATCACTCTGGACCAAAGTGTCTTCATCCATCCAAAGAAGAAATGGGCTCGATAAACCAGATAGCTTGCTGCTGTAAGGCCTCATGAAACCGAAAACGAAATTCCTTTTAGAATCCTTTAACCAGGCATTAAAGAAGGAAGATTCTTTCATTCTTTAGAAACAGCTAAGTCACAGCATTACGAAGGCAGGCTCAACAAATGCTTCTTGGAGAGCCATTTAGGTTTTGTCTCCAATGAGCAGCTCTGTTCTCTCTTCGCTTAGGTCACACTGATTGAGCACTGGCTTGGGTCCAGGTATTGGTTTAAGTTTAATAGACATGCAGCAAAGCATTAAGCTTGCTTGTAGGGGGGCAGCGGATAGCTATCCAAACGTTAGCAAGGTAAGTGCTTCGGCACCGCCCCACACTCTTGCTGAGGGCGTCTGGGAGACAAACAGAGACATGCTCCCTGCCCTTGAGCAGATCATTAGACGTTTACTAGAAACTCCGCAGTATGATGCAAAATATAATAAACTGTTATGAATGAAAACTGCATTCCAGTGACTACAGGAAGGTGGAGTCTATGTTTGCTTGTTTTCCCCTTTCTTCAGGTTCTGATGTGGTCCAGGAAGTGCTTCTTTAGAAAGCGAACATTAATTCAACGTGAGCCTATTTCGCTAGAGCAGTCAGTGTTATTTTAGACCTTCGGGCTGATTGGCATGTCTAGATGTGAACCAGGCGTCCCTGCTGCTGGTTCTGCTGTGTAGAAACAAAGAAACCAGTAGTTTGGAGATTTTACAAAGATTTCAGTCAAATACGCTGCGTTGTCATCTGTTCGCCCCTTCACAGATTTGCTTTCATATCTCATTCGGAAAATGAAATGCTGCCTTAATAATGGACACCGCTTTCCTAGCTAACTTCCTAGTTTCTTCTCAGTAGAGCCTCTCAGTCGTGGTTTAAGACGCAGCTGTTTACTTCTATAAAACCTATCCTGCATGGGAACAGCATTGGGGCTTGTGCCTCCCTTTATGTAGCCTGGCTATCGTGTGTGTGTGTGTGTGTGTGTGTGTGTGTGTGTGTGTGTGTGTACAAGGTCCTTCGGTCCTCCAGAACAAAATTCTGGGTTGGAACTGTTCAGTTTTTAAAATAGTTCTCATCTAACAGAAAAATCACGTCTTAACTTTCAAGTTCTAACATTTGTGATTCATTAAGGAGCCTCAAGCAGCGCTTTCTTGGATCATTTTCTACTGCTGCTCCTAAAACAACGACAGGGGGTTTGTGCACGGAATCAGGTAACAAAGCCGTGATTTACCTGAAAGGCAGACAGACTTGGACACACCTTTTGACTGTAAAAGCACACAAGCGACTTATTCTTACACCTTGACTTGCCAACACATCTTGCCCTTTCTGTTAGGTGCGAGAGAATTGGATTCGTTAAATCCTACTAGTGGCACAACTTGGGGCTTCGTGAATATTTGTGGAACCATTGAATGAAGGAGTAGAATTTTATAGCCTGAAAGAACGTTGGCGTTCTAAATGGAAGTAAAAAACCTATCAGTGACAATTCTTTTCTCAACCTGTCAATCTAACTACGCTGTATTTAACTGGCTTTAAATCAAGGGTGTTAAACCTACTGCCATCGAGTAGAAGCCAACTCCTAGTGACCAGATAGGACAGGGTGGAACTGCCCTTGTGAGTTCTCCATGCTGTAAATCTTTATGGGAGTAGAAAGCCCCACCTTTCTCTCTTGTAGCTGCTGGTGGTTTCGAACTGCTGATTTTATGGTTAGCAGTCTCATGGGTAACCACTTTGCCACCCAGGCTCTACAGTCAAGGATGTTAGTTTCATTGAAAAGGCACTTCATAGGAATTAAATACATATATATATATATATATTTGTAATATATAAGTCAAGCTCCTGCATTCTACATGAATTGGACGTCTGTCTTGCCCTCTTCTGGCGCTTCTCACATGTGATGTGCTTATGAGTCGCTGATGTTGAATACGATTTTGTTCATCTCAGAATAAAGTCTGAGAATACTGATTCTTAAATCTCTCCAACGTTTATTTTGGGCCTAGAAATCTTATGTTCTTGCTTTTCTGTAAGATTTCTGTAATTCCCTGATTTCAACCTGCCTGGAAACCTCTCAGAGGGCTGACCACCTCGCAGTCCTGAGCCGTGGTCTTTGGTTTAGTTTATGAAGGACCAAATAACAACCATAAGGATGATGGTAACAGCAAGAACAACATAAAACAAATAAACCGATTCCTTCAGTCTCCAACGTTCAACATTTAGGGTGGCAGCTTGAATCTGGGTCAGCTTGACCCCCAGCCAAACAAGGTTATCCATCCTGACAGGATAGTTTCCAGGACCATTCCTGACCGATTTAAAAGGAGAAGGACCTTAAGTACGATATTTCCATTAAGATATTCCTCCCCCTTTCTGTATTCCCCCAGGGGATGGATTAACCAAGAATGGTACTTTGTGGAGAGCATGGTAGCGGAACCTTTCCATTCTTGTTCATAATTTCATAGTTCTTTGATGATTGCCAGCATGAGCAATTTTCTGAACCCCTTCCCTTGAATCAATTAGATTGTTTAAAAGAGGGAAGCACTAAGCAAAACAAGAGCGTTTGAAGCCCCTCCGTTCCCTGGAGAGCACGGGCAGACTTGGGCTCCTTCTCCTTGATGGACTCGTTGTTCTAGGGCACCAGCTGTGGCGGTAATGTCTGGGAACAGAATGGTGACCGTGCGGAGACGCAGGCTGGTTTGGCTTTATAACGTTATAGTGTCACATGGAACACTAAGGCTCGAGAAGTGATCCTGTTAGTCTCTGAGGTTCTTCTGGTGCGACAGTGTGCCCATGAACTTTTGGCGGCTTCAGAGCATCACTTTCTTGGTAGGGTGTCCTTGGACATAGAATGAGGACTGGTTGTTATAGTAATAAGAACAATGAAAAGGGTTTCCTTTTGGGATGATGAAAATCTTTAAAAAATTACATTATGGGGATTGTTACACCACCCTGTAGATAGACTCAACCAGGGGATTATATATTAAACGGGCATTTCTAGTACACGAATCTCAATAAATTTCCTTAACAATATCTGACGGTAACACACTGTTACCGTTAGTAGCAGTTATCAGTTAGAAGAGTTCTGGGGCATTTGGCCTTTCTCTTTTGAGTTCCTACTGCTCCTCTACACTTCAACAAAATGCCCCCACTCAACCCTAGGAAGCAACTTGGTTGATTGTGATTCTTCTTATCTAAGATTTTCCCTTCCTCTTCCAATGTGCTTTGAGTCTATTTGGTTGAAAGCGTTCTTGAATCAGCCACCTACAAATGAAAATATAATGGAAACAGCAGTGCCCACCTTCAATGATATGTTTTCTTGACAACCCTCTTTCCGTTTCAGCCCTGCCAAGAAAAGAGAAGCAAATGACTTTCAGTGGGGTGAGCTTAAAAAAAAAAACTCTGTTCCCAAAGTACAGAAGAATAATACTTCTTAGTTAGACAGAAATGCTCATTTTATACTCTGTTCTCAGCAAACTCTGCACCTCTGTGGGCTGAGGGGAGAAGGCTGGTAGGCAGCATATGGAGCCCCCTTTCTGTGAAGACCCCAGGGGGTGCATTAGCCCAGGCCTGCCACAACACCACCATTACCACTCAGTACCAGGCTCACATTAATAACCACCCAGCCATGTACTTCCTGTCCAC
>NW_022111320.1:1735961-1744917 GCF_000313985.2 Echinops telfairi | reverse complement strand
CAAGTCTTCTTTGAAGTAATTTTCTAGAAGACAAATCTTTTACCAAGACACTCCCCTCCTGGACAATTCTCCATTCTCAAACTGGATGTAGCCCCTTAGAAAGAAATATGATTCATTTCCCCCCCTCAACATCAGTACCGTTGACAGCCTCTTTTGTAAAACCGAGTCGTGTTCCATTCACCTGTGGTGGGTCTGTATCTTTTATAAATGGATACTATCGCAGGTAGCACTACTCTACATTGGTCCTTGCAGAATGCTTTCTTCCCTTAGTTTGAAGTGAAGCAGGTCTTGAACGCTATCGCCAAAGACAAGCAAGAGGACCATGAAATTGAAGCACCACGAAAATCCACATCTCTGCTGTTTTGCTTTCCTACAGACTGCATTAGGAATAAAAATTGCATTTACCTCTTTCTGTCCTCTTCTTTATCATAAACGGATTCAAAAACAACAGTAAAGGGGGTGTGTGTGCGCGTGTGCACACACACATCCATTTTGATTAGAAGCTTCCTAAGGAAGACTCTGCCCCAGCCCCTGTGTTTTCTTAACCATTTCCATCAGTTAGAGGGAGGTAAGTAGTTCCTGTGAAGATGCTAGCATTCTTTGATGTTTCCACGAAAAGCACAGTACCAGCCATCACTCTGGCTTATGGAAACTAGACCGCTGCATTCTCACGTGTCTGGTAAAGAGGGCAGCCTTCTAAGTCCTGCTGAATAATGCAATGCCCAGTTCAAACACTTGCTGGCTCATCAGGAGCTAATGCATCCTGGGAAATTTGTTCTGCCTCCTTTGGCCTCACGGCAACTTCATGCAGGTGGCTGCATGCAAGCTGTTCTCCAATGACATCATCCTTTTGATCAGTACTTTGTAGCCCTCTGCAGAAATGATCAGAGAGTTATAGGAGGGGCCAGACCGGATCTTTTTATCTTGGTGTTCCATGGAAATCCTCGAGGTTGGACAGATTTAAGTAGCCTTTTCTTTTTGTGATGCTTTACGCTTATTTTCTTTTCCCCAAACATGAACTCTACTTTGGCAGTGGGACTGGGTATGAGGTTGGTATTAGAAAAAACTCCATAAACCACTTCGCAACCAGTGACCACCTGCATTGCACACAATTTCCTTGGGCGCAACTTGCCAAATGGAATTCTAGCTTCCTGGTGGCTTTCTCGGCATGAGAACCCAATCAACAAAAACAAAAGCCAATGCATCTCTTTGGTTAGATGTAAAATGGTTGTCAAAAAGGATCAATGAATGCCAGGTCAGCACTTACTTTCCACCCCAGTAGAGTTTGGTTGTTATGACCAGGCTGGACCTCCTGTATGTTAGAGAGAGAGAGAGAGAGAGAGAGAGAGAGAGAGAGAAAATGCATTTACATTGCAGGTCATCCCATGGAGTTATACTCTTAAGATAACACCAGAAATAATCTATTGTGATAACTCACATTAAAAAACCTCATTTAGAAATAAATGTCCTGGCACTGAAGTGTCAAGACAAGGGGAATCTGGTGAGAGGGGAGCTGAAACCAGGTCTTCAAGGAAGTGACTGCTCCGGAGGCGGGAGGAGGAGGATGGCAGCGTGGGGAGCTGGTGAATCCTGGGTACAAGGTGAAGGTGGGTGCTAGCTGAGTCGGTGCGGAGGGTCAGGGACAGTAAACAATGACACGCCAGGGAACTGAAAAGTTGGCTTGCTTTTGTAATCAAAGCCTCAAGGGCCAAACATATTGCTGCAGAGTTGATTTCAACTCTCAGCAGCCCTAGAGGCCAGAGAAGCACTGCCCCACAGCACTGCCGAGACTGCCATCATTAGGCCAGATCTTTGCCTTGCAGAACAGCTGGTAGGTTCAAACCCACTGACCGTAGGGTTGGTCGTTGAGTGCTTTCACCATGTGCCACAACGCTTCTTGTTGCTTTGGTACCCCAAATAAATAGCCACCAATAATAGTTCTTCACCACTGGGTGTCATGATGATCATGCCGAGTGTGATATTTTGCAGGGAGCATGTCCCTCCCCCATGGAGGGCTATGGACCCTAGTGACCAACCAAACCCATCACCGTGCGTTGATTCCAATGGATGGAGACCCATGTGTTACAGAAGAGAATGGTTCCAAAGGGTTTTCTTGGCTGGAATCACAGCCACAGTGACCGTGGGTAGATTTAAACCACCAACCTTTAGTCTAGTAGCCGAGCATGCATGGTTTGCCCCAGCCAGGGACTCATGGACCCCGGTAGCTCTAAGTTCTTGCCTCTTCCAACCAAGGTCTTCATAGGCAGCAACTGACTATGTGGTAACATTAGTGATGGAGTCAATGATAATAGCTGGCAAATTTGAGAATAGATAAGAATAACATTTCCTTGAGTACCTTCTTAAAAGGAAATGGCGTTTTAGGAAAATAGACCTAAAATTCTTGACTCCGAGTTCTACCAGTTGTCTCCTAGGAGACAGAGGTGTGGAAGTGGAAAGCTGGAGGGCCCACGCACGCTCTACTCAAAGCCACAGCCAAGGGCCGGAGAGGCAACCGCAGAGTCAAGACTGTGGGATCAGGAAGATGGCCTGAGGACCCTAAGCTCACAATTCAAAACTGGGCGGTAACGCTCAGTGCAGTGTGGTTTCTAGAGAGATGTGATTCCATAGAGCTGGTCTTGAAAGAAAGAAAAATCACTTGCTAGTCAAAGATCAAGGCCAAACTTCCAGAGTATTTAAAAGAAGGCATAATTCTATCACTGTGGAACCGGTGCCTAAGGGCCCGAAGACACACAAGTCTATCATGATTAATGATTCCCAGTGGGGGATTATGGTGACCCTCTGACAACTCAGCTGCAGCAAGAAAAATGCGCAGAAAATGCCAGCCCCTCTGCCCACTGGCGAAAGCGCCCTGAGGAGTCATTGCAGTCACCCCGGTGGAAGGTGGGACCCATCCCTGCACGGAAGGTTACACATCCCGAAAGGGCTCACAGACTTTCCAGGCTCATCCCTCAACCTATGAGGACAGCCGGGATGGGACGCCGGCTCTCCTCTAGCAAACATCTCCAGAGCTTCCCACAGGCTGCATGGAGTATTCTTCAAAAACGCATGCAACCCTTTGATGATTCAGAACCGTCAGGCCTGCCAACTTCGCACATTCGACCCAACACCACAGACACCATTTTTCCCCTCTCCAAAGGCAGGCTTTGTGGAAAATTGGCAGATATGGGTGTGCACACTGCCATTTATGTTCAAATAGCACAGGCAGGCCGACAGGAGCCTGGCAAGTTCTCAGTGGCCCTCAGCAACATTCTCACGGCAACTCTGCAGTGTGCACAGAATAACAGGAGGGCTTTGCATGCATAGGTCACAACCTTCCAGATGTGTTTGCACACCTTTCCTCACTTTATCAACACAAAACCTCATGATCAGTAATGCCCACTTTACAGGTGGGAAAATCCAGACATAGGGCAATGAAGTTCGTTAATTTGCCCTGGGCAACATCGCTTGCCAATGGTATGATCAAAACTGGAAGGCATTTGCCCAGGGACGGTCAATTTTTGCATGACTCACGGTTATGAGAAGGTGGTCTATATTTTCACCAACCCCATTGGGGCAGATGCCAACTGTAGCTTGGTGAGACCTTGAGTTCTTACTTGCAAGACTGAAAGGCAGTTGGTAAAAGAGGCATGTGAATGTACTTTCTACACAAGGCATATCACCGTCCCTGCGACTGTGGACAGTGATGATGAAGTGCCTTTTGACTCTTGAGAAGCGTCAAGGCTGCTTCACCATCCTCAGATGTCCCGAGGCAGCCGACAGTTCACTGCAGACTCCACTGGGCTGGGGGTGGACCTCATCTCAGTGTCTGATTTAGTGAGAGATGGACCCACCTGCTGGTGGGAAGGCAGGGCTGAAATGTGGAGGACCAGGTGGGGACATGCATGCTTCTCTCTGTTGAAGGACGGATATATTTTCCTCTTAATGTCTTTATCGTCTTGTGGAATGGAGGGTGGGGGGCCAGAGAAAGGAGAGGAAGTAGACCACCAATCTGTATTTGTTTATATATCCACATAAGCCCACTGTTCCATTTAGGGAAGGCCCTGTGTTCACTCTGAGGGAGCAGTGAGAGAGCGAGCAGCCATAATAATGAACAGAGAGCTCTGTTGGGTTCTTCTAGTTTCTCCTCCTAAAAGGAGTTGAAGTGATGCGGTAGAGGCAATAGGAAACCAAGCTTGGAGGAGCACTCTTGAACACATCCATGTTTCCCTAGGCAAGATGAAAAAGAAATCCAGGCTAAGACAACATGAATGGGCACAGATGATTTTGCCCAGTTGTCTCCACTAAGACAGCACCTGTGGTATTTATTTGGTCATGTATTTATTTGGCAAATGTGCCAGAGCAGTGGAGACCCCCCCACGCGTGTCCAATGGCTTTGCTAAGCTTTTCCTAAATTCTCAATGTCTGGTGGACGAAGTGGCTGCTGTGGCTGACCTGCTCAGTGGAGCCGAGCGGTGTGGCTTCCCCCCATTGCACACAGATGTGACAGCCAGCCTTTCTCACGTCTACTTGTTTTGGTTGGAAGAGTTGAAGGGAGGGCCCCAGAAGCACAGCCCCTCTTGTTTCTCGAAGCACCCCTCAAGGGTAGCAGATGTGTAGATAATAGGCTCCCTGGACACACAGGAGAGACACTGGCTAATTGTGTTCAGATAAGAAAGCAGGAGGATGTTCATCCCAAGGGCTTTCTTGTTTTATCATCTCTTTGCAGCCAGAGTTGTTAATAAAATGAGCAGTGAGCACAATACACGTGTCTCGTTAATCAGCTTCCTGTCGGCTGGCTTCCTTCCCCAAAGGACCACAAATGGCAGTCAGAAGCCATGAAAACATCACTTGCTTTTATGCACAGGTATCTCATGAGCATTCCCTCCTCTGCTCAACCTCACGGTAAGTCACTGTGATCAATGACTAGCCAATCATTTTTGCAGCAATGAACTTGCTGACATTTATTTTCCCATCAGTACAAATCATTTCTTTACCAAGCGTAGACCTTTCTTTTTGACAGCCTTTTGGTCAGGTGTCACATTATTTTACGTTCCCTGCTCTGCTGAAGGACAGCCGCATCTTTAGAGGCAAACCCATTATGATGTCAAATGAAGGTACCTCCAGCCTTTCTTCTTGATGATGCTGCCCAGGATCGCTTCGGCCCTGGAGGGAGAAACAGACAAGCCTCAGGATGCTGTGTCCCGGGAAAGTAAGAGTCAATCCTGTACACCCCAGCCATTCCTTGTTTGAACTCTCCGTGCCTACATGTCCCGAAAATAGAAGCTGCTCTCGGCTGGTGGCACCATTTCTGCTGTTTCTGCTTGTGCCTGACGACTCCGACTCCAAAGCATTCCAGAAGCTCCTGCCAAATCCTGTCACGTTGGCAGGAGACTGCCTGCGGTCCTGATACTAAGGAAGAGTGGACTCATTTGGCAGTTTGATGCGTTTGCACCACCTGAGCCCATATGTAAATGCTCTGCCTGGCTGTGCCCAATGGGAGCCAAGGTTTGCCCTCTGTTGTGGTGGTCTCCAATTGTGATTGGGCAGGACAATGAGCCCTCACACTGTTAAGCTAGGACATTGGGACTCCCAGGAGGTATTTGCAGGACAAAAGAGGACTTTTCACGTTGGTTTAAAATGTTCCATGTGACCACAAGGTGTTGAAGGGATCAGGTATCAAGCATCAAAGAATAAAAAATATTGTAAAGGTGGGTGAGTGCACAGTGGAGACCCAAAGCCCATTGGTAGGCAACTGGACACCCCCTCGCTGAAGGGTTGAGGGGAGGAGACGAGCTAATCAGGGTGCAGGGTAGCAACGATGAAACATATAGCTTTCCTCTAGTTCTTAAATGCTTCCTCCCCGCCCACTATCATGATCCCAATTCTACCTCACAAATCTGGCTAGACCAGAGGATGTACATTGGTACAGATGGCAACTGGAAACACAGGGAATCCAGGACAGATGACTCCTTCAGGACCAGTGGTAAAGGGGGCGAGGCCTGGAGGGTGAAGGGAATGTGCGGTGGAAAGGGGGAACCGATTACAAGAATCTAGGTATTGCCTCCTCCCTGGGGGAGGGACAGCAGAGAAGAGGGCGGGGGGAGACGTTGGACAGTATAACTTATGACAAAACTATAATAAGTTGTGAATTATGAAAGGTTCATGAGGGAGGGGTGCAGGGAGGGAGGGGGAGAATGAGCAACTGATATTAAGGACTGAGGTGGAGGGCAAATGTCTTGAGAATGATGAGGGCAGCGAATGTACATACGTGCTTGACACAATGGATGTGTGTATGGATTGTGATGAGAATTGTACGAGCCCCCAATAAAATAATTAAAAAAAACACGTTCCAAAGGCCAGGTCTGCAGAAGCCGTGAGCTACATCCAGAGAATGTCCTAGGTTCCAGTGACAAAATTAGTCTCAAACTTTATTGTAGGAAAAAGATAAAAGGGGACATAGAGAAGCATCCAGCCTGCCTCTGAGACCGCATGGAGACTTAAACTGGAATCATCTCTGCTGTCCTCTCCCCCTTCCACCTACCCTAGCCAGGGGATGATGGGCTCCAGGTTGGCTCTTCTACATTCCTTTGGCCAATACCAACTTGAGAAGCCAGCAGGCTCCCGAGGAAATCAGGGGCTTAGGACTGAGAGTCCTGCTCATCGCTCTTGGTCTTCACTGAAAGGGCTGCCTTTTCCAGGGTGTGGCGATGTTACTGCTTTCCCAGAAACCCCTGGACTCAAGATGACCTCAGGCACAACAGGACTGAGCTGTGATCCGACCTGAGTGACCGGACATGTGTGGCCCATCGGGTTTTAGTCTGTCTTAGTCTGGAAGCTCTGCTAAACCCTGTTCAGCAGCATCACAGGAACACGCAAGCCTGCATCGTGAGCTAGATGGGAGCTGCGCTTAAGGTACATTGGCTGGAGTCCAGCCAGCTCGCTCCTACAGAAGATGAGGATTCCACCACGGGACCACTCCCTGTTGGAGGGCCCAGCTTCACCATAAACCACCATTGTGCCCTGCAAAGAATGGGCTGAAGGCGACTCGTCTGTTTTGGTTTTTGTCTTTCTTCCCTGCTGTCTCTCCGACTGTTGCCATTTCCACCTCCCGTTTCCCCGTGGAAACCCAGCTCAGTCACACACTGACAATTAATCACTCCCGAAGCAAAACTGCTCATCCTTCACAACTGAATACAAACAAAACTCTACGTAACAGATTTGTGAATGGCTCCTCCACTTTTTCTTTTCTTTTTTTTTTTTTTAAAACCTTAGCTCCCTTTGGAACTAAAAACAAACCATTGAGGAAAAAGGTGGATGTGGAGACTAGAAAGGCCTTAGATATTTTATTTTTTCCCTTGGGCTTCCACAAAACAAATCTGGGATGGGGACCAGGAGCCTCCCTGGTGCCTCTTAACCATAGACCTGCCCTTGCAAGCCGAAGAAATCGAGGTAAAGAACCTGCACTCGGAGAAGTCAGCAATGAACCTGATTCAGTAAATTCAACAGTTTGATTTTAATTCTCACCGGGAAGGAGGTGAATTGGGTCCTCAGCTGCTTCTGTTCCCCAGTCCAATGGGAGGTAGCGGGCCTGCTCGAACTGCTGTCCAGCCAATCAGGTTCCTTAGACCCTCCAGCCAGGTTCATGGCAGGAGGTTAGGAAGCTTGTTCTGTCGGCCTTGCCGGGGAAGGACCTCGAGGCCCGGCCTTGAGAACATCTCACCCACATGTTCTCCTTTAACAAGCCCTGACCCTGAGCCCCAAGCCTGGTTACCTGGGAAAGTTGCCCCTAGATGGGACACTTTGATCAAAAGAAGCAAAATCCTCTGTCTCCCCAGAATGCCAGTGAAAATGCCCTCTGACAGAAGGCATTGGACTTCTGGGCCTCGTTGGAGATCCCATCCTAATCTCTGATCTCTCGGGATTGCTAGGTGTGGTGACATGTCTGCAAACAGGCAAAGGAGTCTCTGCCGCCCTGCAGAGAGGATGTCCCAGTTTCACACAGAGCTCGAGGAACTGTGGGATGTGGCTATGAAATGACACAACCAGCCTTTGAAGCATCGTTCTGGAATCTGCTCACTCATATATTCAACTATCACCACAGCCACCGTTCTGGTCCCAGCCACATTTATCCCTCCCCTAGACCACGACAGTTGCTTCGGGCTTTAACTCTCTCCAATCCCTTCTTCGCACAGGGACTAGTGGGAGGAAGAGTTAGAGATGATCAAATACTCTCTACCTTAGGCAAGAGGGGAGAGAGAAGGGGGGAAGAGTCAAACCAGTCAACTGATTGGGAAGGACAGGCTGTCACACCAACAGGTTGAAGTCTCACGGCCATCGCCTCAGAGGGAGAACGACCCCTGCGGGTTTCTGAGATGAAAACTCTTGACAGGAGCAGAAAGGGGCCTGGTAACATTTCCTTGGTTCCACAAAAGTCACTGAGGGGCACAATCAGGTACCAACTTACTTTCCAGCTGCATAGACCTCAGCAGTATCAAAGAGATTGACTCCACTTTCATAGGCGATAGTCATCAGCCGCTCAGCAACCTGGACAAACACAGATGGGTCAGTCAGAAAAGCCAAACACTCTCCCGGGACTGGGGAGTCACTGCGAGTCCTCCAACGTAAGGAAACAGACACTGCGCTTTTAGTTATCATTTTAGCCAAAGCTTACATAGCATATTAGGTTCCCGTGAACAATGACTAGACAGAATTCTCGGCGACATCATTCCATTGTTCACAATGCGTGGAGATGATCTTTACATTGCATTCTGGTTATTCCAGTTCCAGTACATTTTTTTCCCTCCCGTCCTGCCTTTGGGTCCTGTGCTGTGATTCCTCCACATTTTATTACAGACTTAGTGAAACATTACTCTCCTCCCTGTAAAAATGCTTACGTCTTTGAGGATTTTCTTTTTGCCTTCCAATTGACAGTTCTGAACATATTTTATTCTTTTTT
>NW_022111320.1:1726655-1734632 GCF_000313985.2 Echinops telfairi | reverse complement strand
ACCTGGTAGGGCATGATCAAGGGAAATGTAACAAAGTTCCAGTACTTTCTCAGACCTCTTGTCTGCTTTTAGAGTAAGGGTGGAACTTGTGGTCTCATGTAGATGGTTGTTCCCCCACCCACCCACCAGGGGGCACTGTACCAGTCTGTAGGAGCGTTGGTGGCATGGTGGTGATGCGTTGGGCTGTGATCTACAAGGTCAGTAGTTCTAAACCACCAGTCACTCAGAGAGAGAAAGACAGGACTTTCTAGTCCCATAAAGAGTTTACAGTCTCAGAAACCCACAGGGGCAGTTCTACCATTTCTTAAGGGTTGCTGTGAGTCAGCTGTTGAATCCATGGCAGTGAAATACCACTGTGTTGGTTTGTTAATTATCACGGGCTCATGAGGGAGGGGGGAGTAGGGAGGGAAGGGAAAAAAAGAGGACCTGATGCCAGGGGCTTAAGTAGGGATCAAATGTTTTGAGAATGATGAGGGCAATGAATGTACAAATATGCCTTACACAATGATGTATGTATGGGTTGTGATAAGAGTTGTATGAGCCCCTAATAAAACTATTAATAAATAAATAAATAAATAAATAAATAAATACATTTCATTATCAGCAGGAAAAAAAGCGACCTCCGAGGATAGCTTCAGTTCAAGGTTCAGAGACTGTCTCAGGGAAGTCGTCCTAGGGAGTCCTTTGGTCTCAGCTGGTAGAGTGAATCTGTACTTTTCAAGAATGTGAGTTGTGATCTTCATTTTCCTCCAGATCTATCAGAATCCATCTGATGAGAACAGTCGATAGGGGTTTTTCAGCACCGTCTCGGTTCGGTCTCAATGCCAAAGGTCAATTAGGAACATGGACATCTCATTAACCACTCTGTTCTTCCCACTGGAGTGAGGACAGAAACATCCCACCATCCTTTCCCGTCCCTAAATGATTGCCTTCAACTGGAGGGCTAACTCTGTGGTCAGAGCACAGAACCCATAGCTTGACAGCCTTTTCTAGGTGCGGTAGTCCCGCCAACAAACAAGGTCACTTGTATCAACAGGGACTCCACTCCTCTTCTGCTCCTCTAGGCCTATAGGTTTTGGCAGCTGATGACTCTTGATCTGAAAGCCTGGAGCTCTTTCCCCCTTTAGGCTTAGCTGACAGTGCTGATGAACCAAAGGTTAGTCAGAGCTGTGACGGCTGTAAAACTCCTTCCAAACAGTTCAGCAAAATCCCAGGCATCATGACACAGCATCAAGCGGAACTGCCAGTGAGGACAGCAGCGTGTGCTGACTCACCAGAGATCCAGCCCCTCTCCCCTCAGCCTGCAGATTTTACCTCCTTCCTTTCCTCAGTGCTGCTGCTGAGCATGTGTGGCAGAGGAGTGGAGGGGCAGCTACAGGCAACAGCTTGAGGGATAGTTCATGAAGGGTTGGGATATACAACAGTCAAGAGATGCCCTATTTTCCATCTGGCTGACAGACTTATTAGTCAATTGGAAAATTACACATCTCACAAATAATTACAATGGATTTTTTCCAGTATGTGTGTGACGGTAGGCTAAAGCTGCTTCGTCAGCATCCCCAAGATAAAATATTTTTCTGTTGTTTTAAAAATGAACCTACTTGGCTGGAAAAATGTTGCCTACACAAATTCAATAGAAGAAAGCGGCAAAACTGCTACTACTGGTATAATTGTTTAATCTGCCCCCATGAAGACATTTATCTTGAGTAGATTTTTAAAATGACCACAAGCATGAATTTTCCATTATGTCTGTCCTGCGTTTTGAAACTTACACTGTATATCTTCGTATGATGTCACATGACATGCCCTCAAATTATTCCCGGAATTGTGCACAGTTGGATGTACAAGTTGGAGAAAATTATAGAACAAGTTCTAGAGGAAGTTTTCAGATAAGATGGGAAGTCCTGATTAGAGGGCTGAGTTGTTGCCCCACCATTTCATTCAAAGACCTGAGAGAAAAGTGGGCGATACTGGGAGGGTAGAGGGAGAGTGGGTTGGAAAGAGGGAACCGATTACAAGGAACTATATGTGACCTCCTCCCTGAGGGACGGACAACCGAAAAGTGGGTGAAGGGAGACGTCGGAGAGCACAAGATATGACAAAATAACAATTTATAAACTATCAAGGGCTCATGAGGGAGGGGGCAGCGGGGAGGGAGGGGAAAAATGAGGACCTAATGCTGGGGGCTTAAGTGGAGAGGAAATGTTTTGAGAATGATGAGGGCAATGAATGTACAAATGCGCTTCACACAATTGATGTATGTATGGATTGTGACAAGAGTTGTATGAGCCCCTAAAAAAATGATTAAGAAAAAAAAAGAAAACAAACAAAAACACAGACCTCAATTGGAAGACTTGGCTTCAGGCCCTTGACTCTACTACTGATGAGATAAACTTGTTAGGCGCCATCGAGTAGCTTCCAACCTCCAGCACAACCAAGCGAAACAGTGCCCAGCCCGGTGCCGTCCCCACAATTGCTTCTAAACTAGAACCCGTTGCTGCAGCCCTGGTGTCCATCCATCTACTTAGGGCCTTCCTCTCCTTCACCAAACATGATGTCCTTCTCCAGGGACGATTCGTTCTCTCCTGACATCATGTCCAGCGTATGTCAGATGAAGTCTTGCCACCCTTGCCTGAAAGGAGCACTGGGGCAGTACTTCCTCCGATACAGATCCGTTTGCCCTTTTGGCAGTCCATGCTACTTTCTAGATTCTTCTCCAGCCCCACAATTCAAATGTAGCTCTTCTTCTTCAGTCTTTTTTATTCAAGGTCAACTTCCGCATGCACGAGGCACTGGAAAATACCACGGCTTGGATCGGAAGCACCTTAGTCCTCAAAGTAACATCTTGTGCTTCAAGACTCTACAGAGGTCATGGGCAGCAGATTTTCTCAGTGCCACTTGCCTTTTTATCCCGCCATTCCTTCTCCCACGAGCATTGTCTTTCTATCCCTTCATTGCTGCTTCCATGAGCATTGATTGTGGACCCAAGCAAGACAAAATCCTTTAACCTCTTCTCCACTTATTGTGATGTTCCCTACAGGTCCACTTGTGAGGGTTTGGGCCTTCTTTATATTGAGCTGTAAGCCATACTGAAGGCTGCAATCTTTCATCTTCATCAGCAGGTGCTTCAAATCTTCCTCATTTGTAGGAAGCAAGGTCGTGTCATCTACCTATCGCAGGTGGTTAATAAGCCTTCCTCCAATTCTGATGCCACATGCTTCTTCATATACACCAGCTTCTCTGCTTATTTGCTCAGCAGCGGGATTGAATAAATGTGGCGAGAGAATGCAACCCTTTCGCACACCTTTCCTGAGTTTGGACCATGCAGTCTTCTCTTACTCCATTGGCACAGCTGTCTTTAGATCCATGTCCAAGTTCCTCATGAGCACAACGACGTGTTCTGGAATTCCCATTCTTCTCAAGGCTGTCCAGAGTTTGTTAGGAGGCACACTGCTGAAAGCCCTGGCAGAGTCAATAAAACACAAATTAAACAGCTCTCTGGTATTCTCTGCTTTCAGCCAAGATACATCTGACCTCAGCAATGATAGCCCTTGTTCCACTCCCTCTTCTGAATCCAGCCTGAACCTCTGGGAGTTCCCTGTCAATGTACTGCTGCAACTGTTGTTGGATGATCTTCAGTGAAATTTTATTGGCGTATTATATAAGTGATATTGTTCTATACAGAGAGCCAGGCAGATCATTTGACCTCTTTGTTCTCAGTTTCTTCATATGCAACATGGGAATGATTCTATGCAGGTATCTTCTTCCAGGTGCAGCCTAAAAGCTTGGAGCGGAACAAAGCTGCTCTTGCATTTAGCTGTGCTGTGTGTGGCTCCACCTCCACTCTTCATGCACGCCCCTCCCTGGTGCCTGTCGTGGAGCCTGTGGGTGGGCTCTGGGATGCTCCACCCAGGTGCTTCTTCAGAACTGGAGGACTTGCACCCCCATCCCCCACCCTATCACTGGGACTGTGGCTTTCGGATAGCCCTTAGCTCTCAGCCCTCTCTAGAAACTGCATTTGGCTAGAGAGAGTCACCTAATCTGGGCTCAGACCTGTTTCCTGGGGCAAATCCTATGTAGTGGCTCATCAACGCTGAGGACATCATGCCCAGTCCTCGTGCCTCAACTTGGAACATCTCTGCAGGACGCGGCCTCGGAAACAGTGTTCTCAAGTGATGTGACCATCTGTGTCTGTGAAGACGATGGCCGCAGGCACAGTCAGTTGGACTCTGTCTTATGGGGTCACTATTAGTGACAACGGACTTAATGGAAATGGGTAATGGGTGGTACGAGCCCTTGCTAGTGAATTTCCTGCATGTTAATCTCCATCTCTGGAGTCTTCTTCCCAGGGAACTCACAGTGTAGCAATCCCTCTATGGTGACCTACAGTCAGTCTTGGCAAGAGGAATTTCTACAGAGAAGAACACACAGTTACCCCCTTCCCCCTTTCACGCCATTCACATTGGGAGCTGTGGAGAGGAGCCTCCCTCTGCCTGGAACTTTTCCTCAGGGGTGGTAATAAGAGCTTCCTTTAGAAGGGCTGTTGTGTGCCAGGCACCAGGCTGAGTAAGCACTTTATAGGCTCCGTCTCATTAATCTTAACCATGATCTTGCTGAGCAGTTGCTACTGCCTTCCTGTGTACTGATGTGGCCCACTGTTAGCAGATGTAAATGCTAGGACACGTAGTTAGTGAAGGGCAGATGGGACTGGCTCCCATGGAGTGGATCCGCTACCCGGACTCTTCAGTGGTGCTGCAGGCAGACCTGGAAGAGCTAGCGGGCCGCCGAGTCATAGCACCAGGCAATTATTGACAGTCGATGCCAGCATAGCGCACCTAGGCTGGGAAAGTGTGCCTTAAAAACAACAGCATGACTACTATCCCTTTGGCAAGGACTCTTTTGAATGTATAAATGATGCAAGGGCATCTGTGTCAAATATATTGATTATCTCGGCCTTTTATTGGATGCCTGTCACTTACAAGTCAGAGAGCTAGTTCAACACCTGACATGTGATGAACCCTTTCAACAACTTCTCAGTGTTGACATTACTAAGCTAGGAGGAATGATGCTCAGAGGGTGGGATTCACTTGTCCACGCCAGGGTGAGCAGCTAGCTCAGTTCACCCAAGAGTGAGCAAGAAGGATCCAGGCTGTTGGCTTTCAGTGCTAAAACCAGGCAAGTTCCCTACAAACTGGAATAAGTGGCTCACCGTAGGGTGGAGCTGAAAAATATAAACACAACAAATATACAATGGAAACAATTGTAATAATAAACTCTTTTCACCAAGTGGCTAAATATTCATTGCAAGGTAAAATTGAGAATAATGCTGGAGCTAACTAGCCATTCCCCATGATTAAGGTGTTGTCCCTGCACTAAACATGACTATGGGACAACTGGCTCTCTGTGCGCTTGGCTGGAGCAGCACAACAGAAATCTAAAGCCACTTACCTCATCTGAAATCTGACCTCCGAATGTCACCCATGTTCCTAGAAAAGAACACATATAGGCACATTATTTATAATCATTTTCTAATGTTGCGCATACATGACAGGAAACCGTTTCCAATCCAGGGCTGCTTCAACAAGTGGCACAGGTAGTTCACTGCACAAAGACGCCTGTCCAGGGGCCATAGAGGGGCCAGGGGCCAGCCCACCCTCCTCTAAGAACTTCAGTTGGAGGTCAGTAGCCCTCTGGCGAAGGGTGCCTTTTCTTCATGCTGAAGAACCATATAGGATGACGGCCCTAGCCTAAGAAATCTTCTGATACAGCACATGAATGTTGGTGTGCAAGAAGACATCAAGGCAGGGCTACCAAGCTCATAAGAAGCTGTGGTGGGGAAGTGGTTCCCCAAAAGGAGGTGGTTCAAACCTACCAGCTGCTCCAAGGAGAAGAACGTGGCAGGCGGTATCTGTAAAGATTCTGGAAAACCAAGGTCGCTGCCATCGAGTTGCTTTTGACACACAGTGATCCTATGGGAAGGGCAGCACTCCCCTGTGGGTTTCCAAGACTGTAACTCTTCAAGGGAATGGAAAGTTCCTCTTTCCACTGTAGAATGGCTGGTGGTTTTGGATGGCTGACCTTGTAATTAGCAGCCCAATGTATAACCAACATACTCCCAGGCATCCTTCATAAAGACCACAGCCTCAGAAGCCCTAGAGGGCAGATGTCCTCTGCCCTACACTTTCAAGACCCAGGAGGAGACCTTTAAAGTCCAGAATGAAAGGCTCCATTGGTTTGGGGGGTAGGGAAAGGGGTGGAGGCAAGACACAGTCAGCAGACAAAAATTTGTATTCGTAGAGCCAGAAAGAAGCAGGTGGGGCCATACCTTTGAATAAAAATGTTATTAGGGCTCAAAAACAGTTGGTGAGTGGACACATCAATAGCTAAGGTAGCTGGAGAGCAGAGCCAAGTCAAACTCACTGTTACTGAGTTTATTCGGAGTCATGGTAGTAAGGAAGGGGGTGCCCAGGCTAGACTGAAGAGAGGTGGCACTCAAGGAAAGCTTCAGGGAAGAGGTGACATGTTGAATCTGAGAGGAGTTAACAGAAGGGACAAACCTTCTGAGAACACGGGTAAACCAAAGAGGGTGCTGATGTGGCATGTGGGGTATTGGGCTCGAGCTGAAATAGGGGTTCAGGAGGCAGCAGTGAAGGAGCCAGGGCCCGGCGGCACACGTGGTATTTGTGGAGACAGAGAAAAAATTTAAACACTTAGGTTTTACATTTCATAGTAAGAATCATAACTACCTCTTATGAAATTTATTTTAAATGCCAGATATTATGCTAAGAAATTTGTATGCTTTCATCTATAACCTGTTAAATACATTTACAAGGCAATTTTATTCTCCCCGTTTTTCCATGAGTACCCTAATATCACCCAGGCTAATTAGTGAACTACTTGGGGATTCTCCAAAAACATCTCGCTTCAAGAAGGGTGTTGTCATGGATTGAACTGTGTTGCCCTGCAACCCCAAATGTTTTCAATTCTAACCCCTGGTTATAATCCCATTTGAGATTAAGATTTATTTTTTATGTTAGTAAGGCAGTATTCATGTAGGGTGTATCTCAAATCAATCTCTCTCCTTTGAAATATAAAAGAGGTTAAGCAAGCAAGTGAGCAAGCAGAGATGGAGGCAGAGAGGTGCCAAGTTATAGGAAAGGAGCAGAAACTCAAAAAGACAAGGACCTTCCTCCAGAGTAGAGAGAGAGAGAGAGAGAGAGAGCCTTCTTCTAGATTCAGTGCCACACATTGGGCTCTCAGTCTCCTAAACCCTGGTGGCACAGTGGGTTATGTGTTAACTGGAAGATTGACAGTTAAAACTATCAACTGATCCACAGGACAAAAAAGACGAGGTTTTCTACTGCCATAAAGAGTTACAGTCTCAGAAGCCCACAGGGGCAGTTCTACCCTGCCCTATAGAGTCACCATGAGTCAGAATTGACTCCACTAGAGTGAGTTTGTTTGTTGAAATCATGGAAAATGTATTTTTATTTGTTTGTGGTATTTATGTTAGAGCCCTAGGTAACGAAGACAGGTGTCCTTTCTACTGTGCCATGCCGCTCATAGAATTTTCAAATCAATGAGCACACATATGTCTGAAACTCCACAGAAGTATATGGATGTGAATGTACATTTGCTCAGTTCTCAGGCACTGAAATAAACTTTTCTATACCCTAGTCACTGTTGACTTGATACCCTAGTCACTGTTGACTTGATACCCTAGTCGCTGTTGACTTGATACCCTAGTCACTATTGACTTGATACCCTAGTCACTGTTGACTTGATACCTGAGCTAGTGTTGACTTGATACTCTAGTCGCTGTTGACTTGATACTCTAGTTACTGTTGACTTGATACTCTAGTCACTGTTGACTTGATACCCTAGTTACTGTTGACTTGATACCCTAGTCACTGTTGACTTGATACTCTAGTCACCATTGACTTGATTCCCTAGCTACTGTTGACTTGTACTCTAGTC
>NW_022111320.1:1720396-1725741 GCF_000313985.2 Echinops telfairi | reverse complement strand
TACTGTTGACTTGATACTCTAGTCACTGTTACCTTGATACTCTAGTCACGGTTGACTTGATACCCTAGCTACTGTTGACTTGATACTCTAGTCACGGTTGACTTGATACCCTAGTCACTATTGACTTGATACCCTAATCACTGTTGACTTGATACCCTAGCTACTGTTTACTTGATACTCTAGTCACTGTTGACTTGATACTCTAGTCACTGTTATCTTGATACCTATAGTTACTCTTGACTTGATACCCTAGTCACTGTTGACTTGATACCCTAGTTACTGTTGACTTGATACCCTAGCTACTGTTGACTTGATACCCTAGTTACTGTTGAGTTGACTCAGACCCCTGCCCGAGGTGACCTTTGTTCCATGGGGTTTTCAATGCTGAGTTCTTTTTAGCAGTAGATTGTCACCTTTCTTCTGAGACACCTCTGCACTCAAATCTCCAATCTTTTGGTCAGCAGCTGAATGTGTTAACCATTTACACTACCTGTTGTAGGTACCATTTAGTCAGTCCCAACTCATCACCATCCTATATGCAAAAGAACGCAACACTGCCCCCTCCTACACCTTCCTCACAATTGTTGTTATGTGTGAGCCCCTGATTGCAGCCACTATGCCAATCCATCTTCTCCAATGTCTTCCTCTCTTTCAATATCATTTTACTGTACCAAGCATGATGTCCTTCTCCAGGGACTGATCTCTCCTGATAACATGTCCAAAGTATGTGACATGTAGCGTTGCCATCCTTGCTTTGAAGGAGCATTCTGGCTGTACTTCTTCTAAGACAGATTGGTTTGTTCCTGTACTTTCACCAGCCCCTTCATTCAGATGCATCCATTCTTCTCTGGTCTTCCTTAGCCAATGTCCAGCTTTCACATGCACCCGAGGATCCCTTAGTCCTCAAAAGAACCTCCCCACTTTTTACCATCTTATAGCGGCCTTGTGCGGCAGATTTACCCAAGGCAATGCATCTTTTCATCTCTTGACTGCTGTTTCCGGGAGCATTGATTGTGGATCCAAGTAAGATGGAATCTTGTCAACCTTGTAATAATGTCAACCTTTCCTCCATTTATTATGATGTTATCTAGTGGTCCAGTTGTACTTTTGTTTCAATACCTAGAGAGTGTTCTTGTCACACTACATAGGGAATCCCCAAACAAAATTAGGGCATAAAGTACTTTACTATGCTTGTCCCTAGGCTGCCCACAGGTTAAACTTGGCTCATAAACTAGTTTTTCTTGCCCAGAATGGTGTTGATGTTTTAATAAAATTCGAATGTTACTAACATTTAAAAAATCAAGGAGTTCTGATTTTTCTTAAATTTTTCTGATTACAGCTTTTCATGACAACCCACTGAGCCTGACTGGCAGTGCCCTCTTTGGAAGGGATCTGCGTTTACCCCAAGTCCTTCAACTTTACATTATATTCACAGCACTGAATCAAAACATTATTTACCATGATCTGTTCACTGACATTTTATTACTGCAGAATTAAGAGAAAAACAAAAGTGTGTATCTCCTAAGAAACAGAGTAGAATATTTCAAGGGGACAAATAAGATGGGAGTATATACATATATTTTTGTTTGATGGGTAGAATACCCACACAAGAATGTTTGTACAGAAAAGTGACAACCTAAGTCACAATAATGAGAGTGGCCATGACTGCCGTTCAGGAAAGATGGGTGTTGAAAAACTGAATGGACTGAAGAAATGACACCATTTGTTTCTGAATGAGAATAAAATCTGTGAAGCTGCTGTGAAATTCAGTTCTCTGTTAACTGAAAGAAATTGCCTGAGTATCAAAACCTTTTTACAGATGAGTTTATTAAAGTTTTTTTGAATGCCACAGAAATTATGTCCGAGAATAAACTGGGCTTTTCAAATGTTCGTCTAACCAGACAAACTAAAAAGCAGTATTTAAAAATATGACTGACAGCTATCAGGACAAGTAAAATTATTGGTGGCATTTTCTACTGAAGCTGATCAGAACACCAATATAAATAAAAGCATGATAGGAGCTGCAATGTGTGTGCTCGCTTAGTCAGGTGAAGGGCAGAGAACATTAGGACAGGATCCAGGCAGTGGAAAGCACCAGGACATGGCTATTGTATTTTCACCAAAGAACACTTGTGCCACATGGTTTTTGCAACCCTCATCATCACTGCACATTATTTTCAGTAGTGAGCTATACCAATATGTTTAAGTGTTGCTGAATTTCACTTCAATTTTTCCCCTTGTCCATTGAATTGAATGTTTCCGGGATGAAACAGACCTCTTAGAAATTTCCTTTCAGGCAGATATTTTCCTAAACCAAGTGTACTCAATGGTGAACTGGACGGGCTTGTGATGGAAATGGGATGCCACGTCGAAACCAGAGTGGGAATGCCCACAGCGCCAGGGGTGAGCGAGTAAGAAGTCCCCAGACCGAAGGTACAAGAACAAGACACTTTATATTTTAATGCTTTCATAAAGCTCAGATTGAAACATAACCTTTGATCATCCATGTCTTTGAAATCCACAAATAAAAGGACATTGTGATTGTGACATTGTGAGTCCATGTGAAAATGTGCCACTGGACTTTATGTATTCGGTGTCATCATCAGCCCACTTCTGGAGCCTCTCACAGGGCAGTCCTCACCATCATCAGTGACATGTCTCCAAGCGGCCTGCAGATGCTGTTCTGTGGCTTCTGAACTGATGTCATCGTCACCACTGCCTTCTGTCTCTTCAACTTTGTCATCCGTATCCGGCTGGCACACAACCCCGGCTTCTCAAAAGTCATTTCAGATGGGCTCTGGGCTTATTTTTCCCAGAGCAGAAGCTACCTACCTACAGACGTCTGCAAACTCTGCCTGCTTCAGTGGTCCTGATGGTGTGAAGTCAAGAATCCCAGATTGCATTCATGCCTCCTACTCTCTTCTTCCCAAAGTCTTGAACAATTGTTGAGCCTTGCTGTCCAGCAGCTGCAGCTTGCAAGTAAGCTCACCATTAATGATGGCTCTGCTGTGCCAGCAACCAGCTGTGCTAATATCATTCTAAATGTTGTTTTTTCTTCTCCTTGTGAGATGTGATAGCATTTCTTCTGAATGAATCCCCTCTGACTGACGCTAGAACGTTTATCTACCCATGTTGTTGTTGTCAGATGTCCTTGAATAGGTTCCCATGCACAGCGACCCTGTAACCAACAGAAGGAAACCCTACCCAGCCCCGTGCCCTCCTCATAGATGCTGGAGATGTTTGAGCCACTGTGCCAATTGATCGTGTCCAAGGTCTTCCCCTTGGTTGCTGCCCCGCTTCTTTACCATGCACTGATGTCCTTCTCCAGGGACTGATCTCTCCTGATAACATGTCCAAAGGATGTGAGACAAAGTTTCCCATCATTGCCTCTAAAGAGCATTCTGGCTGTACTTCTTCCAAGACAGATATCTGTCTACATACTCACACTTTCATTATAATAGAGCTCATCCACTCCTTATTATATTAGACAGCCACACTGGTGAGCGCTAATTTTTGGGGGGGTGGGGGTGGGGCAGGGTTTGGTAACTCTCTTGAAAGTCAAGTCAGCTTTGGCTTTAATTTCAACCCACTTGCAGTGCAACCAAGGACCACAGTGCAACGAATCTGCTCATGCCTACAAGTGGTAATGACTGCATTCTGATTGTCTGGCAGTGGTGGCTAGCATGCTAAAAGATGTGCGAACCTCACCCAGGTGACCGAATGATAGCCACTGCAGAGATACCGTGCTCGGAGATTTCTTTGGCGATGTCTGTGTGGAAAGTGACCATCTTTGGCTCCCCGTCACTCAGATGTTGCTGGCTTCTCATTTCCGAGGAAAGACCATTTTGTTTCGTACATGTAGAAATCTAGGTGAGACCTGCCTTGAAATTTGGGATTCCTCTTTCTTCTGCTACAAGCTTTCTCGTTGATCTGAACCGCAACAGTAGAGATGGCTTCCTTTTTGTTCCCTACAGGAAAGAATCCAAGTCTTTCTCTCACTCAGACCACTGGGCCGTGGGCACACCTCGTGGATGCTACTTGGGCACATGTTCACAGATTCAGCTGCTTTCTCCATTCGTGAGCAGACAGACTCGCCACCGAGACCTCTCCCCCTGCCGCCTGTTACTTGTTTCTTCCCCCCATGGCTTTCACTTTGAAGAGGGTGGTTAGCATACAATTCCTGACAGGATCTTAAGGATTCCAAGACATAGATTTATAAACTGAAACCATGTGCACAATGTCATCAATAACTGGCAGGTCAAGAGATTACAAAGGTAAAGTGTTAGAGGTACGAGAAGCAAGGACACAATTGAAAAACACTATCGAGAAGGGAATATATAGATGCATTTTGAAGATTTGTACTGACTTAATCATGTATATTGAATCAGTAAATATTTTTTTAAAAATAGGCTATCTTTTATGAGTTCTCTAAGGAGAACATTTGCAAGAGTGTTCGTTATTTCCTTCCGTCAATATCTCAGGTGAGTGATTTGCGATGCTGATTAGGAATTTGAATAGCCCGGTGAGTTTTAAAGAACAGTGCTGACCTGGTACTTCATTGGACCAATTTACTCAGAACATACAGGCCTGGGACCCTGGCATCAGCATTTTAAAAAGATATTCAGGTTATTTTCAGGGCTGCCAGAAGTCAATACTCATAGCTCTAGCCTCTCCCATACTAATACTTTTAAAAAAATCTTCACATATTTTTCTCAGTTTTTTCCACTCAATTCTTAGTACTCCCATTTTTTAGAAGTTAAGTCAAATAACTGGCAAGTAGGGGAACTGGGATGGGACATAAAATGATCATGGATTTGCTTCTGTTCTTCCCCACTCCAAATTCCTCCTCCAGCAAACCTCCTTTATGAGATTTGCATGGGCATCCAAGGTGTTTGGGAGGTAAACTGGCCAGATTCCTGTGCCTGGGAGTCTGAGACGGAGCTCAAGATTCCATCTTTTCCCACCGAGACGAGGAGGATTTGTGACAAATCTTCCATATTCTGGCTTGTATTTACTGATGTTTTTACCACAAAGCCCAGATCTGGGTTACAGCCTGGTCTTTCATTTTGGCTTCTAGTGTGTTGTTAATGGGCATCTGCCAGAGTTAACAAAGGGGATAACAACTTAGCCTTTTGTTCTTTTACTTTGATTACCAGTTTGTTTGTTTTTTTCAAGAACCCAAGACATCACTGATGCTCTGGGGGGGCATGCGTTTACACCTGCATGTTATAGAAGAGCTTAGAACAGCAATACAACAAGCAAAGAAGGGCTCCAGGCTATGTCAAATAAAAATGGGCCTCTTGCTGACCCCACCACACTGAGGCTAAACACTGGGGGCGTGCAAT
>NW_022111320.1:1705096-1717765 GCF_000313985.2 Echinops telfairi | reverse complement strand
ACACACACACACACACACACACCCCAAATACACTCATATTAAAATATTATTTAAAATCTTTTTCACTCTGTAACAGTGGTTCTGAACCTTCCTAATGACGCGACCCTTTCATACAGTTCCTCATGTTGTGGTGACCCCCAACCATAAAATTATTTTCGTTGCGTCTTCATCACTGTAATTTTGCTACTGTTATAAATTGGGCAACCCCTGTGAAAGGATCATTCGACCCCCAAAGGGGTCATGACCCACAGGTTGAGAACCACCACACTAGAGGCTGAAGCACCAAGATTAGAGGATGGAGTGGCGGGCTTCAGAGCCCAGAGAACAAGTAAATCTGTGTGTTTTCAGACAGGAGGCTGGCTTGCAAGGGGGGATCTTTGGGCATTTATCAGTGCCAACAGGGCTGTAGCACACTGTCCCCAGCAGGAAAGGGGCCAAGGAGCCATTTGGCGGAGAAACTGAGGACCAGAGAGAAAGGTGTCTACTTGTTACGGCTGAGAAGTGACCCCATGGAAAAAGGACTATCCCCTTAAAGGACTATCACCTGAATAAACCCTGTAAGCATGGGTATCATCCGTGAGTCCTGTGTGGCCTTTGTTACAACATATGATCCAATCCAGCAGAGAAGTAGAGTTCTGTGAGAGGGACGGTTGGTGTCAGAGGAGGGTGATGAAGGGCAGAGGTCAGAGGCTTTTTAGAACGCATGCGTGGGCAGGTGTGAACTTGGACTCTCCTTCCCCTTATGTAGCTGAGGGAGGTCAGGCAGCTCCCACTCCATTTCCTCAGGGGACTCTTCATGGAATTTTAAGGCCCCAGGCACTCCTCATCAAATACTATGCAGAGCATGGTCTTTGTGAATTGTGTGTGGTAGTTACATAATTTCATGTCAACTTGAAGATATAGAAAAATATATATCAATCTATCCTGCCAATCAGGGCATAGCCTGATAGTACCTCCTTGTGGGTGTGGCCTTCTCCTAAGGTGGGTCCTGAGAACCACCACCTTTACCACCACTACCCTTCTCTCTGTGCCTTCACCTTCCTGCTAGCTAACCCTGGTTGCTGCAAGCCCTGTGATGTGATCACTGCCATTGGATCCACAAGACTTTGCACACACCAGCCTGTGATCTTCCTGCATTCTGCATCATTGCATGTGACTGCATGGGTGTGAAGAGGGGCTTATGGACTAGGACTGGACTTATGGGCTTGATCTGGACTGGGCTGGGATATTTGCTTGGTACATAATTACTTCTTAATATAAAGCTCTGTCTTACACATATATGAGTGCCTCTGGATTTGTTTCTCTGGTCAACCCAGCATAACACCCTGTGGTATCCCCTGAGACTATGGTCCCAAGCCGCCAGGCCCAGCAGCAACTCATTCCATCGAGGTGTTTTCTTACATCTAAGAAATGTTCATAACCTTTCCCCCTGTGTGTTCGACCATATTCATGGATATATTCACAGAAAAGGTAAATACATACATACAAATATCCTGACTGAGAAGTTGTACTTTAGCCCTACCTGTGTAACAGGTACCATCATGTTGACATACAATCTAACCACCACCAAGAGATACCAAGTAAAGACATCTGGATCCAGAGTTCGTAAGGATTTGAGAGCTTGCCGTTGTGAGAGGCTCTGTGCAAAAGGTCATGGCTGACGACTCATACAATGACAAGAGAAGCTCTGTCCTCAGGGGGAGTTGGGAGCTCAGGCTCCTGACAGATAACCAAGTACATGGCTTTCTGGATCCTCCGTAAGATGTGTATACTTTCTTACCAGGAAGGCTTAGAAAGGGAGGTAGGAAAGAACTTGCACATATTCATGACATCACGATGTTGTTACTAGCATTTAGTGCAAACAGTCAACATCACTATCAGATAAAGAAGAGTTGCTGTTTTTTCAGGGGTGGGGGTAAGGCACAAAGGCGAGGGGGCTGGTATGTACATCATTATCAAAAAGTTGCATGAAGCTGTGGAGCGAATATGGCTGTGTTAGTCCAGGTTGACAAGAGAAACAAATTCATAGATACTCATATGTGTATAAGAAAGAGCTTTATATACAAGAGCAATTGTATATTGAGAAAACATCCCAGCCCAGTCCAGATCAAGTCCATACGTCCAAAATTAGCCCATGTGTCTGATACCAGTCTGTAAAATCCTCTTCAGATTCACACAGCACACACAATGATGCCGAGTGCAGGTAGATCACAGGCCAGTGGGTGTAAAGTCTTGTGGATCCAGTGGTGGTAGAAGCATCTCAACTCTGGTGTGGGTGTCCACGTGGCTCCTCCAGCTCCAAGGTGCTGGCTGCCATTAGCATGTGGTTTGTTAACAGGAATGTCTCACGGAGAGAGCCTGCTTCTTGCCTCCAGTGAGCTATTTATCTACATTTGCACCTCCCAAATGAGGTCATCAAGCTGTGACCTGATTGTCAGGCTAAACTCCACCCCTTTGCAAGTTGACAGATTATTTAACTGCCACATAGACATACCTCAAGGTCTACTGCCATCCATTCAATTGCGACTCATAGCACCCCTATACAGGGCGTCTGTGACTGTGAATCTTTACAGGACCAGAGAGCTTCAACTTGTTCCTATGGAGCACCTGGGAGGTTTGAACAACCGACCTGTCTTGGTTAGCAGGTCATGGTTTATCCAATAGTGCCACCTGGACACTCGTCTATGCGAGGGCTATACCTTTTGATGGTTCAATGAGTTGTTCTTTCCTAAATAGTAACATTTTTTAATAACTATGGATAATTATTTTTAAAAGCACAGTATGTGCTCACAGGGCCAGTATAGGTGTAGAGTGGCATGGTAGGAATGCTTGGTATCAGAATAGATAATGGAGCATGGAGGTTTGTGTGACTCTTGACTCATGGCAAGAGGAGGTCAGATATGGGTCGCCATTGACATTTATTGCACATAGTCCCTAGCACAAAGTCAGTCCCCCCAAATGGCATCATCACTATCTCATGTAATGCTCACCACAATGCTTTGAAAAATAATCAGGGATGAGCAAATTCTCAAAGATAAATTATTGATCCATGTACATATTCAATCCTGAATGTATCTGAAAGAAAGTAACTACCTATCATGGCAGTTGTAAAATAATGTCAGTGCGTGTTCTCTGGGGCCTTGGAGATGGTCGACTTGCAAAATTGAAAACTATCCTGGGTACCGGAGAGAGTATGATGAAAGAGACAGACCGAGCCCCCTGCCCTTCTGAATCGCTTCCCATACTGTGTGTTCAGAACTCACACCCCGTCTCTGTAAACTCCAGATTCTGGGGTTATAATGCCAACCCCTTGATGCCATGTCCTGGCTGGAATTATCAGTGCTCGATGGGCAAGGGGCTCATGTGGGAAGCCAAGGGCAGCCTCCTCTGCCATACAGGGTGCTGGAGGCTGGAGTTCCTTGTCCAGGCAAGCCATCACCAACACGGACCCAAGTAGAATCACTTGGGAGGCCGATGCCCTCCTGTACCTGGGAAGGTCCAGAAAACTAGCAGCCGTCAAGCTGGGTCCGACTCTGGATGACCTCATGTATTGCCCAGCAGGACTGGGAACCATAGAGTTTTCAAGGCTGGGACTCTTTAGACTCAGGCTACCAGGTCTTTCTTCCCAAACAACCTTTCAGTCAGTCATCCCCTGCTTAACCTTTTATGCCACCCCGGTTTCCCGAGGAGGGGCTCAGGCACAGCAGTGTAAAAAGCCCTTCCCTGGGATTATCATGTCCTATGGAAAAATTGGTCTAGGCAGTGGGTTAGGACACCAGGAAACCCTTCTGAAATTTTGTCATTAAGAATGGACTCAATCCCTCTGTAAGATCCCAGCATGAGGCGAAACCTCAGATTGGAAGGAAGAGAAATAATGCATATTGAGGCTGGGAGATGAAGAACAATTCAATACAGTAGGTTGACAGTGACTTTGACCTCACACTAGAGATTGTAGTGCCTCCTGGGATCTTTGGTCCTGACTGAATGAAAGGTTACGGGCTATTTTCTAAAGCTCCTCTCTCTGGGGCTTTGCTCGGCATTTTATTAGTACTATTAACCTTCTGCAAAAATTGTCAGTGACAGTAAATGACGATAGCAGAAATAGCTTAGAGGGAATAAAAAAGAACATTAGCAGTGTCATTTTCTGGGACAAGGGCCACCAATCCTGGTACCAGAGAGTGCAAGGGAGGTACCTTAGTGTGAGGGTGGGGTGGCGAGAGGGGGGAAAGGCTCAGAATTTCTCCCACTGGTGCCATATAGAATGACTCGTTTATTGTGGAGATTTAAAAGCTTAACTGCTGTGTAGTTAGAGATGGACTGCTAGATCATTAGACTGCTCCTATATATTTTATTAGCTCTAGACAACTCTTGACTTTCTACAAACAGGTTTTTCATGCCTGCACTATCCAGCGTTAAATCGAATTGGCTGATGGCCAGGAGGGAGAAAGACAAACTGCATTTCAAAGGCAAACATATGAATGCACTTTGATCGTCTGTGTTGCTGAGAACCAGCTATCTTCTTCATAGCGCTCCAGTGGGTTCAGTGAGGGAACCCCATCCCAGTAGGGTTGCTATGAGTTGGAATTGACTAGATGACAATGCGTTTGTGAGTCAGCAATCCATCTGAGTAAACTGCCAAATCTTCCTAAAATTACACTGGGTTCGAAGTTACATTTTTACATGCTAAGTTTTGCCAACCTCCCCAAAACCCGAACAACCACAACAAAAAACTATGCAAGAGAAGTATAACGATTAGATGAAACACTAGAAGATATTGGTGGGGAAGACATATCAAAAGAGCACAAATGTGCGGTGAAAAGGAGAACTGAACATGCTGACGTGAGAACTTGGATAGAGGTATGCCTTATTCATCTTCCAAATACGCTTATTAGACATCTGCTCATTAGCCTTCGCATGCTATAACCTTACTTTTCCAGATCATGTGCAGTTACCTTCTCCACATTCACTATCCTGAAACCGTTCCCCTATCTACGCTCTCTATTCCTGTCTTCATTCTGCCCCAAATAGTGAGATGGGTAAATGCCATATTTCACCACTTTGAAGATTAGTGTTTCAACACACATCTCTCTCACCCCATTATCAAATTCCTTGTTTCCCTGTCCTTTCATGGCACCTACTTGACAAGTACCCACCCCGAACCCAACTCATTGTCACCGAGTCCATTCTGACGCATGGTGACCCTGTGGACAGAGGAGAACTGAGCGATGGGGTTTTCAGGGCTGTAACTCAGCCCAAAAGCAGACTGCCTCATCTTTCCTCCATGGAGCAGCTGGTGAGTTTGAACCAGCGATATTTCAGTCTGAGTTAGCCCTGTGTTTACTCCACTTTACTCCCAAGGTTCCTGGTAATTATCCACACCTGCATGAAGGTGACTGCTCATCATTGAGGACTATGATGCTGTGTTGCAGAAATCACAAGATTGCAATGATTGCATCATGCTTTGTAAATTCTTGGTCTCCCGTATCTACTGGGCCCTCATACAGCCATCCGTCAGCTATATTCTAATCATTGTTTTTGGGGTTTTTTTTCACTGTGCGGATTTCAAACATGCCCCACTCTTCTCAGCCTCAGGTTCAACCTTTTTTCGAATTTAACCTCAGCAGACAACCGTTCCTCCTGCTTCACAGAGAAAGCAGAGGGTTGACAAACTGTACTCTTCTCTGATTCCTAGTACCAAATCTACAAACCTAAGTCTATCAGACACGACTATTGACCACCCCCACCTTCCCTTGGGCTTCCAGCTGTCTGAGGGTTCCCTTTGGCATCTCAAGCCTGTTCTGTCTGTGAGCCCAGCGAGTCAGAGCTCGCTGAGAATTAAATGCCCTGGGGAGCAGCTCTCAGCAGACATTGATGGGGGCCTCTGCACACCCTCACCTCAGAGCCCTCAACCTCAGGTGGGTGTGCATCCCACACTGGATCTCAAGTTCCCCAGGAGATTTAGACTGCAGTTCCCCACAGCGGTAACTAGCTTATTAACATATCCTCCACTGGTTTCATTCCCTTTGCAATCTCATCTCCTCACGCCTCTACTGATTAAAAACAAGGCATCTCCATCTAAAGTATTTGCCTTCAAATCCTTGGCTAGGTATCCTTTTGAGGAAACTAAGACAACACTCCCACCTCCTCGTTGACACCTGTCCTTGGAGAAGAGGGGCCCCCCTCTGTCCAAGGCTCACCTCTCCAATGGCATGGATCTCTCTCCCCTTGCTCCTTCTCAGGAGCCTCACTCACTCCACAAATTATCACCTCTCATCGCTGTAGCATTTCTTTGATTTCAGCTCTACTTTGTTGATTAATATGACGTTTATATTCCTTCTTCACATACTTTTCCCTCATATTTGCTTGTTTTTAAAATTTGCCTCCTTTGTTTCTTTTCCATTTGTCTCCAGTGGTATCCTTAAAGAATATATGTAGGTATAAGGGTTTTTTTTTTAAAATGTCCAATCTCAGAAACTATACTTTATTATGATGACCTATAGTAGGTCTTATTTCTGGTAGTTTATTTTATGCTTTTAAGAGAATGTATTCCCGTCTTAAAACAACAACAAAAAAAATCATATCCTCTAGTCTTTCCTTTATTGATCTTTTGATCAAATTGTGTCTACTTCCTTGCCCTGTTATGTGTTCTGCACAGGATCTTGGGAGGCTCACAGCATGATGAGCTAGGCTCACTGTTTGTGTGCAATTAACTGATGGTTACATTTAATCTCCTGGGAGAGGGAGGTTGATTTGAGTTATACATAGCCTGTCTGCCTCGCTTTATGCCCAGTCCTCTATAACTTGACCTCCACACTCTGACCAACCAAATGACCTGAGGCATGGTCTTTACAGTCTTTTCCAAGGCCTCATAATCTCCCTCATCACGCCTCCACAGTATAGTTCCGACAGCTTGTGTTATTTTAGGCATTTATACTTCTCCTCTTCCCCAAAGGCCCAGTTATTTATCAATTCACTCAGAAAATACTTATGAAGCCGTGAATGACAATGTCCCCATTCTTGGCACCTCCAGTCCAGTGCGAAGGCAGACAAACATGCAGTTACAATACAGACCCAACAGACTCCAAAGGGGTCAAAGACAACTGCTGGGAAGCGTCTAAGCTGAGGTTGCATGGTTGGGAAATAGACAACCAATTCTAGGTCTGTCTGAGGGGGGAAAAGGAAGCTCAACCAAAAGAAATGGCTGTGGCCTTTCCCCAAAGGCCTGTGGCTTTCTTTTCTAAATCAACCAACCAAACCCCAAACTTACCGCCATAGAATGAGTTTGGACTCAGAGTGATGGACCCTCTATAGGGTTTCTGAGACCATGCATCTTTTCCTGGAGCAGACGGCCACAGAGTGGCTGGTGGGTTTCACCACTGACCTTGGGGTTAGCAGCTCAGTGCTTAGCACACAGAGCCACCAGGGTTTTCTGCTTTAATTGACGGCGATTTCTGCTACACTGCAAAGTCCCTTTGCCTCCAGTAGAACCTCTCTCCTTTCCCCAGGAAGGGTGGGTTTTCCCCCTCTTGCGACATTTCTGTGTCCTGTACCTCGCTCTTCATTTGAGCTTTCTTATAGCCTGGAACACACCATATTTGCCTCTAACTATCCTGGTCTGCTCTGTCTTTTCTACTACCCACTTCTAGCACGTTCCCATTCCTCTCTCACCTGGATTCTTCCTACTTTTACTTATCCTTAGTACTTCACTCAGATGTCTCCAGGAATCCCTTTCCATCTCTAGCTTAGTCACTTATACTTATTACTCACTTTGTATGCTGAGGAAATACTCAGAGAAAATGGACCACATGAATACGAATGAGGTATCAGGATTGGGGGAAGGCTTATTTACAACCTTTGATATGCAGGTGACACAACCTTGCTTGCTGAAATCAAGGAGAACTTGAAGGGCTTGCTGATGAAGAGCAAGGCTGTAGTCTTGTATGGATTGCATCTCAAGCTAAAGAAAACCCAAATCCTCATAGCTGGATTGATTTAAAAAATCGTGAAAAGACTAAATTTGTCAAGGATTTCTTTTTGCTTGAAAACACAATCAATGCTTATGGAAGAAGCAGTCAAGAAAAAAATCTAAGGATGCATTGCCTTGGGCAAATCTGCTGCACAAAACCTCTTGAAAGTGTTAAAGAGCAAAGGTGCCACGGTGAGGACTAAGGACCCAAGCTATGGTATTTTCAATACCTCATATGCATGTGAAAGTTGACAGGGGATGAAGGAGACCACAGAAGAATTGATGCATTTGAGTTATGGTTCTGAGAAGAACAAACATTTGTCTTAGAAGTACAGAGACAGAATGAGCCTTAAAACAAGGCTAACCAGACTTCGTCTCACATGCTTTGAACATGTTCTCTCCGGGGAGACCAGGTCCCGGAAAAAGACATCATGCTTGGTAAAGTGGAGCATCATTGGAAAAGAGGAAGATCCTCAAAGAGATGGGTTGGCACAATGGCTCGAACAATGGACTCAAACATAACAATTGCATGGATGACTCAGGGCTGGGCAAGGTTTCATTCTACTGTACATAAGATCATTAGGAGTTGAAACTGACTATATGACCCTTAACTAACTGAAGGAAGCATCCTGCCTTCTTTCAAAGCACTGATCATACTGGGCTACATTCATTCTTTCATTTCATCAATGAGCTTGAGTATTTTCTCTGTTCCAGATAACCAACATCTTAATAGGCAATATATCGAACTAAGACGTTATCACCAGTAGACATAATAAGGGAAAATGCAGGGTATTCTCTGGGGACAAATAGCCTAGGATATAATTTGAATTTGGGAATCAGATTGCTGCCCAATTACCCGCCTCTCATGTACGAGGACAGGTTCCCAGGTGACTTTTCTCCATCATTTCTCCAACATCTTTGTGTAATCTGTGAGCCCATGATTGAATGAAAAAGGGAGTTTGGATTCTGTGCCTTACAGAGTCCACTGAGTTATTCTCAGTTGCTCTGCCTCACAAACCTAGACACAAGGTACATTCAAGGCCAGAAATTTCCCCAGGAGCCACATCAGTCCTTTTAGGGAGGTGATGAGAGGGAGGGGGCTGCTCCATCCTCTCTCTGGACCCTGGGAATGCTGTGTGAAGTGCAAGACCCAGATAGGGGGTCACTTCCAGAAGTGCACCACAAGGCTAGGCCTGTCTTTTCTCTTGTCAACCACAGTAATTAGCCACCTCCAGTGCCATGCTGACTTCATGTGCATTAGTCAGAATAGAACTGGGCTCCACGGGGTGTTCAAGGATTGGTTTTTCAGAAGTAGATCGGCAGGGCTCTTTTTTAGGAAACTTCGGGTAGCCTCAACTTCCTGCCTTCCAGTAAGAAGCAGAGATTATAAAGTATTTGCACCACCCACAGACTCATTGATGCACAAAGAAACCTGGCTGAGTCAGGCTGCAGTTTCTGCTCAGGAAAGGTCAAAGGCAAAGGGTGGGGCAGCGCCTAAAGTGGGCTGTGACATGCAGAGGTAAGGGAAGAGCTTAGGAAGAAACATTAAGTGAAGTCCAGCAGAAAGCTTATTTTGAGTCACAGTAAACAGAGCAACTTAAATACTTTCACCATTCGGTTTTGCACTCTTCAAACTAAGGAAATTCCCCTGGATAGACTGTCAATTCCAATGGGACTACTGCCCACTACCTCATCACCCATTTTCTATAATTGTATGTTGGGTAGCCTCTCTCTCTCCTCTCACTTTAATTAGTTGTCACCTATAAAATAAGCATTGATCATATTTATTGCCTGGCTCTCATGGCGTCTCTCCTTTGCATATTTTCATCATTCAAGTGTTAAGCGGAAGCTTATATTTGTGAATGAACTACAGGTCTCACTGACCCTTCAAGATGATAGAAAAAATGTAAAGGAGGGAGTATATTTAAAAAGGCAAAGTTGCATTATCTTGAGAAGGAAACCATTGTTGACAAGCCCAGTTGAGGCAGCGGAAGCCAACATGAGTAGACTTGGCACACCTGAGTGTACCACTATAGCAGCGCTATAGAAGAGGCTGAGAGAATTTTCATTTTCAACCACGGCTACCTAAGACTTAGAAAAGACTCAAGTAAGCTAAAACAAAGGGAAACATTTCCTGGATTCAGGAATCTCTTTTTGCTTCTTAACTTTTCTTCATAATGACCATGTGCTTATTATACTTTGCTGCTATTTTCCCTCCTTAGGTAAGATTACAGAAACTCTGAGTGGAACAAGCTAGTTGTGCTCATCTATTAGGGTGGAACAAGCTATTTGTGCTCATCTATTAGGTTAGAACTGACTTGATGGCCCTGAATTTTTAATTAGGTTGGTGGTTCAAGCCCACCCAGCAGTACTACAGAAGAAAAGAGTAGAAATCTGCTCCCATAAAGATTAGGTGAAGGACACTCTACAGAATAGTTCTGCTCGGTAACACATGGAGTAGCCTTGACTCAGAATTGACCTGATAGCAACAGCTTTTAGGTCTTACATTTCCTTTGAGAATCAACTCTTTCCCTATTCCCAGTATGTAATTTTCACCATTCATCTGCTAGTTTGTTGTACTGTGGTGGCACGTACATCATGTGACTGTGATGCTAGAAGCTGTCCTACCAGTATTTCAAGTATCAGTAGGATCATTCATGCTACACCAGTATCAGTAGAGCTTCCAGACTAAGAACAGACAAGGAAGAAGGAATAGGAAGTGCACTTATGAGGAATTAACCACCCACATCTTATGAGTAACAGCAGAATCTTGTCTGATATAGTGTTGGAAGATCAGGCCCTCGGGTTGGAGGGCACTCAAAATAGAACTGAGGAAGAGCTGCCTCTTCAAAGTAGAGTGAACCTTAATGACAGAGATGAAGCCAAACTTTCACTATCTTCACTTCCGAATAGGACACTACTCAAAATAAGAATAAACAGCTGCAAGCATCCATGGATAATTGGAATGTGGAATACACAAAATAGGAATCTAAGAAAATTGGAAGTGGCTGAAATTGAAATGAAAAAGATAAAGATCCACATCTTAGGTATTAATAAGCTGAAATGAATGGAAATTGACTATTTTGAATTGGACAATCATATGGTTGACTCTGTTGGGAATGACAAATTGTAGCATTGATCATAAAAAACAACTATTCAAATTCTATCTTGAAGTAAAATGCTACCTGTGATAGGATAATATCTCTACACCATCAAGGTATATCAGTTAATATAGCTGTTATTCAAATGTAAATGCCAACCATTAAAGCTAGTGACAAAGAAATTGGATAATTCTACCAACGTCTTAGTCTGAAATTGATCAAACACACAATCAAGATTCATTGATAATCACTGGTGATTGTAATGTGAAGGAAACAAAGAGGAAGGAACAGTAGTTGAAAATATGCTTTGGTCATAGAAATGAAGCTTAAGGTCGAATGGTAGAATTTTGCAAGACCAATGCCTTCTTCATTGTAAACACCTGTTTTCAATACAATAGCAGGTATGCATTTAGTACTTGGCAGATAGAATACACAGGACTAAAATAGACTACAGGTATGAAAAAAAATGATGGAGAAGCTTAATAACATCAGCTAAAACAAGGCCAGAGCCTAGTGTAGGATTGACTGTTAATTGCTTCCTAATAAGTTCAAGTTGAAGTGGAAGAAAATTAAAACAAGTCCATGGGAGCAAAATTATGAACTCGAGTATATCCTGCCTGCATTAGAGACCACCTAAGAACAGATTTGACACATTGAACACTAATGGCTGAAGATCAGACAGGCAAGTTATGGGATGACATCCAGAACATCATACATGAAGAAAGCAAAAGGTCAGCAAAGAACGAAAAGGCAAAATAAATGTCAGAAGAGATTCTGAAACTTGCTCTAGAACATACAAGAAATGATCTGAACAGGAAATGTCAATGGGCATACAGAGAAGGGAAAAGCATTATAATTAAATATACAAAGGTTGGAGTTAGAAAACTAAAAGAGAAGGACACAGTATATCTTTAGCTGAAATAACTGAAGAATAAATTCATGCTTCTTGTTGCAATATTGAAGGATTCTATGAGAAAAATAGTGGACAATGCAGCAACTATCAAAAGAAGATAGAAGGAATACACAAAGTCACTGTGCCAAAAAGAATTGGTCAATATTCAGTCATTTTAAGAGAAAGCATATGATCAAAAGTAAATGGTCCTAAAGGAAGTAATCAAAGCTGCACTGGAGGGATTAGCTAAAAATAAGGCTCCAGGAATTGATGAAATACCACTTGAAATGGTTCAACAAACTGATACAGTACTGGAAGGATTCACTAGTTGATGGTAGGAAATGTGGAAGACTGCTACCTGACCAGCTAACTGGAAGAAATCCCTTTGTGTCCATTGCAAAGAAATATGAACCAAAAGAATGTGGAAATTATCCAACAAAATCAATTAAAATCTCATACAAGTAAACTTTTATTAAAGATAATTCAAAAAAAGCTATAGCAGTACATTAATAAGGAACTGCCAGAAACTCAATCCAAATTCTGAAGAAGATGTGGAATTGGGGATGTCCCTGTTGATAACAGGTGGATCTTGGCAGACAGCAGAAAATACCTGAAAGATACTGAGGTAGTTAGTTTACTGTGTCAACCTGGCTGATAAACACATGTGGGTTTAATTGAAGGGCGGAGAGATAAATGGCTCAGTGAGCCTC
>NW_022111320.1:1700814-1701935 GCF_000313985.2 Echinops telfairi | reverse complement strand
GAAAGAGTGAGAATTCCAGAACATTTACTTCAGCTAATGTGGAATCTGTACACAGATCAAGAGGAAGTCCTTTGAACAGAACAATGCGATATTGCATGGCTTAAAACCAGAAATGGTGTACATCAGGGCTCTCTCCTTTCACCATACTTATTCAATCTATTTGCTGATCAAAATAATTTGAAAATTGAACTATGTGACGAAGGAATCCACACCAGGATTGAAGGAAGACTCATTACAATCTGCTATACACAGATGATGCACACATGCTTGCTGGAAGTGTAGAGAAGTTGAAGAATGCACTGGTGAAGATCAGATGCAACCTCCAGTATTTATTGCAACTCGATGCAGAGAAGAAAATCCTCATAACTTGACTAGTGAGCAATGCCAGGTTCCATGGAGACCAGGTGAACGTTGTCCTAGATTTCTCTTTGCTCAGATCCAGCAATCAAGAAATCAAAGGGCACATTGTCTTGTGCAAATTTGCTACAGGAGATCCCTTCACAGGGTGAAAAACGGAAGATTTCACTTTAAGGACTAAGGTGCACGTGACCCAAGCTAGAGTCTTTCAATAGCCGGCTTTTCATGTGAAAGTTGACAATGAATAAGGGAGGCCAAAGAAAAATTGCTGTATTTTAAAAATGGTGGTGAAGAAGAATACTGAAAATAGCATGGACTGCCAGAAGAATAAACAAATCTGTCTTGGAAGAAGTACAGCTGGAGTGCTCCTTAGAAACAAGGATAGTGAGACTTCTTTCTTTCTTTAAAAAAAATCAATTTATTGGGGGCTCTTACAGCTCTTAATCCATACACCCATCCATTGTGTCAAGCACATCTGCACATATGTCACCACCATCATTTTCAAAACATTTTCTTTCTATTTAAGCCCTTGGTATCATCAGCTCCTTATTTTTTCCATCCATCCCTCATGAACCCTTGAAAATGTATTAAAAATTTTGTTTCATGTCTTACACTGACTGCTATCTCCCTTCACCCACTTTATGTTGTTTGTCCCCCTGGGCAGGGGGTGGGTGGGTTATATGTCGGTCATTGTGATCAGTTACCCATTTCTCCCCTCACCTTCCCCCTACCCTCCTGGTATTGCTACTCTCATTATTGGTCCT
>NW_022111320.1:1691261-1700199 GCF_000313985.2 Echinops telfairi | reverse complement strand
CATCACGGAATGCCAGGTTATTAGAACAAAGTGTTGTTGTGTTGAGGGAGGACTTGAGTCGAGGCCCAATGTCTGAGACTTCTTTCTTCTAAAATGCTTTGGACATATTACCTAGTAAGACCAGTCCCTGGAAAAGGACACCATGCTTGGTACAGTATTATCAAAAAAGAAGAAGACCCTCAAGGAGATAGATTGGGCTCAAACATAATAAAATTGTGAGGACAATGTTTCACTCCGTTGTACATAGGGTCACTTTGACTCAAAGGCACAGACTGAAAAACAACAACTACTTGTAATTTAAGTGGATTTAAACCCTGCCCTATTCAGGGTGGTTCTGGCTTGACTGAATTCACCTAGCATTGACCCTGCTCCAAGTTACTGGTTCAGGATCAGAGGCAATGATTTTAAGGCTTGGCGTTGCTGCTGCCATTTTGCTGCTCTGTGGGAACCTGAGAAGAGAACCAAGCTCTATCCAGCTTTCAGAGCTCATTTTGATCAACTTGATCTCTTAATTAAGTCATATTTGTCAATGGTGCAGGGGCTCTGCTATATGAGTCTAGAAATTCCTGGTTCTGTGTAAGCTGATTTATTTATTTTTTTACATGGGAAGATTTCTGATGGACTCATTCTCGGCAGACTTGCAAAGAACTGGGACTTGATTCCCAACTTCACCCAGCTGTGGCCCCTGAGGCATATGTGTGAATCTCTACACAGTTCCCTTGATGGACTTGAGCTCTACTAGGTCACTAGTGGGGGCTTTGGACTGTCCTTCCAAAGGTGGCTGCCTTGTAGCCCTGCATCCTCTTTGCAGGAGCACAGCACAGATGCAGACTGGACTCAGCAGGAGGACAGAGCCATAGTCGATTCCCTCTTTGTTGCCTCACTCCTCGAGGAGCTCAATTGCATTGGTTGTTGAAATTAGTAAACTTTAATTTGGACGTTTCTGCTGCATAATCCACCCAGCCCACTGATGTCAAGAAGAATATCTACAGGCCTTCCAAGACTGTAGTCTTTATGGACACCATTCATCCACCAAGGTGTCATAATGTAGTGGTTTTCATGTTGCTGTGATGCTAGGAGCTATGCCACCGGTATTTCCACACCAGCAGGGTCACCAATGGTAGTCAGGTTTTAGCAGACAGATTGGAAACAAGGACCTGGTGATCTGCTTCTAAAAAACTGGCCAGTGAACACTTCAGGAGCTGTAGCAGAATGTTGTCTGGTATAGCGCCAGAAGAGGAGGTTCTTCAAAGTAGAGTCTACCTTAGTGAATTAAACGGAGTAAAGCACATTTGCACACGTGGTACAATTCAACATGAAAAGAAACAGCTGAAAACATCTATTGATAATTAGCATGAAGTGTACAAAGTATGCATCTAGGAAATTTTGGAGTCACCAAAAAACAAATGGAATGTTTGAAGATAGATCTCATAGGCATTAGTGAACTGAAACGGACTGATGGCTATTTTGATAGACAATCATAAGGTCTCTATACCTGGAATGACAAACTGAAGGTAAAGAAGGTCACCTTCATTGCCAAAAAGAACATTTCAAGAGCTACTCTGAAGTACAACACTGTCAGTGACAGAATGATATCCACATGCCTACTGGAAAGAACAGTCAACATGACTATTATTCCAGGGTATGTGCTAACCATTAAGGCCACAGATGAAGAAGTTGAAACTGTTACCAACTTCTGCAGTCTGAAATCGGTCAACCATGCAACCAAATGCATTGATAACTACTGGTTATTGTCTGGTGTAGCATTAGGTTCCGACTGCTGATATTTCAAGGCGGGAAGGAAGAGGAAGGCTCGGTCGTTGGGAACATTTGGCATTGGTAAGAGAAACAATGCTGGAATCACGCGATAGAATTTTGCAAGACCCATGACGTTGTCATTGGAAATACCTTTTTCTACCACACAGATCAGGACTAGACATGTAGATCTCCACAAGTGGACACACAGGGATCAAATGGACTCTATCCGTGAGGAAAGACAGTGGAGAAGCTCAATAACATGAGTGCGAACAAGGCCGGGGTAGACTGCAGAGCATAGGGTCACTGCAGATCCGAACCAACTCAAGGGCACTTAACACCAATCACAACAGTATCTATGGAAGGAGACGATGGCACCTCTCTTTCAAGTTGAGCTCAAACTGCTGGTCTTTCTCGTAGTAACTGATTGCTTAACCAGTGTGCCAGTCAGGCTGTTCCTTATGTGCTCATCCCATAAAGCCATTGCTTCAAGTCGATTCCAATCAAAAAGGCTCTGTAGGACAGAGGACAGCCCCCATGGGGGTTCCCAAAGCTGTACTCTTTACAGAAGCTGACCGCCCATCCTTTTTCTTGTTGAAGGGATGGTAGGATTGAACTTCCAACCTTTCAGTTAGCAGCTGAGTCCTTAACCCACTGCACATTCAGGGCTCCTTGATTGGCCCTGGTCCTCCCTAAATCTGGAAAGTGATAGGAGATGTTGTTTAGCTTTAACATTTTCTAGTTCTAAAGAGTGAGAAAGGGCATTTTCAGACAGCAGTCAACCCAGAGGCCTGCTGACGCTGGCCATTGTCCGCACTGCAGACCTAGGGCTGGAATGATTTTCCCTTTAATCGACTAGGATCTTTAATGAGAACAAGCTTATAAATTATTATCAGCTCCAGAAAGTTGGCCACAACTCCATCTGGGCTAGACTCTCTCTTCCTGTTGCTGCTTATTTCATTTTCAATCACAGGCTATCGAAAGAGGGCTGCTTATCTCTCTGTGCCTGTACTGGAGGAGATGAAGTGTGTGTGTGTGTGTGTGTGTGTGTGTGTGTGTGTGTGTGTGTGTATACACTCATGGGTTGTCGAGTAGCCTTTTCTTTAGAGAACCATCTTCTGGTTTTTCTTCTTAAGTTCTTCCCTGAGCCTCGGCTCTAGCAGCTTGTGGAACATCAGGTTGGCTTTTCTCTCACCTCAGCTGCATCTTACATTATCATAGGCCCTCACATGTGAAAGCAAGATCTATGGGCAGCAGTCACTGGTTATTCAGAGGGCAACCCGACTGTCAGCAGTTCTTTAGAATTATTTTACCCATGAAAGCAGAAGAGTAGGAATTAATATATTAAAGTCATTTCATAAAAATACAATGCCTGTTCATTTTTGATGTGGAAAACACAATTGTATTTATTCATGTTAGCTGTTCCAGAAAAAAGTGGCAAGCTTAAAATTCTCTTGTTCTGGGCTTAATATTTATGTGCTCTTTAAATTCTGCCGGCATTTGGTCTTAAAACAGTTCACGCAGTTTGCTGTGCAGAAAAATCAGTGAACTGTCTGGGGGAAGAATTTGCGCTTTTAAAATGGTTCCTCAAGTGTTTTGGAATGACTTTGTAAAAGCCCTGTGATTGTTATTTGTATACCAGTTGCTGAAGTGGCTAGCTCAGATCAACCGTTACAAGAAGAAGGGGAATCACAGAGAATAACAAAAATACACAAGCAAAAAAAAAAATGAAAGAAGAAAAATCACTGCTGTTGAGCCGCTTCCAGCTCAGAGAGACCCCAAAGGACAGAGCAGAAACTCTCCACGAGGTTTCCAAGGTCGTACGTCTTTACAGAGTGCCGGACCGTCCTCCCAGAGAGCAGCTGGTGGGTTCAAACCCACCAACCCTCTCGTTAGCAGGGGAGCACTGAACCACTATGCCACTGGGCCTCCCAAGAGATAATCCCATCGATGCTAAATATTTAATGTCTTGTTCTCTTAATGTCAAAATATTTAGTGCAGTGTGAGCATCTCTGAGGCAGAAGGAGATGAGCCAGGAGCACATTCTGCACATATGCAGCACATTAAAAAGAAACCCACGCAGTTTATTCTTCAGATTTGTTTTGGCTCTAGAAGGGTCCCTTGGTGGGGGAGGAGCAAAAGGCAAGACTGGTGCCCACGTGGCTGGAGCTGAGTGGCAGGAGAGGTCAGCTCAACTTGCTGCCCCCCAAGAGGCTTCCCAGACTCTGACTCTTCCGAATCCCCGAGGCCAGCCCTAAGTTGAACAATCTCAGTCTCTCAAGGTTGAAGTTCTAGTTCAGAAGGGAATATCTCCAGCTGGCTCAGGTGCCAGGCTTGGGGGGCCACAGACAGCAAGTAGAAATCCTTTCCAATGCCTCCTGGCTCAGCAGATACCAGTTCACACATCTCACCATCTCCTTCCATCTGGTCAGGGCAATGGTTTCCAACCCTGGCCCTACCTCAGCATCAATGGCGTGGTCTTTTTACAAACTCACATTCCCGGGCCCCACCTTGGGAGCTTCTTGTTCAAAAGGCCTGGATGGAGACTGGTTACTTTCCAGCTGTGCAGTCCTTGAAGAAACATCACTTGAGCCACATGACTGTTTTACTTTACGGCTTCATTCCTTCAAGGACAACGTGTGGACGTGCTGCCTACAAGAACACAAGCCCTAATGCAGTGGGGCTCATTTGCATGGCTCAGGTTGTACTTCATAAGAATTATAACCTCAAGCTTCATGTCAAACAGGCCCCCCAGGGTGTGAGTGTCATGTTCTTCACTGCTTAGATCCAGAGCAAACCCCACTAGCAGGGCTGCATAAAATTGACCATTTAGGTTGGTCCTCTTCTGTTAGGTTGAGTTGCCCAGAGAAACAAAACCAGTGATACTCATATACGAGGGGGTCCTACCCCCAAAGCAGAGTTTGTTTTTCAAAGCAATGTATTGAAATTTCTTTTTTACAAAAGAACCTATCACCTTCAAAGTACTCTCCATTACACAATAGATTTGTCAAATATGCGATTCCATTCATGGAAACATCTTTTAAATTCATCTGTTTGGATGGCTGACAGCACCTCGCTCATTTTTTTTTCTTCACCAAGTTGTCAAATCACTGTCCTTTCATGTCCCTCTTCATTCATGGAAACAAAAAGAAGTCTCACGGAGTGAGGTTGGGTGAGTAAGTTGCATGAGGAAAGAGAAGCGTGCTGTTTTTTTGCCAAAAACTGGAACATTGAGATGGCTGTGTGAGCAGGTGCACTGTCACGGTAGCAAAACCAGTCAGTGTCTACCACAAATCAGGCCTTTTTTGTCACACCCCGTTATACATCTTTTCAGAACCTCTAAATAGAAAGCTCGATCAACAGTCTGACCTGGTGGAATGAACTCCAAGTATACTACAAATTAGCATTTTCATCCATTTGGGAAGTTGATGGATGTCCACAACGAGGTTTGTCATCAATCAACATTTTACCTTTTTTTGAAATGAGAAAACCATTTGTATACTTGAATTTTTCCCATAGTTCTGTCCTAGTAAGCTGCGTTCAACATCACAACAGTTTCTGTGGCATTTTTCCTGAGCAGGAAACAAAATTTCACAGCCACACACTGTTCTCTTAAATCAGCTATCACAAAACATGAAGTTCAAGCGAAATTGCTTTTACAAAAAATTCACTGTGGCCAGAGAACCTTCCCAGATGATGCCACTGGGTTCACTAACTCACAGCGAGTTGCTTGGTGCTTGCTTAGAGGGGAAAATGTGTACTACAAACCTCCTGCCCAGTTTCTGTCTTAGAAAAAGACCACACCCTCCTAGGAGGCATCATTAGGTGTGACCTGATTGACAGACTGGACTCCACCCCTACACTACTGCAAATTGACATAAAATCTAACTGCCACACCAAGAGAACTCCATTTCTGAGGATGATATTTAGGACTAGTTTCAATATGTGCTCAGCTGATCAATGAACATGAGGCACCGTATTTCTCACTGTGCTTTTCCTGTCATTTCTTGTGACCGCCTGACTGTTCATCTTAGTACATACACCTGTGAGAGGTTTCAACAAAATCAGCAAAATAATGTTTTGCTTGCCAGCACCTTTCTGCCAGGAAGCATGGCCATCACGAAGTAGATGGTGGAGTAGCCCTTTGCAGGCACCTGTAGGAGCAGCTGCCCACTGCGGTGTGTCACCTCCCACTGGATGCATGGGACCGGCCTGACCTCCTGCTTCTAAGCAGAGATTCAGTGGCATGCCTTAGAATGTGGGCGCCCTGCCTCTTCGGACAGCTCTGGCCTGTCACTGGGTTTGCAAGAGACTCCCTGCCCCTCTCTGGAGTACTCCCCAATGCTGAGACTTTCTCCATCTCTCTCTAGCCCCGCCTTCACTTGGCATCACTCCTTTCTGCTTCTTAAAAAAAGCTAAAAACAGGGCTGGTTACAATTACCCAGTTGTTGGGGTTTTCCAGGGAAATAGAACCAATTAAAAAGTATACACTGGTGTATATGTATATGTATATAGATATATAGTACTGAAACAACAACAACAACAACAACACACACACACACACACACACACTCTCTTACTTGGATAGATAAAGCAAAACAGACTCATTGCTGTGGAGTCAATAACTTCTGACTGGTAGTGACCCGACAGGACAGCCTGGAACTTCCCCTGTGAGTTTCTGAGGCTGTAACTCTTTACGAGCAGAGCAAGCCTTGGCTTTCTCCCAAGAACTGTCTGCTGGTTTCAAACTGCTGACCTTGTGATTAGCAGCCCAACATGTCACCCCTATACCACCAGGGCTCCTACTTACAGTGGTTCTGAGCCTTCCTCAGGCTTCATATAGTTACTCGTGTGGTAGGGAACCCCCAGCTATCAAATTATTTTCGTTGCTACTTCACAACTCTCATTTTGCTACTGTTATGAATCGAGAGACCCCTGTGAAAGGGTCGTTTGCCCCCCAAAGGGGTTGCGACCCACAGGTTGAGAACTGCTGTCCTAAATGGACACATAGTATATGTATATATGTATAGTATGTGTATACATACTCTCTCGACATATGGATACCTATATCTCTTTCTCAGATGATTAAGGAGGTTGCCAAATCCCAAATCTTCAACGGATGAGATAAAGGCCCTGCCCTTCCCCCGCCCCCCCACCCCTCAAACTCCCACGGCCATTATGGAGAGTAATCTGCTTTAATTAGAAAGGTTAGCTACATCTCAATACTTTCTTTCTAGAAATGCAGAGTGGGCACTAGCCTGAATGTAGACTAGTCAAGGTGACACGGGAAATGAACCATCTTAACAGTGGGCCTTTCGTGGTTCCTTAGCAACTCATCAATCTAGTCATTCACTCAGTACAGATTTTGAGCACCTGCTATTTGCCACGGGAGCCCTGGTAGTGTAGTGGGTTAAACACTGGACTATTAACCACTAGGTCAGCAGTTTAAAACTCCCAGCTTTCTGCAGGAGAAAGAGCAGGCAGTCCACTCCCATAGATTTACACTCTCTGGACCCCACAAGAGCAGTTGAACCCTGTCCTATAGGGTCACTTGGAGTGGACATCGACTCAATGGTAGTTGGTGAGTGATCTGCTGGATGTACATCAGGGATGTAGGAAAAACAGAGGCACTCCTTGTTCATTGGGGAGCATTCAGCCTGGCCAATTCCACAAGGTGAAGGCTCCAGGCCTGCACCAAATGTCCCAGGTTCTGCCAGGAGAACCACAGCTTCACCACTGCTAGACACCCCGAGCCTTTGTTTGCTGCCTACTCTCTCGCCACCGCTCCTTCTGCCTTTAGATGTCCGAAGGTGGAGAATCACAGGATCTCAGGTCCACAGGCATGTATGTAGGTCTGGCAGGGAGGGCACATGCTCTGGGCTCCACATTCTGGCAGAGATGACCGGTACACTGTTTCTGTTAGCAGGAGAAAGATGAGGCTGTCTAAGAGACCCAAAGGGGCAGTTCTACTCTGTCCTATAGCATCACTGTAAGTTGGCGTAGACTCAAGGGCAGAGAGTTTTTACATGCCCTGATGGCATAGTGAGTAATGCCACCCAACAGCATTGGGCTGTTAACCACAAAGTCAGCAGTTCAAAACCACCCGTCCCTGCAGGAGAAAGATGAGGTTTTCAGTCCCATAAGAGGTATAGCCTCTGAAATACTATGCTATGAGTAGGAATCACCTCAGTGATAGTATCAGCCACCCCACTTTCTACGACAGACCGAGAGATCATTTAGCAAGTTAAAGCTCATTGCCATAGGGGCTTATTTCCTATAGACATCTTTGGGCTCAAGTCACCCCAAGAACTCCCAAGCAGTTCTTCCAGTCTCTTCCTCCTTCCTTTCACCACAGGCTCGAGAAATTTCCTTTCTGTGTGATTTTATCCCACCTCCCACAGGCCCAACCCAGAAACCTGAGATTCCTCCTCCTCCTCTCAGGGAGAACCTCATTCTCTAGCCCCAGTGGGAAGGTTCTCACAGCCTCACCTTTCTCCCTTGGAACGCCTGGTGGACTCAAACTGTGGGATTTGCAATTAGCAACCCAGTGTGTAACCCGCCACACCACAAGGATCCTTCCTTTTCCAGCCAAAGATGGGTGGAAACTCCTGTTTAGTCTTGCTTCTAGATCTGAACAATGACTTCTTTTCTCTACATATTTAATGCCTCCTCTTCATTACCAAACTCAGAATTTAGCTTCCGTCTCCAGCCTCAACCCTTTCTTCATTTTTCCTATTGCTTCCAGAAAATGATTCTAACACATTTGGTCATGTCATATTCCTGCTGAAAGTCATTCTGTAAAGCAAAATTTAAAAAAAAATTGGGTGGAGGCAGTAGAATGGTTTATTTCCAAAATGCCATGCAAAGAAAACGTGGAGCTGTTTTGCTGGAAGCTGTGGTCAATGGAAGGAGGAGAGGAGAGAGATGGAGCCCTGAGTCCCACGCACTCCAGCCCCCAACATTCCCAGAGTAGAACTTGAAGGCCCAACAGAGACTAAGAGGACAAGAGCCTTAACCAGGGAAAAGAGATCTTCCACCATCAGCCCTGACTTTTTTTGCCAGGGTCCTTTCTTGCGGTTCCCTAATGCCTTGTGCTCACAATATTTGATAGTATATAAAATACAACTTTACACTTCAGTACAGCTCGAGCCTCAGCTCTGCAGCACCTTCCCTGTGCAGCTGC
>NW_022111320.1:1677993-1691032 GCF_000313985.2 Echinops telfairi | reverse complement strand
TCCATCCAATACAGTCTCATTTTCACATCCACGTCTCACTCTCCTGTGAGCACTCTTTTTCCATCTTGGCGTCTCCCATCTCCCTGGCTTCTGAATGAGAGAATCAATGAATGGAGACGTGCTTTTGTTCAACCTGGGACGACTGGGCTCACTCTCTTAGTTCTGTCCCCATTCACTGCTTTCCCTTCAGGTCATGAGAGTGTGGAGCAGCTGCAATGACCCATAGTTGGTTTGACTACTTAATTCTATTTTCCCACTTCTCTCTCTGTGTTCCTACAGCTGTCAACTCAAGTCACCCTGAAATGATTCCACCTTCCTATTCCCCTTTACACATACTCTTAGTTCCTGACGAGGAAGCAGGGCGGGGGCAGGAAATCCCTACCCTGGCATTCGCTGGTAGAGAAGGAAGTTGGAATTGTGAGCTTTCGCTGTGACTTATAGTCCAATAAAAGATAGCTACAATTTTTTGATTGCCTGTAAGTTTTGCTACTTCGTGTCTGTTGTACATGGGCTGTGGCCGACTGATAGCCCAAGTCTACAGATGTCAACTTGACTCAGCTTGGAAGGGGAGAGCTGGGGTCAGTAGCGCCAGGCACACGAAGGCTGGGGTGTTGTGTTTTCCTTTTTCATCTCTTCTAGTTTACCAGGCAGTGGAGAGAAACGTTCTCCAAGAATAGTGCACGCTGTCAAGCTCTGTTCCCTATTTTGAACAAAGCCAGGCTGCCCCCATGAACTTGAGTATGTTCTCCTACATTTCACGCCATGTCTTATCACAAGTGTTCAAGTTCTCAGAACAACTTGAAGCTCAAATTGGGCCTTGCTACTCCTGAACCAGGCCTGCTTCAAAGCCTGCAAAATGCTGGCCGCTCACCCACATTGGGCTTTTTTATAAAACCACGGAGGTATGTCCTCATGAACACTCACTGATATGCACTTGATGTTGGGGTAATTTTAAAGGCATTTTGGTTGACTTTTCCATGTAGTTATTGACTTTATTACTTTTCACCATACATATTGACTATTTCAGATAATGGACATGTGTTTTCCGCTATAGTTATTTAGTGAAATATAAAGAAACAAATATATTGACTACTTAGCATAGTCTTAAACTACTCAGACTGTGAGTCCTCAGGGTAATATGAGAAAAATCATAAATTAATGAAATGTCCAATTACCTTAAATTTCTGATAAACAAGGACCACCCTCACCTACCAGATCAGACCCTTAGGAAACCAACCAGGGAAATACAGGTGCCCCAAACCTTCCATGACTTTTAACCCTTGAGAAATGAAAAGAATGTTTTGCCACTTTGCTTTATACATTCACAACTGCACTTCAACAGAGGTGGATAGAGACCACACCTCCCTAACCATGGCCATCAGCTCGGAATCTCTCATCATCCAGTCCCAGCTAGTCCCTCTCATTCTTTGACATTCTAGATCCTGGCTCAATGTTAGTGTTGATAGGCTTTCTAGTGATTTCACTGACCCTAAAGACGGTCATTTCCCTGCACGTCATCTCAGTTTCTTGACTTCTCCTCAACAAATTTTGTCTTCAGTTCCATCTCAGCCACCCTTTCCGTAGGGACACACCTTAGACTTGGTTGCTGCCAATGCCAATCTTTCCCAAACCTCAATTTCAGGCTCCCCCTTCCAACCACCGCATTCGACCCTTCCAGCTTACTCCATGACCCTTACTCCAGCAATCCTTTGGATCCCTCTGCGCTATCCCATCCACCTCATCTCACTATCTCCGAAACGCCCCACACCTTTACTTTCTCTCCAACTCAGGTCCACGTCCAAGTCGCATCCTTGCCATCTCACTGTGCACTGCTCCTCGGCTTCGCAGCTTTCTTTCTCAGCCAATGCACTAAACCCTGCGCTGCTCTGCCTGCTGAGCTGGGAGAGAAAGAGACTCAGGCTGATCGTCTCGATTTAAATTGATCAGCGCTAATGCTGTCAGGCCACCATGGTGTCTCTCCTAAAACGCTGTCTCCACAGGTTGCCAATGTCTCCTTCCCATCTTCATGAAAAGCTGGTGGCTTTGCTCCCGGTTTTACTGAAAACAGGAAGCTCTCAAGAGAACTTCTACAAGGTGTCACCCCCAGCCCATCAAACTACCCGTCAGCCTCAGAGGGCCTATAGTCTGTCTCTTTTCATAAGAGCCCTCTTCTTGAGTGCTTCTTGGGTCCTCAAGAAAGCACTTCTCTCTTCTGCAGTGTTCTCTTATCAAAAGAATTTTCCCTTCGGCATATACATTTACACTCATTTCATTCAGGTTCGAAAGCCCCTTCTCTGACGGACCTTGCTCATCCAGCTGCCACCCCGTTCTTCTGCATCTCTTTATAGCAACAGCCATCAAAAGAGATGCTTCCGGTTCCCCTCCGCTCACTCTCTTTTGAATCTGTTCCAGCCATATTTTGACTCCTACCGTTCAAAATCATCAGTGACCACGGTGTGCCTAACCAGGATGGCAACATTTTGGGACCTTTGATATTTGTAACTTCAGTGCTGCCCGTCGACCCCTAGGGCTTTCTTCTGAGGCTGTTCTGAGTGGACTCACCCACCAGCCCTCTGGTTATTAGCTGAGTGTGTTAACTATTTATAGCACTCAAGGACCCCTTCACCTGCCTATTTGTTATCTCTACTTGTGTGTCTATTAGCTGTCTCAAGCTTAATGTATCCAAAAATAAAATTCCTAATCTTTTTTCCTCCTCACACTTCTCCTCCTCATGTCCCCCTGACTTATGCATAGCATTTCCACTCCCCCTTCCCTGTTTTGATTCCGCTCAGGCCAAACAAGAAAAGTAAGACAGGAGCCTTGGAGTCGGCCTCAACTTTCGTTCTTTTTCCCTCACATTCCACCAGAAAACCCCCAGGTCCTATTTTCAAAACACAGCCCTGACCTGACCACTTCTCACTGCTTCCTCAGCTACCTTCAGCTCCAGGTCACAGGGATAGTTAGGATGGTACTGACGGCCTTAACACCAGACACTGCTTTTTCTCATGTCTGGGAGATACTGGAAGCTTCAGACTGCCACAAATCTCACATGCAACCTCACCACTTCAGGTTTTATCACATTCACCGATGCTGATGAGATGGCTATTCCCATTTAGTCTTCTTTCAAAATTCGGCTCAGTAATCATGCATTGGGCTGCTAACTGCAGCGTCAGCACTTTGAAACTGCCAGCTACTCTGAGGGAGAAAGGCAAGGCTTTTTACGCCTGTAAAGATTACAGTCTTTGGAGTCTACAAGGGCAGGTGTACTCTAACCTATAGGGTTGCTATGAGTTGGACTCAACGAGATGGTAGTGAACAATAATTTATAAAAAAGTAAAAAGAAAAACAAATAATATATATACATATACACATGTATGTTATATATGTATATATATACACACACACACGAGGGGGTGCTCCCCAAAATGGGAATTTTTTTTTAAAGCTATGTATTTAAAAGTTTATTTATTTATTTATTTACTTATTTATTACAAAAGAGCCTTATCCCCTTCAACGTACTCTCCATTACACTTAATACATTTGTCAAATCTGCAATTCCATTCTTGGAAACATTTTTCAAATTCATGTTTGAATGGCTAACAGCACCTCCCTCATTTTTTTCTTCACCTCTTCTATGTCGTCAAATTGTTGTCTTTTCATGTCTCTCTGCATTCATGGAAACAAATAGATGTCACACAAAGTGAGGTCAAATGAGTCAGGTGTGTGGGGCAAGAGAGGCATGCTGATTTTTGCCCCAACTGACACACTGAGATGGTTGCATGAGTAGGTGCATTGTCGTGGTGGCTAAACCAGTTCCCCATCTGCCACCAATCAGGCCTTTTTTGTCACACACTATTACACAATCTTTTCAGAACCTCTAAATAGAAAACTTGATTAACAGTTTCACCTGGTGGAGTGAACACCACATGCACTACAAGCAGACATTTTAGTCTGTTCAAAAGTTGACAGACGTCCAGAATGGGGTTTGGGCACCAACCAACATTTCACCTTTTTTGAAATGAGAAAACCAATTGTATACTTGAGTTTTTCCCATAGTTTTTCCCAATAGTTTCTGCAGTGTTTTTCCTTAGCAGGAAACAAAATTTCACAGCCACACACTGTTCTCTTAAATCAGCCATCACAAAATATGAGGTTCGAGAGAAATGGCTTTTTATGAAAAAAGTCACTGTGACCACAGAGAACCTTTCCAGGTGACACCACTGTGTGCACTAACTTAGAGTGAGTTGCTTGATGCTCGCCTAGTAGGAGGAATACTATTAAAGCTCCACTCTGCCCAGTGCTATTTATTTATTTATTTATTTATTTATTTTTAATTGGGGGTGGTGGTGGTGGTGGTAACACCCTCGTATATCCCACCTGTCTCTAAAGTACTTAAGGTAGATATAGAAGAACAAGGTAGCCCTGGTAAAGTGGGTTATGCACGGAGCAACTAACCACATGGTTAGTGGTTCAAACTCACGAGTCACTCCTTGAGGGAAAGATGAGGTTGTCTTCTTATCATAGATTTAAAGTCTCAGAAATCCCAAAGGGAAGTTATATCCTGTCCTACAGGCTTACTAAGAGTTGGAATTGGCTTGATGGTAATGGGTTTGGCTTGGTTTACTGAAGAATGTGAAGGAGCCTTGGTGGCACAGTGGTTAAGTTTCTGGCTGCTGGCCAAAAGGTCTGCAGTTTGAACCCACCAGCACTCTGTAGGGGAAAGATGTGGCAGTCTGTTTCCATTACGATTATAGCTTTGGACATCCAACAGGGGCAGCTCTACTCTGTCCTATGGGGTGGCTATGAATTGGAATAGGCTCTATGGGAATAGGAAGAACATCAGATGTATAACAATGTTGACAAATAAATGAGGCAATTAGCTAGGCCAAGGGAAAATAAAGATAGAAAAAAAGTGGAGGCAGTAGGTGGTGAGGAGAGCTTATAAAAGCACATCAGGAGGTCCTTCACTTTCTACACAAGGAGGAGCACATGGGCCTCTTCCTCTAAGGTGCTGTCATGTCACAGTTCTTTCCACTTGCTGAGCCCCCATACCACACAATAACCCCTTAAGCCTGGGGAGGGAGAGCGTAAGGAGGGTTTTAGAAGAAGAAATGGGGCAAAGTTGCTTAGGAAGTCTGCTTTTCCACTCAGAACAGACCTTGAGCTGCACTGCAATCACGCCCTCACAGTCTCTCCAATGTCCCGCTCCCAGAATCGCCCCCGCAGACACCGCAGTACTTACCAAGACCCAAGCAAGAAACTCTGAGTCCTGATTTTCCAAGATTCCTAGGAAAAACAACAAAACAACAAATGGTTATCATTTTTCAGGTGTAGTTAGCTTTGAGTATTAGACTTTATTTTGATGATATTATTTTTGACAAGAATAGAAGTAGAGTAATAGTTATTCTACCTAAACATTAACCAGTCCCTCCTCACAAAATCAAACTCATTACCACTGAGCTGGTTCTAACTCATGGAGATCCTTTATGAGGAGAACTGTGCCCCACGGGGTTTCACGGCCGTGGCCTTTTGAAAGCATGTCATCCGGCGTTCCTTCTGATGTGGCTGTGCGTGGATTTAAGCCACCAACCTTCTAGTTCGTAGTCAGGAACTTAACCCTCTGCACCACTTCAGCAACTCATCTCACTGCCATTGACTCAATTCCCACTCTGCCACCAGAGCAATTTCCACTCTGTTGGGCCTCAGCATATGAACAAAATACCCCCACAGGGCACATTTTCTCAGGGCTGGATTATTTCCTTTGCTTCTTTGTTTGCCTATTTATTCTCTCTCTCCCTCTGGAATGTGAGCTCCTGAGGGACAGATCTTTATGTTATTCATCAATCTTTTATCCATTATTCTTCAACAGCGTTTGACACACAGTAGGCACTTAATAAACACTCATTCACTGGCTGATTGATAAGCTGGTTTCTAAAACCGCCTAGTTTTCTAAAGGACAGGGAGTCTTAAAACAACAAAGATGAAAGTATACCTTTGGCTTTCTGAATTCTATGTGTGTGTGGTGAGTGTGTGTGAGAGAGTTAAATATAGCCATATATGTATGATAATGTCATAATAAACACATTTAGTATAAGAGTATACAAAGCAACTATCAGAAGTTCCAATAGCCCTTTAAAAATGAAGTTTCACTTCTCCCAGACTTCTACAGCCCTTGCCACACTAGCTGGGTTGCCTTGGGGAAATCAGTTCTTCTCTCTGGGGGGATTTCTTCATTAGTGAAAGGGGAGATTGGTGCCTGTGCCACCAGTTGTGGGACCAGAACATGATAAAATGTGCTAAGGTGTTGCACAGTAAACACATGCACAGCGCAGTGATTTTGCTGCTTTCCCGCTTGTCCCAGCCCTCACAGACACGGTGCTAAGATTTTCCATATTCATTAGCTACGTCCGACAGAGAGGCAACTATTGCACAAAGGGACAAGTGAAAAATATTTTGAAGTACAAAGTAGGAGACAAACTATTGGAATCCCTTCCCATGAAAATAATCTGCATAAGAAATTATTCCTTCAGTAGCAGCTCAGAAAACCACAGGATGTACAATCAGAAGCACTTTCTTTGTCGTGTGACTGAGTTTTAGAGGAATCTAGAGACAGAGAGCAGAACATGAGGAGAAAGAAAGCCGAAACAAAACAAAGAGAAATACATATTAATATATGCTAATGACATCATTTTCCAGCGAGACCTTCAGCACTCATAAGTCCATAAATATTGACTGAGAGGTCACCATATTCCAGGCAACATACAAGCTCAGGAGGACACAACGTTTTCTTATCTGAAGGAGCTCAGTCTAGTGAGGGACCAGAAAAGCAAGCACATTACTACAGTACAACACATGTGACCACGGAGGGCTTCCACAGCACACAACTATACAAGAGTCATGGGAAAACTGCTTCAGGGAAACCCAAACCCACCTTGGTTCGGGCTGACAGTGACCCGAGGAGGGCAGAGTGGAACTGCCCCGTGGAGTTCACAAGGCTGCACGTCTTTTTGGCAGCAGACAAGCTCATCTTTCTCCCGAAGAGCAGCTGGTGAGTTTGAACCTGACCTTGCACTTAGCAGCCTCATGCTTAACCCACGGTGCCACCAGAGCCCCTTGATCTAGGTAAGAGTTTTCTATAATTATATTTTCCGATCTGAACAACAGGGAGAAAACAGAGTTTCTGGTGCAGAGGAACCAAACCAAACTGTCCTATCAGCCTCTAAAGAGCGGAGACTTTTGGAGAAAAAGAGCGGAGATTTTTGGAGAAACTGAGTAAAAGCAGGGCCATCTCCGAGCACTTGTGAAGCAGCCTGTGAGGAGGTGGGCGCGGCCTTTCCTGTGGCAGCTAACCTGACAGTGCTCCCTGCATTACGGGTTTTGAGGACTAAATTTAAGGATTGCCAGGGAAAAAACCCTGCAAAGTAATAAATACAAATCAGAGTCCATTTTCTTGCCACTGCTGTTTAGATGCCTAAGCCAGATTTTCTAGAGCAAATGCCTTAGCAGATTCTGCAACATAAGAAAGTTCAATGACAAGTACTAAATACTAGGGGGACTAGGTCCCCACATCCAGCCTTAGGATTTTACTTTCCTTTAATTCTCTATTTGCTTTAACTTTTTATCTAAATGGAATTAATTTTCCAATTCAGGTGGTCACTTTTAAAGTGGACACTTGTAAAGTGCACCCATTTTCTGTATGTGGAAGAGCTGGGTATTTAAGGGAAGTGCTTGACTTTGCATGTTTTATGAGACTTCTAGTACCTAAAGCACCTTCAGCACAGTATGACGGCTGCTCTCTTTGCAGATGAAGCGGGTAAGAGGAACTCACAAAACAACAAACCTACCCAAACACCACTGTCATCAAGTCATTTCTGACTCATAGTGACCCTACAGGACAGAGCAGACCTACTCCCGTAGGTTTCTGATGCTGTGAATCTTCATGGGAGTAAAAAGCCTCATCCATTTTCCACAGAGCAGTTGGTGGTTTTGAACTGCTGATCTCACAGTTAGAAGTCTACTACATAATTCACTATCCTATCAGGGCTCCTTAGAGAAACTTGCTCACTCACAGCAATCCAATAGAACAGAGCAGAACTGCTCCTGTGGGTTTCTAAGACTGCAAGTCTTTATGGGAGTAGAAAGCCTCATCTTTCTCCCGTAGTGCAGCTCATGGTTTTGAATTGCTGAACTCGTGGTTGACAGCCACTTCTGGGCAGTTATTGATTACAAAGAGCTCACTGGCATCTCACTTACCCACCTCCTCTGATCCATTTAAGCCTCTGTTGGATAATGGAAGCCTAAATACTTGACTTGTTTGATCTAATGAGTCTGAATATATCAATCAGGAACTGGTTTGCACAAACTCAATACCAAATAATGGTCAAGTTTATGCCTTATGGAGTCCATGGGTTGAACAAACAGTTAATGTGTTAACTGAAAAGTTGAAGATTCGAGTCTACCCGAGAGGTGCCTCGGATGAGCAGGAAAGGCTTGGGGATCAGCTTCCGAACAACACTTTAAAAACCTGATGGAACCCATCACCACCCTGCCACACGGTGAATCTGCAAGAGTCAAAGTGGGCTCTTTGGCAAGGGAGAGTGGCTGTGTCTTTTTATACCTAATGCTAGATGCCCTGGAACCTTCCTTGCCCCCAGGATCCCCGCCCGGGGCATAGTGGTTGTGCATGGTGCTGCTAACTGCAAGGTCAGCAGTTTGAAACCAACAGCCTCAGCAGGAAAAAGGCAGGGCTTTCTACTCTTAGTGCATTCTACCCCCATGAAGAGTTAACATCTCAGAAATCCACAGGGGCCGTTCTACCCTGTCCTATGGGGTCACTATGAGTCGACATCGACTCATTGGCAGTGAGTGGAGGGTTTTTTGGGGGCATGGAGTTTTCATGAGCACTCCCTGAACTTGTGGGACACTGCCACAAAACCACTTTCTAGAATTTTATTTTGTTTCCTGTTCCCTCAATAGCAAGTAAGACTACCTAAAAATGTCAGCACATCACATTTCCAATGAGATTGAATCCCTTTTCCGTAGAATCCAAAATAGTTTCACTGCACTGTTGAAACTATTTTATGTGTGTCATATCTACCAGAGGGGAGTCTCACCATGTCCATTTTTAGTATCTGCTCTTGTTCAACTCAAAATAAAAACTCCTCTTTCCCAGGTGAACCTGAACTGCTCTGCCGCTAATATTAGACACGAACAGCATCCAAATGGGGCGTGAAGCACTGAGCTTTGTCAGTCAAGGTCTGGAAATCAAAAGCAGTAGACCGAAGCCTCAGTAAAGAGCGAGCTAGAGAGGGAACCTAGCTTTTTGCATGCTCCAGGTTGCCCCCTTCCATTCTAAAGGCAGGACCATCCGCTCAGTGGCTTGAGGATGCACTTACGTTAGGGCACAGGGTAGGTCAATGGCATTAAGTATGATCCCAGTGTCCTTTTCTGGAGCAATCACCAGACGCTCTGTTTTATTATAAGACAATAGTAGGGATGCGGGATTTGAAATCAGACACCACTTAGGCACAGTATCATCTTGCCCCTCTGATGCTTGTGGTTGCTCCTTTCCACACCAAACATGCCCAATGCGGAAGATTAGCACCCTAGTGCATTGTTATAAATGGCTTGCTTCTGGATGTGTGTGGCTTAGATATTACTGCTAAAAACTGTCCAGAAGAGAAAAATAGCTGCTGGAAAAAAAAAGTACCTTGCATTTGACCAAGAGAGAAACACAGTGCATGGAGCACAATCACCGGTTGAAAGGTTGACACTACAGGAATGGGTGGTAAGCATTTGCAAGCGTGGCAGTGCCGTGCTGGCTGAGCAAGTGTGGTCTGCCCCTGATGTGGCTCAGGAGCTGACCTCACCAGCCATTTCCATCTAGGTAGGCATCTCCCTGTCCTTCTGAAGAACACTCGCCTGTGTGCCATGCTTTACCTGGAAGTGACTGGCCAAATCCAAGGTTCAAACTTTCCCCCCTTTTATTAAAGAAATACACATTTTGCTTTCTTTGAAGCACCCAGAGCAGAAGACAGTGATTTGCTGGTCAGCAGACTGGTGGCTGCAGAAGAAGGCACATTTTGACAGTTATGAAGGTGGTTACAAGTGGTAATAACACTTTCTTAGGAGAGCGCCATTTGTCACTATTGGTAAGTGAATAATGACTTCCTTGGAAACGAGGCATGTACATGATTTAGAGATGCATTTCCTGACAGGCACTCACAGGCAGCACCAGGAACCTTGATTTCTCTCTTGTCTTTCTGTAAGTGGCAAGAAGGTAGTTTGGGAGAGGGACTTTCAGACACTTTGATTTAAAGGTTTACGTCATCTGTCAGTTGCAAATTCTAACTAGATGCTTATTAAATTTCTGTGGACGTACATCATTTCCTAGTCATCTGTATCATTTGAGAAAGGTCTAGAGAAGTATGGCTAGAAGGGACTTCCTTACCGTTCATTCATAACCCAGTAGACATGCACTGCGTGCCAACAAGGCACTGGGCCTTGTGCGAGTTGTGGGGATGGTGCAGTGTAGTCCCTCTTTAATGGAGTTTACATCATGGCAGGGGAAACAGACAATAAATAGTGGATTAATAATTTGATTATAATATACATCCATAGGAGGAATCCTGTTGGTCTAAAGCAGCGGTTCTCGATCTGTGGGTCACGACCCCTTGGGGGGTCGAATGACCCTTTCTCAGGGGTCACCTAAGACCATCGGAAAACACATATTTCTGATGGTCTTAGGAACCGAGATACCACTCCTCTATCCATCTCCAGGCGGGTCCGCCCACATGCAGATACGCCCACATATGAGTACTCAACGTGAAAACTGTTACCCATGCTACACCATGCTTCAAGACAAAATTTCATGTATTTGTCATTAGAAATAAATATTTCACAATATATAATTACATATTGTTTTGTGATTCATCACTATGCTTTAATTATGTTCAAGTTGTAATAATGAAAATACATCCTGCATATCCAATATTTATATGCTGATTCATAACAGTAGCAAAATTACAGTTATGAAGTAGCAATGAAAATAATTTTATGGTTGGGGGTCCCCACCACCTGAGGAACTGCATGAGGAAGGTTGAGAGCCACTGGGTGCTGGACTGCTGACCGCGAGGCTGGCAGTTGGAAACCACCAGTGGCGTCACAGGAGAAAGATGGGATTTCCTACTTCTGGGAAGAGTTGGAGTCTCAGAAACCCACATGTGCAGTTGTACCCGGTCCTATAGGCTCGCTATGAGTCAGAATTGACCCAGTGGCAATGCATTTTATACATCCCTTAACGAAAGAGTAGGATGCTGTCGGTGTAAAATTGGGATGTTGGGGAGCCTGGTCTAGTCTGAATGATGAAGAAAGGCTTCTTGAGAGACCCAAAGGAAGAAGAGGAAGTAACTTGTTAAAAGCATGGAACCAGCATTCCAAGCAGAGAGACAACAGAGGTGTGAAGTTCCCGGGGCTTGTAGACCCATGGGTAGTCAAAGAACTCCAAGTTCAGGGCAATGTAAGAGTTGAGCCTTAGGGACAGAGTGGCTCCAATGTGTCTGATGGGGTAGGGCACAGCTAGATGGAACAAGGAGGGTCTTTCCAATTATCTTATATATTTTGGTCTTAATATGAAAGAGGAATGAAAATTACTGGGAAAATGAAGAATGGATGGAAAAGAGGGAAGAAAAGAGCTGAGAAGTAACTCAGGGAATCTTGGTGAGAAATGATATTCCCTTGAGATCCAATTCAGTGAAGGATTCCAGTAGTCTTAGTGGGTAAAATCTATAGGGCATTCAATATGGGATGAGAGAGGAAGCGTAACGGGCTGTAATCAAGTTTCTCGCTTGACATCTGTTTGTAGAGGAGGGTTTTTATTTTTATTTTTGGTGAAAACAGGATTCATTGGAGTAACAGAGGGGTTTGAGTCATCTTTGAACACATGGGGGTTGAAGCACCCACAAATTCATTGTCCTGGAGCTAAGACTAGGGAGAGGTACCTCTGGGCTATTAAGGATACTGGATACTATAGGCTGGGGCTAACTGCCAATGGGGGGAGTGCTTAGTGAGAGAGCAATACCAAGGACAGGTCCTCAGTTTCTCTAACACTGTAGCTATCTAAGAGGAAGTGATGTAATCCTAGTAAAGGAAGTGGCATCAGTAAAACAGACTGAGAAGGAATGGCAGAAATGTAGGAAAAGCCAGAAAGTGCAGTATCAGAAAAGCCAAAGATGGAGATTCAATTCCTTAATTGTGCAAATGGTTAATGCACTTAGTTGCTAACTGAGAAGTTAGAATTTCAAGTCCACCTGGATGTGCCTCCGAATCGGCCATTGAAACCCCCCTGGAACACAATCCTACTCTGACACTTGGGGCACCATAAGTCAAGTTCAACTGGATGATCATTGGTTTTAAATATACGATCGGTTTCCACAGGAGTAAGTGGTAAGCAGTGGTGAAGGCAGCTGAGAGATCAAGTATGAGAGGATACAAACGTTCTTTCCAGGGGTGGCTGATGACTGCTGTGACAGCCATTTCAGTAGCATAATAGACTGAGGTGCACTGAGGAGAGGGGAATTGTGCAGAATTAATGATTATTAGCTGTGTGCAACCTGGGGCAGGTTACTTACCTTTCTAAGCTTGGTTCTTCACTCATGAGACAATACGAGCCCACTTTCTTGTTTCAAACAGGCATGCAGCACCAGCCCGAGCGAATGGCAGTGCTTGGTAAATACTGGTATCTTTCTGCCTCTCTTATTTCTTAGGAAAGGGGTCTTATCTCAAACCTCTAGTGACGTCTGTGACTTGCATGAGCCTCTTCCTTAAGTTGCAGCGAAGGCGGATTTATGTAAACATCTTGGATCTGTTATATGTGACTCGTGCATCATTAGAAACGTGTGAGCCAGGGAATAAAGTGAGATAAAGGAGGCAGAGAAGGAGGCATTTTACTGGTGTGTTAGTCCTGTGTATTAGTCTAGGTACTTTGGAGAAACAAATCCACAGCAACTCACGTATAAGAGAGAGTTTTATGCAAAGAAAA
>NW_022111320.1:1660575-1675301 GCF_000313985.2 Echinops telfairi | reverse complement strand
CCTCCTCTGGTCTAGCCAGTCTTGCAAGATAGAATTCGAGTCATGGTAGTGGGAGCGGGGAGGAAACCTTTAGGAACTAGAGGAAGATTGTATTTCTCATCATTGTTACATCGCACCCTGACTGGCTCATCTCCTCCCTGAGACCCCTCTGCAAGGGGATCTCCAGGGCCTACGTCTCTTTTAAGAGTTACTCATTACTTTTTCTGTCTCAAGCATCCAACACACCAGAATAGCTGGAAATAAAACCCCCGAGTCTAGAACCTAGAAGAACTTAGAACCTCAGATTGATGAAATACAAGGGCCCATGATCGTGGAGAGGAGAAGTACATGTTTAATTTCACCAAGTTCTGACTGAAATTTAGCATCTCCTTACTTACGGATTGTAGGCATGACCTCACAGACACATTCACACTGCATGTAACTGCTGCTAATGGAACTCAGAAAGCTTTTCCTATCACATCACCGTTGTCAGGAATGCCCCAAAACACCGATACTCATCACTGCTCAGAAGCGATGGGAGCTATCAGGCACCCCATTGGTTGGTGGCTAATTGAGTTGATTGTGACTCACGGTGACCGTGTGTGTGCATAGTATCCTTCATGCTGTGACCTTTGGGCAGCACGCCTCCAGGCCTGTCTTCTCGGAGCCTCTGGGCATGTTCTAACTGCCAACCTTTCAACTAGTAGTCAAGGGCTTTACCATGTCTCCAACCCAGGGACTCTCAGACCTGCCCCTGACCTTGCTATTAATAAAGAAGTCCATGTATTACTACCATCCACGTTTGGCTTTTAAATATTTTCTCTTCCTGTCAATCCTGTGTATATTATGTGTTTTCTGAGAAGACATCTGTAGGATTCATCGGAGTACCAGAAGAATCCATGGGACAAACTGATCATGAATCTGTGATGCAACCAAAGGAGAAAGGTTGTTTTAAAACAGGCCAGAGAGAGACTGGAGGAACCCTTGAGATTACGCCCTTCGTTACCCCCGAGGGCTGGCAATGATCTCTTCCCCTTGGCTCAGTGCTCAAACAACAGACCTGGGAACAATCATCCAGAGAGGCACACCATAGACTAACCAACCGTTTGTGAGCAGAAGGGCAGCATTTACCCAAGGACAAATTCAGAAGGGCTAGGGGAGAAGAAGTGGAAACAAGACACACAGGATGAAAGGGGGATGAATGAGGCTACAGTGTGTGGATTGCAATCCATGACATGAAAAAAATACATATGAATGGCTGAATGGAAACCTGGCTTCTTCTGTAAAACCGCCACTCAATTCATAATCATTATAAATAAATAAATGAAACTATTTTATACACACACACACATATTTGTACTTCTTGGTATATATATAATCCACACCATACATTATACCATATCTATGTATATATACTATATACACACACATGCAAATGCACACACATATATATATTCTTGATATCAGTCTGACATAGAGAGATTTGAGTGTCTAAGTTTCTTTATCAAACTGTGAGGGAAGCTAAAAGCAAAGTTAAAAATACACTCCTCCACTGCTACTATTTAAAATTTTGCAATGTAGTCGGCAGTGTCTGTGTTTACTGGGCCCTTCTCATTTGCTTAAGTTTCCATAAATCATTCTTAAGGGAATTGGTGGGCTTACAACCAAGCTGAGGCCTGCTGTTTTTGCTATCTCTGTTTGGATATAAATTCCTCGACTCCAAGTTCTCCCACAACAGGGCCCTTCCCGGACCGCATTCACCTGTCCATAGGAACTTGTGCTTGCTCTCCAAAGGGAGAGGAAGGGAGTGTGCAAACCCTGGCCTCTGGGGGCTTAGCAAGAAGTGGGCGGCCTCATGTACAATATTTCTTTCAAAACAATTCACTAGACTGTGATTCATTCAGCCATCTCATATTTATTAAGTTCACAGTATGCTTATGCTACTTTTCATTTAAAACAATGTTTCCTTCCAAAATCTTCAGGCACATTTGTAGTCTAAGTGATGTGCCAAGCGGGTCCACGGCTTTCACAAGTCCTCCTGGGCACTCTCTGTCACCCCGGTTTGAAAGTCCTGGCTTTAAAGTATTAACAGTCATTTACACCTTAGTGTGAAAGAGTTTCAGTTTTTTCTTTGTCAGTTTGGAGAGATTTGAAGGACATTCGAGAGATAAAGAAGCACTAAAACGATGAGAGGGATGGGACCGGGGGCAGATGGTTGGGTAGTAGGGGGATGGAGAAAGAGCATCCGCTGCCGCTGAGTTTTTCTGGGATCACCCCACCTTCCTCACGGAATGACTACCCTTCACTAAGTATCTACACTTGCTACGTTCAAAGCCAAGAAAGCAGATTTCAAAGTGTTCCTCGCCTAGCAGTGATGATTTATTTTCAAACCTGAAGCGCTACAAGAGGCGACGCAGGCAAAAGCTTCTCTGACATCCACTTGCTAATGAGAGGCATGATTCGTTTCTACTGTAATGAGGCGTGCAGTTTTCAAAGACAAAACAAAGACGTGTCTGAGGTAGGCGCACCATGCTCTACATCGTTCCAATTCTGGTTCCTGCGCGGGAATCTCTGGCTTTCTCTATAGAGTTCAAAGCCAGCGCCCTGACCACGAGGAGGGGCTGCGTGCGGCTGACTGGTGTGTGTGTGTGTGTGTGTGTGTGTGTGTGTGTGTGTGTGTGTGTGTGTAGTGATAAGTATACATTTAATCAAAAGCAAATGCTTTCAGCGATAACACCTTAGCCTTCCTTTCACTCTCCTGGGCATGGGAACAGGAAACGCAAGGCCGCTTTCTCGTTGTGTGCTGCTGTGCTTGGCACCTGCCCCTGCAGTCGCGGCTCACCCCACGTGCTACATTTCTGGTGGACGCGGCTGTTTCCCAGGCCAAGCCTGTGCGCACAGGGGCTGCGTCAAATGCCCCTCGCACAGTGCCTGGGGCAGAGTGGGTGTTCCGGGAGCCTCGTAAGCGGCACTCAGGCAGAGCACGGATGAAGACTGCATTGCCACTTCCTTAGACTCTTGATGGGCTGGAAAGCGCTGGGTGGTCTAGTGCAGTGGTGAAGAGCGTGCACTTAAACAACCTGGGTCAGGTAAGGCAGGCTCTCTGTGCCCCACCTGTTTGTAGGGGATACTAATGATATCTGTGTGGGAGAGCTGTGAACATTAAGCATTAAGACATATCTGGTACATGGTAAATGCTCCGTAAGTGCTCCCTCCCTAAGTACCTGTTAGACAGACATGAACTTGAGCTTGAGCTCCGCTTCTGGTAGTTCAGGCATCTCGTTTCACCTTACACAGGTCCTTGCCTCTGTAAAAATGGGCTCTATCCCTTCCCTGGGAACCTTGGTGGAGCAGCTAAGCTTTGGCTATGATCTGCAAAGTCAGCAGTTTGAAACCACTAGCCGCTCCTCGGGAGAAAGAAGACGCTTTCTACTTCTATAAAGAGTTACATTCTCAGAAACGCAAAGGGGGCATTTCCACCCTGTCCTATAGGGTTGCCATGAGTCAGAACCGCCTCCATGGCAGGGAAGTGTTTTGTTTCAATCTCTTCCATTGTAGTGGAGCAATACAGCCAACACCTTGACTCAGTCCTTCCTTCAAGGAGCCCCAGATGCATGATAGTAAGTGCTCAGCTACTGACAAAAGGTTGGTGTCTGAACTCACCCAGAAGCACAGCAGGAGAAAGAACTGGTGGAGCTTTCATAAAAATTACAGTGGGGAGGGGTGGGGGCGTGGGGGGCAACAAAATAAAAAACAAAGAGCCCTACCTGGGCAGTTATATTCTATGGTATGGGCTCACTGAGTCAGCATCAGCTCAATCAGATTAAAACAAACACAAAACTTCTTTTTATCATTGCAGATGTCATAGCTCCTTCTCACTGCACTCAGAGCTGTTACTTGCGAACTTCCTGGCAGGACACCTTCTGTCCTCACACCTAGCTTTCCCTTGGCCCCTCCAGTCAACTGTGGCCACTGTGGTCCTTTGAGAGGTCAAGTCCCAGGCCGCCAGGGTTGATCGTTTCAGTGCCTAGTTCTGGCTAAAAAGGGGCGGGAAGATGGTGACCAAGGTCAACTCTGTGATCTTTTTGCATCCCACATATCTGATAAGGAACTTCTCTAGAATATGTAAAGAACTATTAAAATTCAACATCACGAAGAAAAATAATCTAATTAAAAAATGGCCAAAACTCAGGTGTAAGGCATCATCAGAACAAAAAGTCTTACCATAGTGAATGATGGGGGTAGTGCGGAGTGGAGATCCAAAGCCCAATAGTAGGCCACTGGAGATCCCCTTGCAGAGGGGTCTAGGGGAGGAGATGAGCCAGTCAGGGTGCGATGTAACAATGATGAGAAATACAACTTTCCTCTAGTTCCTAAATGTTTCCTCCCCGCTCCCACTACCATGACTCGAATTCTATCTTGCAAGACTGGCTAGACCAGAGGAGGTACACTGGTACAGATAGGAACTGAAAATAAAGGGAATCCAGGACAGATGAGCCCTATAGGACCAGTGGTGTGAGTGGCAAAACAGGGAGGGTAAAGGGAGAATGGGTAGGAAAGAGGGAACCGATTACATGGAACTGTGTGTGACCTCCTCCCTGGGGGACAGACAACCGAAAAGTGGATGAAGGGAGATGTCGGACAGGGCAAGATATGACAAAATAACAATTTATAAACTATCAAGGGCTCATGCGGGAGGGGGGTGTGGGGAGGGAGGGGAAAAATGAGGACCTGATGTCGGGGGTTTAAATGGAGAGAAAATGTTTTGAGAAACGATGTACAAATGCGCTTTACACAATTGATGTGTGTATGGATTGGGATAACAGTTGTATAAGCCCCTAATAAAATGTTAAAAAAGAAAAAAAAATGGCCAAAAGTACTGAGTAAACACCTCACCAAAGACTGTATTTGGATGGTAAATAAACATGAAAGGATTCTCAACATCAATACTGATTAGGGTAATAAAATCATGAGGACATACCACTACATACTGATTAAACAAACAAACAAAAAGAGTTGCTTTGGAATCAACACTAAATCGTGGTGACTTACCGGAATGTGTAAGATAAAGAAACAAAAGTAAAATCAAATATGCACAAACAAATCCTGGTGAAGTTGCAGGGAAAATTGGGTTTCATACCTTTCTATTGGCAATGCAAAACTCAACTACCCACGTTGGAAACCAGTTCAACAGTTTCTTATAAGGTTACAGCAGTCCTCCGCTTATGTCTATTTCAGCCATTCCACTCCTAGGCATTTACCCAAACAAACTGAAATCCATTCACAGAAAACTGTATAGGATTGTTTATAGCATTTGCATTTTGGGGTGAATATTTAATAATCACTAAAAATAGAAACAATCAGAATTTCATCATTTTGTGAATGGATAAAGAAACTGTAGTACAAGCATACTGCGGAATAAGATGTGGTAATAAACAAGTGATTCCTGACCCACGGATAGGTTTTTGCATGCATTGTGCTAAGTGAAAGAACCCAAATCCAAATGGTCAATTTAGGGCATTGTGTGTTTCCATTGGTATGACCAGGCTAAAAAACAAATGTGTAGTTGCTAAGAATTGGCAATGGGGAACATGGTGGGGATTTGGGAGCTCTTCTGTGTAGTACTGAGGTGGTGAGGGCATGACTTCATGCATTTATCAAAATCTATGTTGTTGTCATTAGGGGCAGTCATGCAGATTTCAACTCACAGTGACCTCATGTGAAAGAATAGAAGTATCCTACAGTGTTTTCTAGGGTCTAGTCTTTACCAGAGTAGCCCCACCCCCTCCCCCGAGCACCTGGTAGGTTTGACTCTCCAACCTTTCGATTAGCAGCAAAGCACCTAACTACTGGGCAACCTGGGCTCCTTATCAAAACTCATAGCCCTGTACAAAAGGAAAAACTGACATTTTCTTTATGCAAATGTGAAAACCTACTAGGATGTCAAAGGAATTTAAGACTGACTTTAAGGTTAGCCATTTTTATTTTCTTTCTAGTTGAAATTGAGACCCATGGGCCCACAATTCTACTTTGAGTCTTGTTAGTCAGGTGGAGTTCTGGGTTTAGTTCATTTTTATTCCCCGACCTCTGCTCTGGTCTTTTTATTTTCTTGATAGCTTAATTTTCCATGTGGCTCACAACACATTATGGATAACTTTATGAAGAATATGGATTCCAGAACACTCAGTTATGCTCCTGCAGAACCTGTACATAGACCAAAAGGAAGCCATTCAAATAGAATAGGGAGATACTAGAGGGTTTAAAATCAGGAAAGATGAAAAAAATAAAACCAAGGAAAGTATGCATCAGGGTTGGACACTTGTACCACATTCATTCAGTCTGTGTGCTGAACACATAGTCTGACAACACAGACTCTATGAAGAAGAATTGATAGAAGATTTATTAACAATCTTTGATATGCAGATGACAACCTTAATTGCTAAAAATGAGGAGGACTTGAAGCACTTACTGATGAAGATCAAGGATCACGATCTTTAGTATGGATCACAACTCAATGTAAAGAAAAAAATCCTTACAACTGGACTAATTGACAACATCATGATGCATAGAGCAAAAATATGGAAGTTTCCAAGAATTTCATTTTGCTTGGATCAACAGTCAATTCCCATGGAAGTAGCCAGTATTTTCTTATGTTATTTGCTACGAAGGCATTATAGATTAACTTGTATCCTCCAAAAATAGGCATTAATTTGACTGGGCCATGAGACTCAGTATTATGCAATCATCCTCCATTTGTCATCTGGTGTCATTATTCTATGTGTTGTAGACCTCAGTCACTATGATGAGGTAGGAGTATAGATAGTTATGTTAATGAAGCAGGGTACAAGCTGCAGATTAGGTTGTATCTTGAGTCAATCTCTTTGGAGGGACGAACGGGATTAACAAACTAGCAGAGACTAGAGGGACCTACTTCCACCAAGAAAGAAGAGCCAGGGACAGTGACATCTCTTGGACTCAGAGTCCCTGTGCTGTGAAACTCTGAGATTTAAGGGAAATTGGGAACAAGGACTTTTCCCGCTGACCTGACAGAAGGAAGACACTTTCCCTGGGAGCTGGCTCCTTGACTTTGTACTTCTAGTTTTCTGAACGGTGAGAGACTATATTTGCTGGTTAAAGCTGTTCACTTGTGGTACTTCTGTTAAAGTAGCTCTAGAATCTAGAGTCGAGAAATGATGTCGGTGTTGTTAAGTGCCATGAAGCAATCCTATGCTAACTGAGCTAACCAGTGCCGGGCCCTGTGCCACCCTCAAAATCGCTCTTATGTTGGAGCCCATCGTTGCAGCCACAGTGTCAATCATCTTGTGGAGAGCCTTCTTCCTTTTTGCTGCCCTCTACTTTGCCAAGCCTGTTGCTTGCTCTCTCCTGGTAACACGTCCAAAGTACGTGATTTGAAGTCTTGCCATCGTTGCTTCTAAGGAACAGTCTGGCTGTCCTTCTTCCAAGACAGATTTGTTTGTTCTTTTGGCAGTCCGTGGTCCTTTCAATAATATTCACCAGCTCCATTAGAAAAAACATCAATTCTTTCTTTGGTCTTCCTTATTCAATGTCCAACTTTCACATGCAGATGAGGCCATTGAAATACAGTGTAAGACATGATAAAATAATAATAATTTATAAATTATCAAGGGTTCATGAGGGAGGTGGCTGGAGAGGGAGGGGAAAAATGAGGAGCTGATACCAAGGGCTCAAGTAGAAGGCAAATGTTTTGAGAATGATGATGGCAACAAATGTACAAATGTACTTGACACAATGGCTGTATTTATGGATTGTGATTAGTCTTGTACGAGCACCCAATAAAATGATTTAAAAAAAAGACCATGGCTTAGGTCAGGTGTACCTTAGTCCTTCCTCAAAGGAACATCCTTGCTTTTCAACACTTTAAAGAGTCTTGAGCAGCAGAAGTACCAATGCACTGCATCAGTGGATCTCTTGACTGCTGCTTCCATGACATTGACCGTGGATCCAAGGAAGCCCAAGATAACTAAGACCAAAATTCAAACCACCTCAAAACGCACTGTCATTGAGTTGATGGCGGCTCATAGTGACCCTATGGGACAGAGTAGAACTGTCCCTGTGAGTTTTTGAGACTGTAACTGTGTACAAGAGTAGAAATCCCCATTTTCTCCTGAGAAGGGGCTGGTGGTTTATGAGCTGTTGACCTTGTAGTTTGCAGACCAACGAAGCACCATTAGGCCTGAGGGGTCGTAGGGGACCAAAGAGAGGCCTGAGGGGTCCTAGGAGACCAAAGAGAGCGAGCTATCACTTACAGATTGTGAAAGGGAGGGAAGGAGAGAAGGAGAGAAGGACCATCCTCGTGTGAAAGAGTCAGGCCTTGCTTAGTCCTTGGGACTTTAAGGTAACACCTTACTGAAGTTCTGTTGCAATGAAATCAAAGCTTGGGGAATTATTTTCACTAATGCAAACAATTTAAAAAAAAATTGACTTCAGGCACTTTAAATGAATCACCACATTGCCAATAATGACTCCTGTGAAATTGTATTGCTTTATACTTTCTAAATGAATCCATTTTAGGAAATTAATGTAATTAATTTCAGTTGGCTAAAACCACGAACAGCATTTGATTCAAGCTAGTTGAGTAACTGGTTCTAAGCCTGATTTAGATGACAGGAGTTCACAAGACATGGACCTAAAAGCCAAGGCAGAGTGACTAGGTATCTGATTTCTTGACCTGGCTTCAAAGAAGCCAATACCCAGCTCTAGCACCTGCCTCTGTCCATCAGGTGATGAGAAAGAAAGTATCATGGAAAGTAGTGACTGTCTACGATGGGTAGACACATAGCTGGGTTTTTAGTAACATGTCCAATTAAGCTTAATGGTTGGTTGGTTGGTTGGTTGGTTGGTTTTTATAATATGATACTAACTGGATAATTAAATAAGACATTGACTCTATGAGGATATTTAGCATCTGTAAGCTTATATCATTGACTTTTAACCCTTTCACAACCAAATTATTTCCTGCTCTGAAATTTTGGTTGAAACCACGTGTTTTCACTGATGCTGAAATCAAGGGAGAATTTTTTGAGGTAATATAGATTTTGACAAAATTATGTCAGATAAATTTATCCTGAGTGATCTCTGTTGGTAGGATTGGTGGCTCATTCAGATATCTAGATCCCCACCAGGTGGTAGCATGAACTACAAGCAGGATAAGAGTTCCCTAAGAAACTTAAGAGCCCCCCAAATGTGAGTGGGCAATATAGGTCCCATGGGTCACAAAACTATTAAAATGAAAACAACAAAAACAAACAAACAAACCCCACAGCCAATCATAGTATATATTTTGGTTGTTATCCAACATAAGGAGTAACCATAAATATTTTTCAGTCTTTTTGCCTATCCTTAGATTTTGCTCATCTAACTACTTATGGCACAAGTACCAAATTCCAGCACATTTCTAGTTGTTTTAATGTGATGATTCATGCAAATAAGTGCATACACCCATTAGAAGTAGACACTCCTGTGCCCACGATGTTGATGAGGAAAAGGAGGTTGAGAGGTGGCAGCTCAGAGCTGAGTTCTGTCTGATGTGGGAGCATGTGCGATTTCCACTGCTCCTTGCTGCCTTCACGTGGTTTGCCACCCCGGATAATCCCCATCTCTCATATTTAGAATTGGAGAAACAGGCAGGTTCAGAGGACTATGGGACCCAGGGCTGGTCACTTTTGAAGGCCTAATGAGAACGAATTAGCCGGTGGCCCAAAAGGTTTGTGTTCAAATACTAGCCTAAATCAGGAAAGGGGTGCAACAGGACACACTATACTCATTCAATTTGTACGCTGAGCAAATAATCAGAGAAGCTGGCTTAGATAAAGAAGAATGTGGCATGAGGATTGGAGGAAAGCTTATTAACCACTCGTGATATGCTATCTGCAAATCACAACTTTGCATGCTGAAAGTGGAGTTGAAGCACTTGCTGATGAAGATCAAGGATTGCAGCCTTCAGTATGGATTACAGCTCAATGTAAATAAGACCCAAATCCTCACAAATGGACCAGTAGGTAACCTCATGATCAACAGAGCAATGGTTGAAGTTGTTAATGATTTTGTTTTGCTTGGATCCACCATCAATGTTCGTGGAAGCAGCGGTCAAGAGATTAAAAGATGCGCTGCGTTAGGTAAGTCTGCAGCATAAAGCATTTTTAGAGTATTGAAAAGCAAGCATGTTACTTTGAGGACTATGGTGCACCTGACCCAAGCCGTGGCACTTTCCCTGGCTTCCTACACATGTGAAAGTTGGACATTGAGTAGAGAAGACTGAAGGAGAATCGATGCGTTTGAATTGCAGTGTTGGAGAAGAATGGTGAAAGGACTACGTAGTGCCAAGAAGTAAGGCCAGAGTGCTCCTTCGAGGCAAGGATGGGAAGACTTCCATACTTTAGCCATGTTATCGGGAGAGACCAGTCCCTGGAGAAGGACGTCGTGCTTGGTAAAAGAGAGGAGCAGTGACAAAGAGGAAGGCCCTCAACGGCAGGGACTGACTCCATGGCTGCAACGACGGGCTCGGGCACAGGAACCACTGTGAGGATGGCACCACCAGGCGGTGGCTCCTTCTTTTTAGCACCAGGTTGCTATGGGGTGGAACCAACTTGACGTTAACCTGAAGGTTGATGGCTCAAACCATGCTGTGGCAGAACGTACTGGTGGTCTTCTATACAATGGCAGTTACGAAGACCCTCGGGAGCACGTCTACTCGGTAACATGGTGTTGCCGTGAATGGAAACTGGCCCACACCTGTGGGTAGAGAGAAGGAAAGTGGACATTTCTGTGGCTCCAGTTTCTTCTCTGACAGGTGTTCACACCGCCTCCTAGTACCTTTCCATTCGTTCTGTGTCCCCACTTCTACCCTATCGACAGTGACTGATGTGGTGGCAGGGTGGGAGTTCTACCCCCAAGGGAAGGTGGGGGGAACTGCCACTCACCTGGTCTCTTCGCTTGTCAGCCCCCAGCCAGAAACAACAGAGTAAGATAATAAGGAAGAAGGAAATGTACAGCTCATACTGGTTCAAAATTCATCAGAACTGATCTCATCCCGTTTTGGCTTTTTCGCCCCCTTCTTTGGAAGAGAGAAGATCATCATTTGCATATTCTGCTGATTGGAAATGTGATGCTTAAGTGTATCTATTGGGATGCATGTTTACAATTTGTGGGGCATGGACTTGGAAGAAGGAACTGAAAGTCAAGTTTGAAAGAAGGGAAAGACTTGAGATAGCCTGGCAGGAAAAGAGGTTTAGATTCATAGTGGTTTTTAGCACAATTCGATGGACACTTTGGAACTGAGTTAAGGGGACAACATAGAGAGTGATGAACTGTCTATTTTCCAGGTACTGTTCTAGGGGCTAAGGTGGCAGCAGTGACAAACCAAGCCACGTTTCTGAGCTCGGGAGCTTAAATTCTAGTGGGGGAGACCATAGTAAGCAAACAGACATGAAAGTCATTTCAGCGAACATGGATGCCGCGTAAAAGCAGAAACCAAGTGAGTAATGGCAAATGCGGGCTTGCCCGAAGGGGCGCCTGAGAGAAGATGGTATTTGAGCAGAGACCTAGCAGATAAGAAGAAGCCAGGTAGCAATAACCTTGGAGAAGAGAGTGCCAGCCCCGCAGTAGAGTCAAGCGTGGACCCGATGGGGAGGCGAGGGTAGTGGAAGCAGAATGCAAGGGGAGAGCAGTCCAAGCAGAGGTGGAAGAGGTGGGAGGCAGGATTCACCAGGCTGCGGGCAAGCAGCGGAGCACCTCTCTGCTGGGACAGAGCAGTCAGCAATGGTTCAAAAATGGTCTGCCTTACCATCAATACCAGCCCACATCCCAGGCTTCACCAGAGAGGCAGTTCCAGCCATCACATTCCAAACCAATCCACACTCACTGCCATCAAGTGGACGCCCACTCACAGTGACCCTAGAGGACAGAGCAGAACTGCCCACGGCGAGTTTCCAAGGCTGCAACTCTTTATGCGAGCAGAAAGCCCCATCTTTCTCCCAGTGATTTTGAACTGCTGACCTTGTGGTTAGCACCCCAACATGGAGCCAGTTAGTGATGCACAGATGATGCCATAAGATCCAAATGGCCCTTGGCAGGAAGAAGGTTCCCTACCTCTGTAGTCTAGACACTAAGAATCAGGAGCCCTAGTGACACCATCGCGTAAGGGTTGGACAGCTAATAGCAGGGTTGGCAGTTCAAACCTACTGCCAGCCTCTTTGAGGACTAAAGATGAGACTACCTACTCCTGTAACGACTTACAACCCCAGTAGCCCTATAGAGGGTCATAATGAGTCAGCATTGACTCAGTGGCAACGGGTTTAGCTGGGGTTGGGGATATTCTAAGGATACGTGACATCAAGCTATTTGAGCACATGTAGAACAGGATTGAGACTCCAGGGGGCCAGGGCGAGGAGCTTCCTTACATTCGCTATGTTGGGTGAGGCCTGTTGGTGTCTAGGAATGACGGTGGTCTTGTTTCAGGACTCACGGCCCAGGGTATTACGTGTGCGTACCCCTCCTCCTGCAATTGCACCTTTTAGTTGCCCAATTTAGGATCGTTGTTTTCCTATTCTGTACCCTGTCCGTTTTAGTAATAACCTCTCCTTCCCTTCTGGTCTCAAGTAGCTCCAATTCCCAAGCCCAGTCTCTTTCCCCTTTATCAAAGTCTGCCCTCAGGAAGGTCATTATTAGCGCAGTGTGAATGACCAGTAAGACTTCAAGTGCTGCCTGGCGGCCACGGTGAAAATATGTGTTTGTAAACAGGGGATTTGTACCTAAGAATCACCAGATTCTCTAGGATCAGGGAGAATGTTGCTGTATACTGGGGCTCTGTTTCCACTCATAGAAACCCTAATGTAATGGCCTTGTAGAGATTTTTAAACAGTAATCTTCCCCGTCCCAAGAGTTTTACTGGCATATCATTTACATATAAAATTCAACAGTTCACTCACACCAAGAAGAGTTGTACAATCATCACTACCATCAGTTGTAGAATCTTTTCTTCATTCTTGTATTCATCGTTAGTAGCTCCCCACTTCCGCCCAACCTCCCCTTCCCTATCGGAGGTCAATGCTCAAGTGTCTTCTCTAGCAGAGCAGGTGGACGGGTTCAAACCACGGGCAGAACCAAGCGTTTTGCCACTGGCACCTCCAAGGGCTCCTTTCTGGGAAAATGGTACTCCCCACTTCCATCTGCTTGGGAGGCTTTCTCATTCAAGACCCGGCTTCAAACGCCACCCTCTGCAGAGTCTTCCCAGAAAGCGCTCTCTCCTGCAGCTGGACTGGCACCTCGGTACTGCCTTCACTCATTGCGGGCCTCTCAGGCAGTATCCTGAAGACAGTGCACATAGCCCATTCTGTCCTCCTGGCTGGAGCATAGTGCCAGACTCATGGTGACCAGCCAACTACAGAACTGCCAGGGTCACAAGAGCTCGGCTTATTTACGGATGGACTTATTTAAGGATGGAAGCAGATGCATCCACTGGCCCAGTAACTCCCAGGATCACCAGCTACCAAAAGCTGAAAGATTCGGAGGTAGAGCCTCCGCTCGAGCCCCACTTGAAACTCAGACTTCTGAACTGTGGGCAAATACATTTCTATCCTTGAAAGTCCCCTACGTGTGGCATTGCGGTGACAGCGGCACTAGAGAACTAAGACCACGGCAAACAGCCTCCTTTTCTATTTCTCCCACAGGGACGCACTCAGCGGAAAGCCAATGCCATCTGACTGTTTGTGTGAAGTGGCGTCTGACCATTCTGTCCTCCCCTGCAGAAAGCTTCCAGGGGAGCCTGGAGAGGGGAAGTGACTGAGGAGAGACCGGCATCAACAGCAGACCTCTCGCTGAAGGCTGGGCTTCCCCTTCACGAGCCCCTGGGTACCGGGCTAGTCACATAACTGCTCCACAGCTGGGTGTGCTCATCTGTAAAAGGTGGATGAGCCAGGGCCTGCCTTACCTGCTAATGGTCTAGCTGTGAGGCTCGAGGTAGGTGATAAAGCGGGTGGAAGGGCTGGCAGGGCTCCAGAGGGTTTTTCCACAGATGCTGTTATTGCAGAGGATAACTATGGGGGTTAATAGTTCCAGCATCCACTGCGTCTATCCGAGCAAGTGATGAAAGACCAGCCAACATTTAACCAAACGTCTGTGGGCCCCCAAGGGCACAGTAGCCTAAGGGTCATGGGCTGACGGGCAGACTTTATAGCAAAAGCAAGTCGTTCACACTGTTCAGAATGATGTTAAAGTGTTCCGAGTAACCAGTTGGGCAGTAAAAAAACAAATGCGTAAATAGATGAAGCAAGATTCTGAACGGAAATCGGGACAATGTTTTTTGGGAAAAGGACCCTGTCATACACTTTTTGTTCTTTGAGACCCCCCACTCAAGTGCAGGCCAAGGAAAGAAGTTGTGGAATGATTTGCTTTAAAATCATTAAAGCAATCACATGTGTGCTGGCTGGGCAAAAGCAGGATTGCAGGGGAAACTGAATGGAAAAATACAATGATAGAGTCAGCCTTCCAGTCCTTTGTGCAATTTCCGATTGTTTTGTGGACAGTTCGGTGACACGTCTTCTTTTATTCAAAAGATACTTGTTAAACACCAACGGTGTGCAGGGGCTTATGAGGCAGTAGAAAAGGCCGACATGAATTCTACCCCGATGGTTCCTAAAGTCTAGCGGGGACGACAGACGTGATGGAAGGAATTCGATGGCGACATTGTGTTGGGGGTTATGAAGACG
>NW_022111320.1:1653490-1660006 GCF_000313985.2 Echinops telfairi | reverse complement strand
CGGACAGTCATTTGGAAAACCTTCTTGAGCTCTTCCTGAGTGGCTTCTAGAAAGCGTAGGGTCAATGTGCACAGTGTGAAACTAATTTTGGACTCCATTTTTGGTCTCCACCCTTGTTTTCCTTGCGTCGATTGAGCCCTGATTTGTGTCCACATATCTTTGTGAGTTGACTAGACTAATGCATGGTATGGATAAATGGGGAAAAAAAATGAAATCTCTCTTAACTACTCAAGAAATAGAGCCTTCAACTCTACAAAAACTTCCCCGGAGTTGGGCAAATCGATCCACATTTTCACAGAACCAGGAGAATGCGACTGATGCTAATTCACTCCGTGACTTTGATATACATTCAGACATGAGGGGCTATACTGACTCTTCGAGTTAACACGTAGTGAATCTAAGTGCTGCAGAAAGTGACAGCAAGAATCAGCTAAGCAACATGTTTCACCCCAAAACCAACTTGTGCCTCTTCCCTCTTTTCTTCAGGTCTCTCTCTTCAAGATAATTGCAGTATTAGGTTTATTCAATCCACAGCTTCAATGTTAGCAGACTCTGTTTTCACATATACTCAGAAAACAAACAAAACACAGCTCACTGTCATTGAGGGGTTCCAACTCATAGTGACCCCACAGGGCCGGGAGAACTGCGCCGCTATGAGTTCCCGAGACTAACTGGTTACAGGAGTAGAAAGCCCTATCTTTCTCTCACAGAGAGGCTGGAGGTTTTGAAATACTGAACTTGCAGTTAGCAGCCTAACTCATAACCACTATGCCACCCAGCCACATATCCTAGGGGCTGCAGAAAGCTCGTGGACAAATGGAATGAAAAGAATTTTGACATAAGTGTAGTGAAGCCCCTGTGTCACACACCAAGATGATCTTTCCTTAAGCAAATCCAGTATAGGGGAGTTTCTCCGAGGAGGGGCCCTGCTCTGTTCTGCGCTTTGTTATTTAGGAAGCACCATTGTCTCGCAGAGCATAACTCTGGGAGTGAGATACATGGATTTTGGTTCCACCTGACTAAAGGCCATACATGTTGGTTAACTCAGGTTGGGCTCTGGTGGTACCAGTAGCTTGGCGCCCAGTTGTTTATGGGACCACACTTGTTTCAAAGATGCCCACCTGTGGATGATAAACGGTGTGGGTACCCCGATCTAGCCCAGCTGTTAACAATGTGGCCTTGAGTCTCAGATTAGAAGGAAAATAGAGCCCCCTCCAACCCAAAAAAAAAAAAAAGGAAAAAGTGAGTCTAGGTTCACTCTCCATCCTCCTCCCACCTGCCTGATGTGGTGAAAACTCTTCAGAGGGTGAGGTGAGAGTAACAACAACCAGAAAGGCTGTGGGTCTCTCACACCAGACTGCCTGCCCACGGTGCCCAAGTCTTCAGGGAAGCTCTTCCCAAGTCTGGTGTGGCCAGCAGAGCAGGGGTCTGGGCAGCCAGCCTTCCCTCTGCAGCCTGGAGGTGTCCCAAGCTTCTGCTTACTCTCCGACACCATGTTGGAACAAAAGGAAAAGGGGAGAAGGAGATTTGGGGCAGGGGTGGGGTGGGGGTGTGTGGATTCGACTTGAAATCAGAAAGATGAATTGGCTTCAAATAGGGTATTTTAGATGCCCCTTCACACATCGTCAGCAAGAATGGAGGTTAACGAGAAAAATAAGGTTATAGGAAAGAAAAGAAATGTCTTCCCGCCCTCACCCCATATCTAAGTAGTAAGGGTGGAATCCCCAGGTAGTGCAAACAGTTAACATACTCAGCTGCTAACCAAATGGATAAAGGTTCAGTTTACCCAGAGACACCTCAGAAGAAAGGCCTGGCGATCCACTCCTGGACAAACCACCCAAGGCCGAGTAGAAGGCGGTCTCCTCTAACAGTGGAAACGGGCAGGACGATGACGCTGTCTTTTGTAAGTAGTAGGGGTAGATCACCCTCATGCTGCTGATCCTCGGGGCTAAATAAAGAGTCGAATTTCAAATGATATGTGTATATATATATATATGTAAGTAGTAGGGGTAGATCACCCTCATGCTGCTGATCCTCCGGGCTGAATAAAGAGTCGAATTTCAAATTATATATATATAATCAAGCAAGCCTTGGATGATCTAAGTCCAGCCCTACAGAAATATTAAAACACTTTCTGAAATGATATTCACAGCTGTTGCTACAATAACAGGAGGTGGAAAAAACAAGGAAGAACTTAGAGAATTAGCTTTTTCAGCTACTGAGCCAGGGACAGTGATGTGGTGTCTCCCTGAGGTATACTATCACAAGATGGTCTCCAATGTTACCAGCGTTTAGTCTTCCTTTATGGTATTTTACCGAGGCTGCTGGCTTGTCGTCCCTATGGATCGAACTCACATAAGGAAATCCCAGAGTTCCCAATCTGGAAAACTGAGGGAAATGCATTTTGAATAATTACATGCTAGTAACTCATCTGTTTTTCAAAGGGAGACATACATATTCTAGATTTATCATTAAAATAGCAGATATTACAGGACTGTGGATTCAGTCATTGAGAACCTATTTATTTAACTCTGCACAGTTGGATGATAATTACATTAAAATTCCCTAAAATAAATATTTTCAATGAAAACGCTGGTAGGCCAGAAGTATATGTTTATAAAGAGAGATTGTGTAAGGCTTAGAAACAGACCTACTTCTTTTCTCTTAGTGAACACAAAAAATACATCCCTTAGACTAACTTGTAAATGCACTATTTCTATATTTAGGGACGTTAGATTCTGGTAGGAGTACTTAATATTGTTTCAAGGGATTATGAAACACTATGATTATTGCATTTCTTAACATGTATCCACCCACAACACTTCTTCTTTTCTTTCCTTTTTTTCCCCTCTAAAAGTCAAACCCCAATTTGCTTTTCCAAACACTTTTCTAACTGGTATAAAAAATAAGGTTGAGCCTCTGGGCAGAGGTTGCCCTTTTCTCTTAATAGTGCCTTGCCAAGCATCCCTTCTTTTACAGGAGCAGTACGTTCTGGAATGAACTTTAAATTTAATTCAGCTTCTTTCAGGGAAAGCGCTTTGGTAAGTTGGCGGAGCACCTTTGTTGCTATTTTGCTAAAACTACAGATTCCACTGGCAGGCTGGCACCTGGTGTGATGCACCACTAGCTGAAGGGGAAAATCAAGTGGATTCCAACTCACTGCAACCCTTTATGGGGTCCCAAGGTCGTAAACCTCTATATGGTTTCTCTCATGGTGGTTTCAATCCCAGAACTTGAGGGGAGTCGTCTAATGTTTACCCAACCACATCAGCAAGGCTCTGGCTGAAGAGAGAATTCACTCCAAATTAAACTCACTGCCATCCAGCCCCGTTCTGCCTCCAGTGGCCCTATAAGACAGAGGCCCCTATGGGCTTCTGAGGCCAGACAGCTTTGTCTTTCTCTCATGGAGGGCTGGTGAGTTTGAAGGGCTGGCCTTGTGGTTGAGAGCTCTACTTGTACGCCACTATGTCACCAGGACTCCTCCACAGAAAGTGGGGGCAAACTAGCTGCCGTCAAGTCAATACTGACTCATAGCAACTCCATAGGACAGGGTGGAGCTACCTCCTTTCGAGTAGCTCTTTACAGGTGTAGAAAGCCTTGTCTTCCTCCCAGGGGGCAGTTGGTGGTTTCAAACTGCTGACCTGGTGGTTAGCAGCCCAATGACTAACCCCGCCAGGGCTCCTGCAGAGGGACAGTGACTTCTAACTGCTGAACGAGAGGCATTGGTTCTGCAGTAGAATTCTCCCCTCCTGCACAGCAGACCTGGATTTGCTTCCCAGCTAGTGCACCCTGTACACCGCCCCCTTGTCTCTCAGTGGAGGCTCGCATGTTGCTACAATGCTGAACAGGTTTCAGTGGAGTTTCTAGACAAAGCCAGACCAGGAATAAAGGCCTGGAGATCTCTTTCTGAAAATCAACTACTAATACCTTGTGGACTATAATAGTATGATCCGCAATTGGCCACCAGGCAGTGTTGTGCCCTGTTGTGTATGCTTGTTTTGGGTTTTCTTTATTTTTCATGGATTCAATGAATACAATTGGATGCTGATGGGTCAAAGCAGCTTCAATCCAATACCAAGAGGCCCTCATTAGTGGAGATGCCCTTAAGTTGGGTTTCATTGCCTCTACAGAAAAGTAGGGGGGAAAAGACACTCAAGACACAACTTAGGCATCCAGTACATTTACACGGTTGGAGGCAGGCCTGCTCATCTTAGAGCATCAGCCACAGAGCTGCTGGGAAAATCCAGCTTACAGTTGCCGTGCGCACACCTTGCGAGGCAGTGTATCCACAGCCCGGAGCGAACCTCTGAAACGTGGCCCATGAATGTGGCAGAGAGGAAGCGCGGATGGGCACTTTCTAAATAATGTCTCTGTTTATGTTCTATTTCAGCTTGAGGCTTTCTGTTTATTTACAGAAGCTCTTACAGTTTGATTCAAGATGCTTATAGAAGGGTCCCAGCTGAGTCTCAAGCCCCCGCCATATCCAGAAACGTGAGCTTGGGCCACCTGCAAACGAGGATTACATAAACCACCCCAGGAAGAGACTTCCTTCCTGGGAGACCTTGAAGATGCGCAAGCTGCCGTCAGTGCAGCCAGTCAAGGAGATGCAAAGCAGCCCTGGGTGTATTTCTGTCTGAGGTTCTGGAGGCACACGGGCAGCGAGAAGAGATGTAGACAAGAATCATTCTGTGGCATGCTGAATATGCCCCCCACACCGTGCCCTCCTCCAAACAAAACAAAACAAAACCCGGTGTCTACTTCAACCTTGAGAAGTGACCTTATTGGGAAAGAAGGTCTTTGCAGAGGAAGTTTGTTAAAACGAGCTCCTGCTGGATTAAGATGGGCCTTAAATCCAGTGTGTCTGAAGTCCTCCTCAGAGGTCCAGACACACAGAGAAAAGACAACCACGTGAAGACGGAGGAGATGGGCAGCTCGGGGGAAGCGTGGCTAAGGACTGCCGAAAATCACTGGAGGCGAGAAAGAGGCAAGAAAGGGGACCCTCTGGCCCCCTTCCCCACCGCACTCCGACCCTTCAGAGAGAGCACAGCCCTGCCAAGTATGTGGGTTGGGGGCTTCTATTCTCCAGAATTGTGAGAGGAAAACTTTCTGTTGTGTTAAGGTTCCCCATGTGCGGGGACTTGTTACTGCTGTCCCAGGAGTGTATGCACAGCAAGGCCATGATAGCTCAGCAGAGGCGGCAGGGAGGCAGAGAAGCTGTTGAAGAAGTCTGCTTGGAGGTGTGTGAAAGGGGCTTCCCAGCAAGGCAAGATTTGAGCTGAGCTTTGAGGAGAGAAGCTGCATAGGGTGGTTACCAGATGGATAGTGGATCCAAGGGGACTTGGGGACCTTGAAACAGACCTGGAATCGCTGCTTGGGATGAGAATGAGGCGAGCCTGGGAGCCAGGTGTAGTTCAGTGGAATCTAACCTGGGGGAGACGTAGAGCTATGTCAGGATTCGAGCAAGGGTGAAATACCCTCTAACTTGCATTTCAGAAGACTGACAGCAGTGTGGAGGATGCACTGGAGGAGGCAGTGATGGAAGCAGGCAAATCAATTAGGAGGTGACGTTAGCAGTTTAGGGAAGAAAGCACCAGAACCCATGCTTAAGAAGCTGCCTTTTGACCGGCCCCAGTGTGCAGCTGTTGCCAACTTTTGTCAACAGCAGAGTTCTGCACGTGCACAAGACTGGCCCTCTACTAGGACCCTCTGTGGAGAATTCAAACTTCCACTCCAGACAGACCGAATCCGAATGGATAGCTTAACAAACTCTACGTGTGTAGAGATAGGAATCACCTGGGGATCCTGTTAAAATGATTCAGTATATCTAGGGTGGAAATGCAAATTCTCAGCAGGAAGTAAAACTGGAATAAACCAGTTATAAACCTTGTTAAAAAGTCAAAACCCAAACCATTGTTTTTGTGCTTAGTACATGAAGGGAGCTGAGCCTAGGAAATATCCTTAGACAATTGAGACACTTTTATTATTTACATCTAACTCTAGGAGGCCAGATGGCTCAACAGTTAAGCACTTGAGTGCTAACTGAAAGGTTGGTGGGCTAAACTCACCCAGCTACTCCACGGAAGAGCAACCAGGTGTTCTGTTTCTGTCCTGATGACAGCCCAAAATAGAGTTCTGCTCTGTCACGTGGAGTTGCTGTGAGTGAGAATCAACTAGAGCACACCAAACTCAACAACAGCACACCAACCTCAGATCTTTTTCCTCCTTCTCAGGACCCTCTGGCAGTTACGAAATCTGTCAACTTGCAAAGGGGTGGAGTGTAGCCTGTCAATCAAGTCATAGTCATTGAGGCCTCTGTGTGGCCATGGCCTTCTCCTGTCTTCCTCCCTGGAAGGGAGACATTTCTGCTGACAAGCCACATGGATCTATACTGATGGAACCAAGGCCCTGGAGCTAGAGGAGCCATGTGGAAACCCACACCAGCGCCAGATGCTTCCACTGCCACTGGATCCACAAAACTTTCCACCCACTGGCCTGTGACCTTCCTGCTTTTAGCAT
>NW_022111320.1:1651927-1653390 GCF_000313985.2 Echinops telfairi | reverse complement strand
ATGTGGAAACCCACACCAGCGCCAGATGCTTCCACTGCCACTGGATCCACAAAACTTTCCACCCACTGGCCTGTGACCTTCCTGCTTTTAGCATCATTGCATGTGTTGCGTGAGTCTGAAGAGGAATTTATACATTGGTATTGGACATATGGGCTAATGTGGACCTGACTTATGGACCTGATCTGGACTGGGCTGGGATGTTTTCTCAATATACAATCACTTTTTATATAAAGTTCTTTCTTATACACATACGAGTGTCTCTGGATTTGTTTCTCTAGTCAACCCGGACTAACACAGACCCTGAGAGAGAACTTATTTTCCCCCTTTTCAAAAAACAAAACAAAGCAAATGCACTGCATAGCAACCCTCCAGGGCAGAGTAGAACTGTCTTTTGGGGTTTCTAAGACTATATATCTATGGGAACAGATAGCCTCATCTGTCTCTTGAGGTACAACTGGTGGGTTTGAACTCCTGGCCTTGTGGTTAGCAGCTTCAGCCACAACAAAACAAAACAAAACAAACAAATAAACTCCTCTCTACCATCGAGTTGATGCTGACTCAACGACCCTAGAGGACAGGGTAGAATTGCCCTTGTGAGTTTCTGAGACTGATGGGGTAGAAAATCCCATCTTTCTTTCTCCCAAGTAAGCCATCAGGGTGCTGTTTCTCCTCTGTAAGAGGCCTTAAAAATGAACGAAGAGCTTACTTTGGGAATCATGTGAAGAATTAATTATGGATTCATCTGCCATTCAGGATGCTTAGAACTGTGACCACCATGGAGGGGTCCTCTTCTGTGTGTGTTGTCTCTGTGGGGTACAGGTACCAACAGACAATGCCGATTGCCGAGTTGGATGAAAGAGGATCAAGCAAACGAAGGCCGAATGATGGCTAGAAGATGATGCAGTGATTATATATTACTTCTGAAGGGGATGATTACAGAGTATTTCACAGTGGAATGATTTTTATTTTTCGGTTTTTCGTGATGGAAAATTCTCCCAGTGATAAGCCCCCATTCACCGCTTATCTTTGACGTTTTAGTGCGCCTTTTCTGAGAACTAGGGCAGATTTCATTTACCAAGAGTGGCTTCCAGCACCAGTGGCAGGTTTGTGCTCAGCATCACCAATTTCTGTCTCACAACAACAGGAGAGTCTTTGGGGCCATTGTGTGCTTTGTTGGTCGGATTTGGACAAGTCACAACAAGAGTTAGAGACACAAGCAGGAGGCTTGACAGGGCTCTCGTTAGACAAGTTCTCATGAAATGATTGAAACAGCCAGTGAGTCAAGAGACAAGCAAGTGACCCGAGCCCTACTTCCTACCCCTCCGACGAGCAATGCATGGCCTTAGTCAAGTCTCTTTTCTTCCAAGGAGCAATGCATGGCCTTAGTCAAGTCTCTTTTCTTCCAAGGAGCAATGCATGGCCTTAGTCAAGTCTCTTTACCTCCGAGGAGCAATGCATGGCCT
>NW_022111320.1:1649871-1651341 GCF_000313985.2 Echinops telfairi | reverse complement strand
AGGAGCAATGCATGGCCTTAGTCAAGTCTCTTTACCTCCGAGGAGCAATGCATGGCCTTAGTCAAGTCTCTTTACCTCTGACGAGCAATGCATGGCCTTAGTCAAGTCTCTTTACCTCTGAGGAGCAATGCATGGCCTTAGTCAAGTCTCTTTCTCTTGAGTGTCAGTTTCCCTCTTTCCAAAATGAGGAAGCTGGATGAGAGGGTGCTCTAAGGTTTCTCCCAGCTCTCTGAGTCAGTTACTGATGGAAATGAATATAGAGAAAGAATTTCCACAGATAAATGATTTCATTTCATCCTCATAATAACCCTATGAGGCAGCGCAGAAACCTAGCATAGCATCATGTTTCATGCTGTTGAAGAAACAGAATCCCAGGGAAGGAATCGGCTTACCCAAGCCTGATGGGCTTACCGAGGGTGATAAATGAAACGGTATTTTGACTCCTAAACCTTCATTAATCCCTCTCCTGTTAGCCCTGACCTGATAACTCAACTCCCACCTCAGCTTTTTAGTCAGTCAATCTTGCCCTCAATTGAAGTCCTATTTCTTTACCTGGGTACTCAAATGTTTTTCCGAAACTTGCTTCTATACACTTACTTTCAAATGGCCTTGGTTAGTAATTGAATTCTTCCTTCCAAAAGATATGTTGACGTCCTTTTCCCTGTATCCGATTATGTGACCTTGTTTGGAAAGATAGTTTTTTTTCTTTGCAGATACTATCAGGTAAGTCAATGAAGTCATCCTGGGGTGGGGTGGTTGCTAATCCCTTTTGAGAGGTGTGTTTTATCAGGAGAGAATCATACATAGGGTGGGGGCACTATGTGAAGGTGCATTTCCAGTATCAAAGAATTCCAAGGATTGCCAGCAGCTGCTAGAACCTCGTAGAGAAGTGTGAAATTGTTCCTTTCTCGGACCTCTCAGAAGGAATCAACATGGGCAATACCCAGACTTGAACTTCTACCTTCTGGAACTGTGAGACGATAAATCTATGCTTTTTAAAGCCACCCAGTTTTGTTGTCATGGAAGCCCCGGGAAATGAAAACAACCTGGATAAGGAACATTGCTGGTACTTGGGACAAATGGGTAGAAGTGGAGAGAAAATGTTTTGAGAATGATGTACAAATGCGCTTTACACAATTGATGTGTGTATGGATTGCGATAACAGTTGTAAGAGCCCCTAATAAAATGTTTAAAAAGGAAAAAAAACAGAACTGGGGGGCCTATTTCTTTCAAAGGCAGAATCAAGGTGCAGGCAGGTCAAAGAAATCTGTGACAATTAACTGAACTTAATAGGAATAAATAGAGTCCTGAATCAGGGTACATAAAAAAATTCAGTCATCTGAATGTGTTTTAACAAGAGACAGGTGAGAGAAAAATGATTAGGAAATAAACGTGGAGCAAGGCTGCCAAAAACCGTTCCTGTCTTCTTGGGAGACAGAAATAAACATGCTGCACAGAACAAATAACGGC
>NW_022111320.1:1647339-1649054 GCF_000313985.2 Echinops telfairi | reverse complement strand
AGCAGAGACCAGTGCTCAGAGATAGATATCATTCTTCACAAAGCAGAGGGGCCGCAGAAGAGAGGAAGACCCCCAACAGAGAGATGGACTGAACAATGTCAGCAGCAATGGGCTCAAACCTAAGAGTAATTGAGAGGATGGTGCAGGGCCAGGCAGTTTCCTTCGGTTGAACAGAAGGTTGCTATGCGTCGGAAACGACGGGACGGCACCTAACAAGAACAACAAATGAATCCGGCTGCTTTAGAGGTGGCGGGTGCTTCATCCCTGACAGAGGTTAACGGAGGCCAGCAGTTGGTGGTGACCTTGGCTTGACTTAGTTCTGCACCTACTATGTCCCTGGTCTGGTGTGGATGTTCTCTGTCTGCCCTGTCTCCTCAGCTCCCAGAGGCCTCTGTCACACTCTATCCATACTAGAGTCTTCTCTCTAAACTGCTGTGCGTTGTAATCTGATTTCTCCTGTCTACTTTTTTGGGGATGGGGTCTCTACAGAAGGTTGAACATTTCCCGAAAAGTTTATCTTTCTGGTTCTTGGTTCATAATCAGGCCAATCCCAGTGACCTAGAGCTTCTCTAACACAAATACCAGAAGCAGGTAGCACTTGTCTCTCTCTCACAATTGTAGAAGCTACAAGTCTAAGTGCAAGTCAAGGCCAATGCCAGTGTCTTCTTGGTAGCCGCGGGCAATCCTTGATTCCTTGGGTGTATTGGGCTTCCATGATGGCTGCCTTCCCCTGGAGATGCCTACCCTGGGTCAAGTCGCGTCTTTGTACAACTCACAAGGAATTAGATTTAGGCGTCACCTGACTTGGGTCTCATAGAATTAACCTGACCGTGAAGGGCCTATTTCCCCACAGGTTAGGATTCCAATGCATATTTGGCAGTGAGGCACACAATTTAGTCTATAAAAAGACTTCCGCAAATGCGGGCGAGAGATCTGTTTTGTGGGCTCCTGGAAAACCCACAAGACGGCTATGGTGCTAAGGCTTATTTCCATCACCTCTTTCCCATAACGCCATGTGTACACACACACACACACACGCACACACACACACACACACACACACACACACAACTTTCCCCAGGATTTTTGTGGATGGCCCTTCCATTTGGCACCTTTAATGTGAGACACAGCGGGCAGACTGTGGACTCCAGAGACTTCTTGCATTTATGAGCCAGAGAGGGCAATGCAGGCTGCCGGTGTGCCTTTTGCCTCCAGAAACATAAGCATGGAGAGTATACATTTGAGCAAAGGGAGGCATTAGGCATACAAATGTTCCCCCTGAGACCTGCAGAGTCAGCATGGACGTGGGAAAGAGGCATCGAGGGAGAGAGCACGGTGGGCTGGAGACAGAAACCAGCACCTGAGAAAGGGGTCTGGATCCTGGGTGGCCATCTGCCTGCTCAACCCTAAGACATATCCGCCTCAGGCTCAGTGCTGTGGGGCAGGCCCAGGCGTGTTCCACCAGTCAACCCACTGTGGTGTGGGAAGAAGATATTAGAGCTCATAGTTACCTTTGAATCCCTTCGTTTTAAAATGTCTTCTCTTATGTATTTCATAATTAGCATACCATTAGCATTGTAGTAGAGGTACACTGTCCTGGCTGGATTCGATGTTAATTTGATGGTACCTGGGTGGAGGTAGGAGTGGAGTCCATCCTGTCCATGGCCTTTTGTATAAAATAGACAGAAAGAACTTTGCTCTCTGGCCCTTCACCA
>NW_022111320.1:1644581-1646277 GCF_000313985.2 Echinops telfairi | reverse complement strand
ATGAAAGGACAATGAGCCTCCATCACACCTGTAATAGGACGGGTCCCTGGGGGCTGAGGCTGTTATTCTTGTGTGTGTGTATCGGGGGTGCGGGATTCTTATGCACCAAAGTGAAGGAGGTTTTAATGTTGCTGTGAAAGGAAATGGGAAGAAAACATAGCCCTAATCATTCCAGCTGTCAAGAGCCAACCCGTTACAATTCCCTAGGAGGCAGGGAGGGTTGTTATGTAGCCCAAGAGGACGGCATAGAAAACTTTGATAATTCCACTTCTTCACAATAGCAGCTTTCCGTGTGAACTACCCTGAGATCTTTCTTCCAGGCAGTGGAACGGCTCAGAAGTTTACAAACCAAAGAGATCCGAACCTGCCTGCCAGGTAACCAGGTAACTTGTAGTAAGGTCCCCTCCAGTGAACCTATACCACGTTCTGCCCACACATCCCCTCATTTACTCCTGATAAATAACCACCAGGGGTTGGCAACCCCCCATTTGTCAATGAGCACACCAAATCAGAGTGTTTCAGGAACTGATTCGAGGTGCCACCTAGCCCGGTGAGTGCTCAAGGAAGGATTCCATCCACCTCTGCCTGACCTCAGGATGCCACCCGCTCTCCAACATCTTGGAGAAGGAAGCCTTGCTTCGGATTCTCTTGCGTGGTTTCGGGAAGCCCATGGCTGCGTATTCTCTTGCCTCAAGGCACAGTGGCGATTATTGCTCTTCATCCCAATATTTTCACATGTTCACATAAATATATTCCAGTAAATACCACCAGATCAGCAGCCAGCAGCCATCCCAAATGTTTGATAATTCTACCATATGTGTTTGATTGTGTCATTACGTCGCCTGTCCTAATTAAGATGAAGTGAATCTGAACTGAAGGAACTAGTTATGCAAAATGCCAGAACCACTGGCATAGAATCCCCATGAACCTCAGACTTCCCAGCCCTAATGTTCCTGGTATAAACTTCCTGAGCGACTGCATGGCTGCTGTCCACCCCCAGGTTTAGACTAATTGTCGCTGGAAATTGAGGATTTGAAAAAAAAAAAGAGAGAGAGAAAAAAAAGAGAGTATTTCTGTCAAGTATATGTTCAGGCAGATGTCTTACCCAGGAAATTTGAGGCAGTATAAGTCATATGTTTTACTAAATTGTGTATTTTCTAGAAAAATTTAGCCACCTCGATCATAGTCTTTAAGGATCCCTGTGATGCAGTGGTTACCTGTTGAGCTGGGAGCCGCATGGTCAGCAGTTCAAAACTCCTAGCTGCTCTGCAGGGGAAGACCCCTGGTGGGGTCTTCTAATCCTGTGAAGAGTTACAGTCTGGAAAACTCACAGGGGCAGTCTGCCCTGTCATATAGGGTCACTGTGAGTTAGCAACACCTCAATCGCAGTGAGTCTGAGAGGGATCGTAGTCCTCTGCTAGGATTGGACAGCTATTTAGGAGGTCAGCACTTCAAACCACCAGCCTCTCACTGGGAGACAGGTCGACCATATCAGAAACGCTATATAGGGTCACTGTGAGTCCAGATTGACTAGATGGAAGAGGGCTATAATATTCTTTTTGCTTTGCAGTTGGTGGTGTTGAAAGGGGCAGGGGCGACGGAGAGGAATGCGTAGAAATGCTGAATGCTGTATACGGCTGTGCAATAAGTGAGGAATGTTTGCTGCCCTCTAGTTGAAAAGGTGTGTTTAAAGTGG
>NW_022111320.1:1619624-1642850 GCF_000313985.2 Echinops telfairi | reverse complement strand
TGAGGAGCTGATGCCAGGGGCTTAAGTGGAGAGCAAATGTTTTGAGAATGATGAGGGCAATGAATGTACAAATGTTCTTCGCACAATTGATGTATGTATAGATGGTGATAAGAGTCGCATGAGTCCCTAATAAAATGATTAAAATAAATAAATAAATAAAACAAAAAAAGAAAACAGTACTTTGGAACCAATGGCCTCCACAAATGAAAATGGCTGGTTTTGAAGACTGCCAGTTAAACACGAGTGCAAATGTGCTGACTAAGGACACAGAGCAGAACAAGGCCTCTCTCTGTCTTGATAAACAGAGACTAGATCGTGCACAGCGAGCATTTCTCTCTGGGAAACACGACCACAGCCCTCTCGAAATTAGGGAGGGCAGGTTCATTCCTCCAACATTTTGGACAGAAGATGCTGAAGACAACTAATTTAGGGAAGATCTCTATTAGTACATCTAAATGCTAAATGAACTAGAATGGCAGAATGCTAACCAGAGTTTCCATTTAAAACAGCTCACAAATCACTGTCTTTGGCTACTTAAGGATATTTCCATGTTTGCAGCGAGCAACTTTCAGTAACAGGAGCTGATTGACATATAATTATTATGTTCATTTATATCCTGGGCCATTTCCAACCTTCATTGAACACACGGGAGCGGGAGCTCCTACTGCATTCTTCCTGGGGCTCAAAGAGAATGGAACAGGGCTGGTAAACAAAAATATGCAAAGACTGGAAATTAATTGGTGGTTACAAGGATTCGCGCAGCAACTGTGCGAGGGTAGCTGAGGGGCAACGTCGGAGGACGGAACAGCTTCACTGCATCTACACAGGGCAAACACGGCCAACTCCTCCGTGTGGTTTGGCCTCATTGCTTATTATTTCTTTTTCCTAACCCTGCGGGCCCTGCTTTCACAGTGTTCAGTAAACTAGAAAGTTGACGAATGGCTGTCGAAGCAGCTGCTTCCCTGCACAGCTGAGGGAAGAAGCTTGTTGCTTTGGCTAGCAGTCCCCAGTGTGGAGCACCATGTGGCAGAAACAGCTCTGGGGTGTTTGCTTCCTTGCTTAGACCCGCTTCCTCTATGTGGAAGCTTCTCTGTGGAGCTTCTGCCCCCTCCCCGACCCCAATTTCTCATCAAATACCTGCCATTGGTGGTAGAATTTGCAGGTTCCTTGTGGGAAACCCAGGCTCTAGTCCCCGGCAACGCATCCCATGTGAAGCCAACCCGTTTGTCAGTGATGGCTTCTGGGGTGCTGTGATGCTGAACAGGTTTCTGGGAACTTCCGGACTGATAGACCAGGAAGAAATCAGTCCATGGAAACCCTAGGGATGAGAGCCATCTGAGGCTCAGGCAACCACAGAGATTGTGTAGGACTGGACTTAGGACACGGAGGCCAACTCTACAGCCACCGGCAGCACCCTGCACCTGCAACTCATGCGACTCCTTCCGAAAGGTACACGTGATTGAGGGGTTTTCCTGGGAGGGAGTAGAAATGACTTACTGGATCCATACTCATACCGAAGGTAGATCTGGAATCTGGTTTTGTTCGAATCATCTTTACATTTCATATTATTTATTTTTTCTCTGAAGATGTTAGAATATGCCTGAAAGCTTGCCCCTACCCAGGAATTCCTCCTTTAATACCGTGTAAAAACTTTAAAGGCCGACCTGGTAACTTCAAAGAGACCAACTCAGGGGGAGCCGAATAAATGAAGTGCTTTCTTTGAAGTAGAAAAGCTCTTTTATCTCTCTGAAAACAGCATACTTTGTTTCCCCAAGAACTTCTTTTTTCTCTAATGTCTGCTAAATTATCTGAAATTACAAAACTAACAATGCTTAATATAGAAAAGGAAAGTTCTACCAGTGGGCCACAGGAAGGAATAGTGGTAACCAGAAGTGAATATCCTATACCATGTTGGGAATTGATCATATCGAGTTAGGTTAATCTCTGATGAGAGAGGATTGATCCTTATATCACAGATAAGGGAATAAGTTTGGAGAGGTTAAATGAAGCAATGGGCCCAAGGCCATGCTAGGAGAAAACAATGGGCCTTTGATTGGAATCTAAGGAAGCCATTCTTGACATTTTACCACACTGCTCCTTGACCTCCAGAGGCTGTCCTCTCAGAATGGCGAGTTACATTTTCTGTATTTCTGTAGAAAGGGTGAAAACATTCTTCTTGATTCCCCTGGGCTGAGGACGAGAGGCTGAACCACACATCTGCATCGCAGGTCTGCCCTGAGGACATTCCCCAGCGGTAGAAGAGCACTCGGAGTCTGGAAATGCTGGTGACCGTGCAGCCCGAGGAAAGCATGGTCAATCACTAGGGAGGGAGCCAACGAAGAACGATGGAGTTTCTTAGCTGCCAAATACCCACTTTAAAAAAGAGTCCAAACGAATCAAATAGGCTCTTGATATAAAACCTTTCCTTTCATTGACATGTTGATCTAATAGAGTTAGAAGCAAGCATGCTGCTTTGAAAAATCTGTAAGGATTGTTTTTGTTGTTGTTGTGTTGTTTGCTTTTTTAAGTAAAAAAAGGCTTCTTGTTGTTAAGAAATAGAGTAAAAAACCCCCCAAAGCGAGTCTCCCTACAGACAGCTGTGCATATGAATAGTCTGCTGCAGGTGGTGGCCGGGGCCACACTGCCAGTAACAGCCTCTCCTGGGGACGTCTGGGCTCTGTCACAGGCTTGGAGAAAGTGCTTTTATTGCTTGATAAGGCAATTTGCCCTGTTCCCGATTATGGCACAGTTGTTGTTGCCCAAGCTGCATTTGGCAAAGGGCCACCGAGTTTGTCTCAGAAAGCCTGTTTCTATGTAGAAAAGAGGCCAATGTACTTTATCTATAAATATAAATGAATAGTTTGGGTTTTGTAGTCTGAGAGGAAAAATCAAAATCCCATTTAGTTCTCAGACCAAACTGTAATCATCAAGTCAATTGGATTTTGTTCCACTTCCGCTGCGCATGCAACACAGCTTCCTTCGACCCTAACCATGGGGCTCCGTCAGCCCTCACTAGGTAAAGGGTACAGTATCCCGACTGCCAAATCTACCAAGATCTCAGTCTCCTGGGGCAAGCCTGGGAGTCCGCAGACACCTAGTTTGCAAAATCGACCCAATTGTGCTCATGCAGAACCTGTGTATAAATGAAGAGGCAGGCATTCAACAGACCAGGGGGATACTGCGGGGTTTAAAATCAGGAAGGTGTGCCTCCTTTCCCCATGCTTGTTCCCTCTGTAGGCAAAGCAAACAAGTGGAGAATCTGCCTGGTACGAAAAGACCACGGCATCTTGGGACTGATGGCAGGCTCATTAACACGCTGCAGCCTGGCTTGCTGAAAGTGAAGAGGGAGCATTTTCTGACGTACACCACAGACTGAGCTTCAGTGGGATTAACACTCGAGGTGAAGAAAGCAAGCATTCTAACAACCGCTCGCTTTCTAGACAACATCACGATACATGGGAAAGATATTGAAGCTGTCAAGGATTTCACTTTGCTTGGGTTCGCCATCCACGTTCAAGGACGCAGAAGCCCAGAAATCAAATGATATATTGGGGAAATTGACTGCAGGAGGCCGCTGTAGAGTGCTGAAGGCAAAAATAGCACTTGGAGGACTGAGGTGCATCTGACCCGAGCCGCCGTCTTTTCAGTCATCTCACACGCAGGCCAAGGTGAGTGATGGCCCAGGAAGACTGGCGAAGAAGGGATGCGTTCGTGTGAAAGTCCAGAGGGCTACCAGAAGAACAAGGTCTCCTCTCATCTGCTCTGGGCATGTTCTGAGGACAGACCAGTCCTTGGAAGAGAACATCAGGCTTGATGTCCTGGAAAAAGAGGAAGGCCCTTGAAGAGCTGGGTTGACACACTCTCTGCCTCCCTGGGCTCAACTAGAGGATGGCACAGATCCAGGCAGGGGACCCTGGTGCCGGAGTGGGTTACACTTGGAGCTGCTGACCACAAGGTCGGCAATTTGAAGTGACCAGCCACACCCAGGGAGAAAGATGAGGTGTCTACTCCCGTCAATACTCACTCTCAGAACCCGCAGTCACCATGAGTGACTACGACCGATGGCAGTGAGTTTACTGAATCACTAGGTATCAGACGCAACTCGAGGGTCCCCAACAGCAACAGGCTGTCCAAGGAGAGATCATGAAGTCATTCTCCCATGGAGCCACTGGGTGGTTCAAATCCCCAGCTTTTCAGTTAGGATGCAAGTCCTTCACTGTTGTACCATCCGGCCTCCTTCGTTTCAGACTTGCTGGCTGTACATTTGAAGGTTCCTGCTACCTGCTTGGGCTATGCATGAGGCCTACAGATAACAAAGGCATTTCAGTTACTCTGGGAATTCAAAGGTATTAAGGTTACATGCTTTACTACATTTTAAATCCCAGGAAGGCTCTTGGGGTTCAGTGGACACTATTCAGTTCTGTGACTGTAGCATGAAAGCAGTCAGAGAGAAACATAATGAATGTAGTTGTGCACCCATAAAACTTTTATTTACAAAAATAGACAGTGGGCCAGATTGGGTCCACTGGCCAGAGTCTGTCGATTCTCTGGTGTAAAATAAGAATTTCTCTAAGCCCATACTGGGGTTTGCCCACGCAGACCAGCACCATCGAGTTACCTAGGAGCTTGTTAGAAATGCAAATGATCTCACTTCAGCACACAGCATAACCACCCAGAAGGTTTGTTGAGCGCAGGTTTCTGGGCTCCACCTCTAAAATGAGGGGGCTTCAGAAAGTGTGTGCCAAGAAATCCTATGAATTTCTGATTTAGTAGGGCTGTCTTTCTCAGAAATGCCCAGGCGATGCTGATGCTGCAGGTAAGGGACCACACTTTGAGAAGCACTGCCATACATTGGTCTCTTCATCTCGCTGAGGTGTGGAGAAGGTGGCACGTGGTCACGAGAATGCATAGTGACGGGGGCTGGAGGGGCTGGGGCAGCTGGGAGATCCAGACCTTCCTCGGCCTCTAGTTCAATTCTTGCTGCACTGGGGCTAAGACAGCCAAGGTCATGGCGAGGTAAGAAGCTTTAGAGTTGGGTTGCCAGGAAACCCTGTAGCAAGGGGATCTGAGAGAAAATGAAATTGTCCCCTTGCTCTGCAGCTGGCCAGGCTGACTGCATTTGCTCATGACCACTCAGAGAAGGGGACAGTGGCTCTCTGGATGGAGCCAAGTGCCTCCTGGGGAAGATTAACAGAACCCTGGCAGGCCACGAGAGGGCTGCAGCTATTATGGCACCAGATGACGTACTTGCAGATTTAACTGACTAGACACACAGTTGTGGAACTGCAGACTGCAGTGAAACAGTGGGGTGGGGGTAGGGGTGCAGGGGGGTGGGGTGGGCAGGGAGAAGGCCCTGCTAGCACACCTCCACCTGGTCACTCCCAATCTCTGCCACCTGCCAGGACTTCCAACTCCTCTAGGCTAGGAGTGCTGAGATCATTTAATCATTAAATGCCCCTGCCGTGAAGAGGCGATTTCTCAAAGCCAGAAGCTGATGTGCAAAGGGTTTGGCTAGGAAAAGCCCTCGGCTCTTCTGAGCTTATCAAAGAATTTGCTGTTGAGCTCATGGGCGGACGCTGGGGAGAATTTAAATTGGGAGCAGAGCTGTCCATCAGAGGTGAGGCATGCTAGCCTGCTCTTGGGTTTTCTGCTGGGAAGACTGTGAATGGGCATACTCGTTTCTATGGCCACTTGCTCAGACAGCATTTGAAAAGTTACCTCTGCCTCCCTGTTGGCCAAGGAAAGCTGGTGACGTGACTCACAGGCGGCTCACAGGAGTGCAGGTTGGCTGGGGCCCACACTCGACTTTCCCAGGAAGACAGGCTGAAGAGAAGCAGCTCCACATCGCTCGGGGTTAGGAACAGACGGTGGTGGGATATGACTAGGACATGACTAAAGTGAATGCTGGAATCAGGTTGGGAAATGAGGGCATCCTGTCCATTTGACTCTTTGCCTTAACCAGCCTAACCTGTGCTAGGTCTCTCTGAAAGGGATACTCACAATCCCAGCACTGAGCCTTCTACATACCTTCCAACCTGCTGGGAAGATGGGACCCAGTGCCCCTCTTGATTCCTGCTAATGTCATAGCTCAACTTGTATTGAAGACAGACTTAATATTTCAACAGATTGGTTCCAGATGCAAAGTCCTACATCCCAGGGCTTTTTCCAGGTTTGCAAGGTTCTAGCAGCTGAGTTGGGCCCCACACTGCTAGCTAAGAGGATGGCAGTTTGAACCCACCCAGCAGTGCCTAGGAAGACTGACCCAGTGACCTGTTCTCAAAAGGTCACAGCCTTGGAAAACCCATGGAGCAGTAAGTTCTACTATGCAGGGCAAGTCAAAGTATTGCTCCAAAGTCCGAGAAATATTTGCTAATCAAAAATACCAAAACATGTTTGTTTTGACATATCCTCCACCTAGGTGTGTACACCTCTGTTTCCCTCTCTAACCCTTCCCTGAAGAATTCGGTGCTCTTAGATTGACATCACATCCCAAGGCAGCACTGACATCCTGGAGGGCCTCAAATCTTGCTCCTTTTAGATCTTCAGAAGGCGGCGTGGGACCTGGCTACCACCAAGAAGAAGGGGGAGGGGTGGAGCTTCTCCTTTGGACTGGTCACTCCCAATCTCTGCCACCTGCCAGGACTTCCAATTCCTCGAGGGAGTTGGAGTGCTGAGATCATTTAATCATTAAATGCCCCTGCCGTGAAGAGTGATTTCTCAAAGCCAGAAGCTGATGTGCAAAGGGTTTGGCTAGGAACCAGGGGTCCTTGCTCTGAGAACCTTTAGAGGCAGGAGTTCGAGAGCCGGCACTTCAGAGCTGGCACGGGATGGAGAAAAGCAGGCAGAGAAACCGTGACCGCAGCGGCAGCAGAATCAGGAACTGACCGGAGGTGGTACATTGGGCGTCCCCACTGACCGGGCGAAAAGCTTGGGTGCCTTTAGGCCAAGGCTCACAGGCAGAGGGAGGAGGTGCCTCTAGGAGCTAAGGAACTTGGTAACACCTGCCTGAACAAGGTAAGGGCCAGGTCCCTGGGCAGAAGAGGCCCAGAGGGCCGAGGGCAGAGTGTCGCCTGCAAGCGTGGCTGAGAACAGGCTGTCTGGGTCCCCAAACTATCCTGAGTTGTTTCTGATTCTGAATTGTAAGCTGTCATTTCCCTAAAAAATGCAGAACATCTTAAATGTATCAGGGATTTCATTTTACTTGGATCTATAATCAACATCCCTGGAAATAACAGTGAAGAATTCAAATGATATCTTGTACTGGGCAAATCTTTCAAGTGTTAAATAACAAAGAAATCTCTTAGAGGGCTAAGGTGTGCCTGACCCAAACCATGATTTTAAAATGGCCTCATGTGCATGTGGAAGCTAGACAAGGAATAAAGAACACCAAAGAAGAATTGTTGCTTTTGAATTATGATGTTGGCAAAGATTATTAAATTTATCATGGCATTCCAGAAGAGCAAACAATGTGCATTTGAAGAAGTACAGCCAGAAGGCTTGTTAGAAGCTAGGAGGGTCAGACTTAGTCTCATGAACTTTGAATTTGTTATCAGGAGAGACCAGTCCCTGGAGAAGACTATCATGCTTGGTAAAGTAGAGGGTCACACTCTGCTGTTTGCTTCTTGTGGGCAGACTCTGCCCATCTTGCCAGAGGGAGGACTCAGCTGTCTGTTTCCTTGTGGGTTGAGTTGAACTGAGCCCTCTGTACTGCTATGTGGACTAATTAGCTGTTATAAACCTATATAAATACAAAGTAGAGCGTCAGTAAAAAAAGAGGAAGACCAACAGCGAGATGGGTTCACACAGTGGCTGCAACATTGCGCTCAAACATAACAACTGGGAGAGTGGCACAGGACCGGCCATTGATTTGGTTGGCTGTACATTGGGTCACATGTGAGTTGGAACCAACTTCCTGGCACCTGAAAACCACTTCCCTAATACACCCTTGAATTAGTGTAGTCTGTGAGTGCGGCGTGGCCCCTGCTGTGAATGATCAGACTCATGGAAGGGCAGAGAGTGCCGCGGGAAGGATGGCTGGTGTCAGGAAAGAGTCAGGAAGGGTCTCACCTCCACCTCACAGGGTTCAGCTTTGGGAGGATCCTGGTTGGGATTCTCTCTCTCCCCCAAAAGTTACAAGAGGTCAGACTCCTCTGCCACGCCATTGTCACACCATCAAATTTAGTCTCAACTTCAACTATTCTTCACTAAAAAAATCCTTAACTTTCTTTTGTTGATCTTATTTAAAACATTAAATCCATCTCCTGCATACCATTCACTACCATTTTCAGGATTCAGAGTGAATCTAAAGCCCCGATTCACTTTCGTGACTTCCCCTTAAAACCTATGTTGTCAACACTGGAAATTTATACTATTTCTTTCTAACCTGGTGAATCTGTATAATTTTTTTCAATGTTATTTTCAAAATGCATTAAAAATGAGAACCAGCCACTGCTACACTGGATTAACAGAGCAGGTTTCTAAATAACTCGTTGAAGGCATCGCACTGGATCGAGTGCCACACGTATCTCTTCACCCTGGCTCTTGGTCTGCAGTCCCTACCAGGTCTTGGTGTGCACTGTCATCGAGTGTCAGAGGAGAACTGACCACAGGGAGCCTAGGATAGAATCTCTACCGGAGCGGATTGACAGGTCTCTCTCCTGCAGAAGGCTTGGTGGGGATGACGGCCCACCTTTCACTTACTAGGCGAACACTTAACCTCAGCACCACCCAGGCCCATTATGCTCACTACACCCCCGAAACGACATTTATCAAAGAAATTCAACATACAACAAATACACAAAATGGAAAGTGCACATGATAGGTATGCTTAATTAGCTAGGCATTCTAATTTATGAAAATGAGTCCATTTTTCCAGATTCTAACATTCTAAGAAAGTCAATACTTGGCTTTAGTATTTTTATCGTTTGAATTATTATATAAACTTATCTTCACTTCCTGGTCTTACGAGGTACCTTCAAGTGGAGTTGATTTCAATTCAAGGTGCCCTCTGTGTGTCAGAATAGAATGGTGCGCCGCTGGGTTCTCAGTGGCTGGTGCTCCCCCCCTCCCTCTCATACTCAGGTTTTCTGGAAACTTTCCAACTTTTTCATTATCAGGCAAGCACACTAGCCATTTGCTCCACTCAGGTACTCCTTTCGGATCCATTGTAATATAACATTTCTATCAAAGTTTCCTTTACTACAATCTACTTTTCCCTCCATTCCCCCCACATTATACAGCAGTGCCTGACTCTGTATTTAATTTGTAATCAATTTTTAAACATGCTTTTTGAAGAAAAAAGAAAAAGCATAAGAGGATCGATTTTGATCTTAAATCAACCCCCACCGCCCCAAACAAAACCAACCCAAACCCACTGTCGCTGATGCTCCACAACCCCACCCGCCGAGAGCTGCCCCCCAGCTTCCATGGCTGTCACCTTCATGGCAGCCGACTCGGGCGGAGATTGCAACCACGGTGCCACCAGGGCTCCTTCATTTGTAGTTTCTTCAGATTATAAGTCGGTCCTGTACTCCCTCCAACCAGATCCTCATTTTTTCCTAAAGGACAGCTAGTGCCCTTTTTCTAGGGCGTTAGATTGTCAGAAGGAGGAGCCTTGGCTGCATGGTGGGTGAGATGCTGGTTGGCAATTTGAGCCCATTGGCCGCAACCTGGGGAAGGGTGTGGCCATCGGCTTCCATCCGTATTCTACCTTTGGAAGCCCTATGGGCAGTTCCACTGTCCCGAGCTGGAGCTGACTTGATGGCAGTGGTTTCAGCGCGTGAAGGCCCTGGAGATGATGTTAGCGACGAGGGGAGGGCACTGAGGAGACAGTGATTGAAATGATCCGTCATTTCAATCATCATTCCGGGCACCGACCGAGCTGTCTTCTGGCATTTGATGCTCAAACATTGGTGCCTCCCTCTATGCCTTACCAAGCCCGGAGGGAAGATTGGTGGACACTGTGGAATGGGCCGGAAGCTAGAGTGCTTTTCAGAGATTCAAGGCATGAAGGTATGAGCTCCTTGAACACATCTACCAAGATTTCATTTCTAAGGAGCCTGGTGAAGAGAAAACCCCAATTCAACAACTATAGCCTTTCTTGATTTCTCTTCCTTCCCTCAGGAAAAGTGTTTACAAACTCACTGTGGTTGGGTCAACCCTGACTCAACAGCCCTGGATGGCAGAGCTGAGAGGCCTCTTTGGGTTTCCCAGGCTGTAAAGCTTTATATGAGAGTCGAAAGGCCCATCTTTCTCTTACAGGTTGGCTAGTGGGTTTGAGCTATGGACCTTGCAGTTTGCAACCCAGTGTGTGACCCTCTGCACCACCAGGGCTCCTTAGGAAACGTGTTCAAGTAGGACAAAGTCATATTTGTGGTAACTCACATTCTTTCTCATCTGTGAAGAGCTCTAAGTGACCGTACACCTTCATGCCCTCACGCTCTACTGCTTAGTCGCTGCTAAGGTGAGAGGTTTGTGGTTCGAACCTTCCCAGCGGCCCCTCAGAAGACAGGCCTAGCAATCTGCTCCCCAAAGGCCACAGCCTGGGACTGTGCAGCAGGTGGACTGCACACACGAGGTCACCATGAGCTAACAGAAGAACATCTCTGAGAAATCCATTCACAGCTCCACCTCCTCCCGCCCCAGGGGAGTTTTCAATATAAAGGGAGTTTTCCGAGGAAGTCTGACCTTCATCGAATGGAAGACACTGTGGAATTTCTGGGGTTGTGGTGCCGGGGTCAGAGTGAACACAAGAAACCAGAAATGTGTCCCAATCCACCGCCATCTAGAGTCCTTGGCAGCCTGGGACTCCCCAGCCTCTGGAAACGCCCTCCCTTCCCACCCTCCCTTCCCATGAATTTCTGTTGGCATCCCATTTTCTTTTTAATCCCATCTCCTTGAAGTATATTTTCCCTGTCTCCTTCTAGTTCCCTTTTGGGCTTTGCTCCAAGAGGAAACGGTTTCTACAATCATCTTTGGTTTGGGAACCAGTACCTTGCGAGAGTTGCAAGGGATGGGAGAGTGATAAAGCAGAGGGACTGGGTGGGAGGGGGGGGCGGAGGGGGTAATGAGAATCTGGTTTCGCACCTAATCCCTCTCTTTTCTGTTGGCGTGATGAGTAAAATACTCCCTTCAGGCAAATGGGGGTATTTTCTTATAGCAAATCTCACGTTCTTAGTTACCTGAGAGAAGCCAGAGGTAAAGCACTCTGGGTTTCAGTTCCTTTCTGACAACCTCTCCTCCACTTCTTCATTACCCAAGTCCAGCAAAAGGTCAATGGCTTCATTGAATTGAAGGACGGAAAGTGTCTCACCTTCTAACCCTTGAAACTGACTCTTCAAGTTGGCTACAGACCAGCCTCCAACATCTAATAATTTTTGAAGCAAAATCTCCTGCTCTGGGGCTTGTCTTGAAAACAAAGCACCAAGGGACTAAACACCCTTCAAAAGACACCTTGTCCAGCTGTCAGAGCAGGAAAATTCACAGCAGCCCTGAGGGTGACAGACGGTGGCATCGCTGCCAGCGTCTGGGAGCCCGGATGCCGCCAAGTGGCAGAGCTGCGAGGTTCAAAACCAGCCCAGGGGCGACAAGCACTGCTGGAAACCACCTGCCTCTTCCATTGCCTATCAGGCTGGCAAACGACTGGGGCAGAATAACAAATTCTGGTTTGGCTGGCATGTTAAATCTGTAAAGTTCTTTCTGTAGAACAGAAACTGTGGAAGGGTTTTGATTGCTGATTTTTTTTTTTTTTGGTCCTTCCTGATCTGCTCCAGAGCACATGGAAAGAGGCTGAAAGTTCAACTTGGCCAACTATTGGAGGGGGTGGGGGATGGAGGTGTCAGGGGGATGTGTCATCACAGTAATGTTACTGCATAGAAACAAAATGGCCCACAGGGTGACCAGCTGCTCCGATTGGTCCTGGGCTGAGGTTTCCTGGACTGCAGGAGTTTTCAGTGCAAAGCAGGGATATTATTAACAAACCTGAAAGAACTAAAGAACTTAATGTCCAAACTCTCAGAAGTTTCTTTTTTTTTTTTTTTTAGAAAAAAAGCCTATTATCTTGTTTTTGGTAAAAGTTTACGTAATAAATTTGGTTCCCACTTCAACTCTACAGCAGTGATTTATTGTGTGTGTGTGTGGGGGGGCTAGTTTACACAAATTGCTCAGCGACATGAATTACATTTTTCACTATCTGTCACCACCATTAATTGCAGTTTGGTTGTTCCATTTCTATTACTCTAGGTTCCCTTCCTACCTTGTCTTTTCACCTATGCTTCTGAGTGATTGTTAACGAATTGACAAAAGCATCTCTAAGCCACGGATAGTAAGAACCCATCTTCACCTACAATGAAAACTCCCGAAGCAGATGACGTGTTCAAAGAGCCCCAGTGGAGCATCAACTAAGCACACAACTGCTAACCAACAGATTGGCAGAAAGAACCTGGCCAGTGCAACTCAGGAGAGAGTCCTGGTAGTCTGCTCCATGGAGATGACAGCCGAGGAAACCCCACCAGGGCCGTTCAAAGGACAGCGCTATAAATCGATATGGACGTGATCCAACAATAATATATAAAAAGCCTCGTGCCAGGGATTATTGAGACACGAATAGTGAGAATTCCAGCGACAGAGTTGACCCTCAGCCCAGTGGTAAACCAACATTTGCCTATCAGTTTATCGGACTGCGGTGGCTTGTGTGTTGCTGGAAGTCATGTCACTGCTATTTCCAATGCCAGCAGGGTCACCCAAAGTGAACAGGTTTCAGCAGAGCTTCCTAAGAACAGTCAATGAAGGAGGATTCAGCTTCCCACTTCAGGGGAAAGAGACGCTGAAAATCGTATGCATCACTTCATGACATTGTCAGGTACTGAAGGCTTAATGACTGGAAGCAGAACACTGTCGGGAGATAGTGTCACAGCTGATTTCTTCAAGTGGAGGTGAGTCGAGCCTGGTACCATGAGTCAGGTGAATCCTCTGGGAGCCTTCAGCAATCTCCATCTGTCAGTGGGGCATGATTCAACGGGAGGAACAGCAGCTTCGCACTCTGCTGATGGTCAGAACTTGGAATGTGCGAAGGATGAATCTAGGAAATTTGGAAGTGGTCCAAACCAAAATGGAATGCATGAAGATTGATATCCTAGGCATTAGTGAGCTGAAATGAACTGGTATTGGCCATTTTGAATCAGAAAAATTGTATGATATATTATGCCAGGAATAACACAATCTAGAGGAACAGTGTGGCACTCAGTGTCAAAAAGGACATTGCAAAATCCACCATGAAGTACACTGCTGTCTGTGAAGCGGTTATGTCTGTCTTCCTTCAAGAACACCCAACCAACAACTATTATTCAAATTTATACACCAACCACAAAAGCTAGTGAGGAAGAAATTGAAGACTTCTACCAACCACTTTTGTCAGAAAGTGATCAAACATGCAATCAAGATGTATTGATAATTATTGTTTTTGGAATGCAAAAGTTGGAAACACAGAGGAAGGAAGAGTAGTTGGAAAATAGTGACTTGGTGATAGAAATGAAGCTCGAGATAGCATGATGGAATTTTGCCAGAACAATGACTTTTTCATTCAAAACCCTTTTTCCGCACCACAAAAGGCAACTATACACACGGTCTGCTCCAGATGGAATTCACAGAAATCAAATTGATGACATCTGTGGGAAGAGATGACGAAGAGGCTCAATATCAGCAGCTACACGTTCCAGGGCTGACTGTGCAACAGGCCTTCAATTGCTCATCTACAACTTCAGGATAAAGCTGAAGAAAATGAAAAACACAAGTCCATGAGAGCCAAAATGAGACCTTGAGTCTACCCCATCTGAATTTCAAGAACATGTCTAAAACAGCTTTGATGCATTGAACACTAATGACAGAAGAACCAATGAGCTGTGGGTGGGAATCAAGAACACCATTCACGAAGAAAGCACAGGGTCATTAAAAAGACAAGAGTGAAAGTGAAGATCAAAGTGGATGTCAGAAGAGACTCTGAAACTTGCTCTTAATCACGGAGTAGCGAAACCAAATGGAAGACATGATGAAATCAAAGAACAGTGACAAGGAACTTCCAGAGGTTCATGCTGGATCCATAAGAAGGCATGGAACAAAGGCCATCACTGCTCTTGTCAGATGGCTCTTGGCTGAAAGGAGAGAATACCAGAATGATGTTTACCTGTATCTTATTGACTGTCATGACGGTCACATGGACAGCCTCGCTTTTCTTCATATTCTGGGAACAGTCCTGTCTCTGAGCACTATCTGGTGGGTTCCTTCTCCGTGACAGTTTTCTCAAGATTGTAACATGGCTTGTCCCATCTCTTTCTTCAGGTCATGTGCACCTTCCCAAGAATGCCTTTCTGACCACCCATTTAAAAGCCTAGTTTCCACACTAACACACCATCTACTTTTCTTCTTTTGTTTCCTTCAACGGTAGTACGGGCGCACGAGGAGCCCTGATGGCACAGCCATTCAGAGCCATCAGCTGCTCCGATGGAAGGAGAGGAGTCTTTCCACTCTCACCAACTATCTTGGAAACCCACTGGGGCAGGTCAACTCTGTCCTTCAGCGTCACGGAATCGGGATTGACTGAATGGCAACGAGTGAGTGCGATTGGCACATAATCCACATGTCATATGATGCCAAGTTCGATGGTCTCAATTCAATGCTTCAATAGTACAATCATGACTACACCCAGTTTTAGGACCTGTCCTTCTTTCTGGTACTCCTTGTTATTAGCTCCCCATTTCCTCCCAACCTCCCCTGCCACATCCCCAAGAAACGATTAATCCAGTTACTCTGTCTATAGATTTACCTATCCTGGATTTCATATATGGAGGAAAAAAACATACAAAAACAACAAAAACTAATAACAATAACAAAGTAAAACAGAGAAAAACCTGAAGAGAAAAGAAAGTAGAAAGAATTAACCACTATAGCTAATTTAAAATGGGTTAAAAGTGAGCTCAAATTCTTTTTAAATTTTTATGTACTGCACTTGTGACCAATCCACATTTCTTATTTTCTTTCTTCCTTGACTAAAATAAAAGCTCTTCAAAGTCAGGGATTTTTGCCGCATTTGCTGATTGCTACATCCCTAATACTTGAAGCATTGCTGACAAACATAGTAGGGGTTCAGTCAGTACTTGTCGTACACACAGACGGAGGGTTATGGGGTAACTCACAAAACTGACCAGGGAGAAGGGGTCCAGAACCAAGCTCAGAAGTACAGGAACCCCGACTCTTCTCAGAAAGGTTCTCACCTGCCTTTATAACCCTGCCACAGCAATAATGCCCACACCCAGCACTTCCCAGAGGAGTTAAACAACAAGCCAGCAAAGCCCCTCCAACTCTTCCTAGTGAAAGGTTGGCTGACAATCCCACAGGAAGTGTGATCCCTGCAGGCAAGAGCTCTCATAGCTCTGGGGATTTCTAGCAGAAACTGTCAAAGAGGCAGCTCCCTGCATATGCCTCCCACAGCTCGAAGGGGTGGGGGAAGCTTGCTTTTGCTCTCCTAGGTGCACCCTCCGTTACTGATCTTCCATGCATGTATTCTGCTGAGACTGGCTTGACTCTGCTCTCTTGGCTCGTGGAGTCACCTGAAGGCAATGGAGAATCCAAACACCTAACATGCATTGAGCATCAACAACCTACAGGCACTGCCCTGGGTTCTAAAGACCCAGATGGACCTGGTGAAGGGCCCTACTTTCAAGGACCCTGTGATGGAGTAAATTGTGCCTCCTCTCCCAGGAGGATACATTGAAGTCCTAACCCCTGTACCTGTGAATATGATGCTGCTTGAAAATTGGGTGGTTCTTGTATCATGAGACTATACCAGAGTTGGGTGGGTCCTGAGGGAAGCTGATCGCTTCTTATACAAAAGTGAAACCCAACGCACAGAGTAACACACATGGGGGAAGACACAGAACCATCTACGAACCGAGGAACACAAACACTCAACAGGATGGCCTTCTCATAGTCCTGCCATTGCCTTACATTCGGACATGCTGCCTCCCAAACTGGGAGACAATCCATGTCTGTTCTTAAAAGCCATGTACTTTGGGTCCTTTTGTTAAACAGCTTTAGGTAACAAGGACTAGCTCTCTGGCTCCAGTAGGGTGACAAGATGATGCCTTCACCAAGGGGAACAGTGAGGGAGGAGCCCTGATTTTGTTGTTGACCAAAGAGCATGCTGCCAGAGTTCCGAGGAAGAGGCGCCGTTAAGCAGGCTGGAGGGGCTGAGAGGAGATAGATCAACCTGAAGAAGCAGGTTTTCAGAAGTAAAAGGGCAAAATTCTGGGGTGAGTCAGGTCAGGAGTCCTCTCTAAGATATGGACTGGAAGTGTCTGCCTTTGTTCTTTGTACACTTGAGGCTCCTCGGGACCGTGCCTTCCAGTCCCCAGGCCCATGTGCTAGGCCCATGGAGGTGCCTCAGTTTCCAGACCCAAAGAGAAAGAATCTTCACTTCTCAACTCTGGGGCCCTCAGATGCTGATGAGCTGTGTCTGTAGTTTTTACCTCTCTCCCGGGCCTGTTCCCATAACTTGGCTACAGCAAATCCATTTTCCTCATAATCGACTTTGGTTGCCTTTTCATTCCTAACATGTGTTTTGAAGATAAAGCCTGTTTGCATGTCCACAAGCCCATTCATTCATCATCCTGCTCAGAAAGTCAGGCGGGCCACCTCCCACTCTCACGGCACCTCCCTGGAGATAAGCCAGGAGTACTTAGATCGGCAGTGTCTCCCTGCAGCGCTGCTGGGGCCGACCACGTCTATCTGAAGAAGGCTTGAGGTAAGTTATAAAAATAGGGAGGCGCACCCAGAATAAACCAGCTTTCCTCAGCACTTTCCAGGAGCTGAGCTTGTTCTTCTGGAATCTTTGCTGGATTGTTATGTCCCAAGGGAATGAACTCAAAATGCCATTCCTCTGGGCTAGCCTGGCTGAGGTTGAGGTTTCCTGGGCTCTTCTCTTGTAGGAAGCCTGCAGGTGCTTAGACCCCAGCCTTGGACTTCTCCCCTTGTCGACTTTCATTTCCCCTCATCCGGTTTCTGAGACAATGAGAAAGGGTGTGTGCGTGGGAGTGGGGGTTAGGAGAGGAGGCAGGGAGGGAACCTGCAAAGGCTGCCACAAAACATGCTTAATCCTTGCAAGCCCACCTGTGAGGGACAGGGTCTTCCTAGTTTGACTCCAGTAAGGTCACCAGACTGTTGTCTTTGGAGTCGGAGAAAAAATAGTCCTTGGAATAATTAGGGTGCCTTGGCCTGGGACTTCCAGACGACCTTCAGAATCTGAGCTGTGAAGTGAGGGGGGTTGAGCTTTACCCACTGCATCAAGTCTGTTCCAGTTCCTTTGCGTTTCCGAAAACCTAACCCTTACAGCCCCTTGTTGAATTAGGCATTGTTAACACACCCACTCTACATGGAAGGAGAACGAGGTTGTGGTGCTGTTGGAACGGCCCAGTCAGTTCCGACTCACGACCATGAATGAAATGCTGCGTGGCTCTGCCCCGCTCGCACAGCTCACCCTATAGTTCAGCCCATTGTTGTACCTACGCATTGAAGGTCTTCCTCTTTTTCAGGGACCCTCTACCAAATATGTTATCCTTCTCCAAGGACTACTGGTAATATGTCCAAAGGTCACGGGATGAAGTCACATCACATGCTCCCTTCTAAAGAACATTCTGGCCTTAGTCCTTCCAAGACAAATGTATTCATTCTTGCAGTATGCATTCCCCTTCAATATTCTTTACCAACACCAGAACTCAAAGGCACCAATTCTTCTTCAGTCTTCCTGAATGACTGCACAGAATTTGCATGCACGTGGGGCCGTTAAAATGTCATGGCTTCAGGAGGAAGGGGAAAGCAAACCAAGGAAAGAAGTAGGAAGCAAAAGCTATTTATAAGAGGTATAGCTATAGGTGTGAATATATGTAAATATGTTAACTTATAATGAAAGGGATAAAGGTCAATGTACATATATTCACATGCTAAACATTAGCAGCTAAAGTATTGAGATAGCAGATGAACTTTGGGCCTCTACTCAAGGCCTCCCTAAACACAAGAACACTTTGTTCTAATAACCTGGACCTTTTTGATACTCACTTTCCCAACAGGATCACTGAAGACAAAGTGGGTACATAAGCAAATGTGGTGAAGAATGTGGATGGTGCCCGGCTCTCAAAGGATACAGTGTCCAGGGTCTTAAAGGATTGAAGTTGAACAAGCAAGCATATAGCACAGGAGCAAATAAGCCCACATGGAAGAAGCACATCAGCCTACACAGGTGTGATCATGAAGTGTGGATGGGATCAGGTATCAAGTATTAAAAGATCTAAGACAAACAATTATATCTATGTGAATGAGGGGGGTTGGAGTGGAGACCCAAAGCCCATCTGTAGATAATTGGACATCCTCCCACAGAAGGGTTACAAAAAAGGGAAAATTCAACCAGGGTGTAGTATAGCACCAATGAAACACACATCATTCCTCTAGTTACTGAATGCTTCCTTCTCCCCACTACCATGACCCAGTTCTTCCTTACAAACCCAGCTAGACTGGAGTACACACTTTGGTAAAGATAAGAGCTCTTGACACGTGGAACTCAGGACAGATAAAACCCTCAGGAATAGTAGTGGGAGTAGCAATATCATGAGGGTAGAGGGATGGTGGGGACAGGTAGGGGGAAGGGGGAGAAAGGGGGAACCCATCACAAGGTTGGATATATAGCCCACTCCCCCAGGGGGATGAATAACAGAAATGTGGGTGAAGGGAGACAATGGATAGTGTAAGAAACAAAATAACAGTAATACGTAATTGATTAAGGATTCCAGAGGGTAGGAAGGGTGCAGGAGGGAGGGGAAAAAGAGGAGCTGATACCAAGGGCTCAAGTAGAAAGAAAATGTTTTGGAAATGTTGATGGCAACACATGTACAAGTGTGCTTAATACAATTGAGTGATGGATTGTCATAAGATTTGTAAGAGCCCCCCAATAAAATTATATCTATCTATCTATATGTAGTTTTATTATTTTAAAAGAGAAAAAACATGTCATGGTTTGGTTCAGATGCACCTTAGTCCTTACATGGGGCATTTCCACTTTTTTAATAGTTCAAGTAAAAGGTTTAGGGGTGTTATATAACTCGGTCAAAGTCAAGCAGGATATGAAACCGGTTTCCACCTCAGTGAGATCATCGTCAATGTCATTAGTGCTGCACTCCACAGCCTCTGTCTTTTTTTTTTTTTTAATTTTAAAATATATATATATATATTTTAAGATAACTGCACGGGGCTTGGTAAGCAACTTTCTTTTTTTTTTAATCAATTTATTGGGGCTCATAAAATTCATCACAATACATAGATCAATTGTGTAGAGCACATCTATACATTTGTTGCCCTCATCATTCCCAAAATTCGCTTGCCTCTTGGGTTCCCGGAATCAGCTCATTTTCCTTTTTTCCCCCCTCCTCCTCCCTTCTTCTGTCCCCCTCCCCCATGCACCCTTGATAATTTATAAATTATTATTATATCTTATATTACACTACCCGGCGTCTCCCTTCACCTACCCCTCTGTTGCCCATCCCCCAGAGAGGAGGTTATATGTAGCTCTCTGTGATCAATTCCCCCTTTCTACACCCCCCTTCCCTCCTGGTATCGCCACTGTCACCCCTGGTCCTGAGTGGTTCATCTGTCCTAGATTCCCTGCGTTTCCAATTCCCATCTGTACCGCTGTGCATCATCTGGTCTAACCAGGTCTGCAAGGCAAAATTGGGATCCTGGTAGTTGGGGAGAGGAAGCGTTTAAGAACTAGAGGAAGGTTGTGGGTTTCATTGTTGTTCTACTGAACCCTAAGTGACTCATCTCCCCACTACCCCTCTGCAAGGTATGTCCAGTTGTCTAGAGATGGGCATTGGGTCCCCATCACGCGCCACCCTCATTGACGAGGATATGATTTTTCTCCCTGCCTTTGGTGTTTGAAGCCTGGCCCCTTTGGCCCTTCATGATCACACATGTTGGTGTGCTGCTTCCATGTGGGCTTTGTTGCTTCTGGGCTAGATGGCCGCTTGTTTACTTTCAAGCCTTTAAGTCCCCAGACGCTAAAGGTCTCAATAGCCGGGCACGATCAGCCTTCTTCACCACACTTACTTATGCACACATTCGTCTTCAGCGTTTAGGCAGGGCCAAAGCACACTGGCCACTGGGACTCATAGATCCTGATGGATGAGAACGGAGTCCTGCTTTTGATGGCACTACTCACCTGACTGTAAGGCTGATATTTCTACTGTCATTGCCCCAGCTAAGGCTTTGCAGGATCTGGAAGGATCTAGTGCCAGGAAGCAAATCTCAAGCTTCTGGTCCAACTCTAAGGCAACTGAAAATATTCTCATAGTGTGGTTCTTAATAGATGGAAGTCAGGAATTAATGGTCAAAATAATCGACAAGAGGCGACAATGCTAGTTTTACAATCGCTTCCATCCCTGCAGTTCCCTTTCTACTTTAACGCAGAGCGTGTTCAGCAGAGTGGTAGAATCAAGGAATTTAAGAACAGCACATTTCTCAAAGAAAACCTCACCCGACCGCCTCATTCTCTGAGCAAACTGAGGCCCAGAGAGTTTGAGTTTGGGAAGGCCTGTTGGTGGCTGACACTTACGACCTAATTAATTTAATATCCATAACAATTCTATAAAGAAGGGTCACTCTTCATCCATTTTACAGACAAAGAAACTGCAGGGTAGAGAGATTAGGTTAGGCTCCATTAAGAGTCTGACCCAGGCCATTTGGCTCCTCAGTCCGTATCTTGTCACTTCTTCCTTCTTCTGGCTCTTTGGAGATCCCCCCGGTTCACACAGAGCACACTAGCCAGGGAACCACTCCCGGGACTGGCCTGTGTGCATCAAGTGAAGTGCTAAAGACCTCTCCCCAGACAAGTACCTGCAGTAAGTTAATGCTGATTTTTATATATTTTTAAATGTTTTCTCTCCATGTTCTACTACACTAGGGGTCAAGAAACCATTTCATCCAGGCCTGAATATCAGGAAGGGCCTCCCATTTAAATAATTGACCTGCCTCCTAATGAGCCCATCCCCCAAGCCTGGGAATTACCTGAGAAAGACGGAAAGAAAGGATCTTTATCTAATGACCTGAAAACCAAGCCTGTCTCTGAGCATCTAAGTAGTCTAGTTTTTCCAGAGGCAAGGTACTTTGTGATTGACATACTTATTTTTCCGTTTCCTCGTATGTCAGTGTAGTGGATTATAGACTACAAATGCATCAGAGCTCTTTTCCTTGCTTTTGTCATGATGAGGCAGAGTTTTCTCTTGAACCCCAAGAGGCCTCTCCGCTCACTCCTCAGATCCCTCTTTAAATGACTCTTCACCGAAGGTAAAAATGAGACCTAACTGTCCATTTGAGGCCCACCTGCAGCAAGGACTGCGTCTGCTCAGACCTCACACACGCTGACTGGCTCCCAGGAAATTTCCCAGGTGTTTGCAGCATCCTCTCCCACCCAGCTGTAATTGTGTTTCAGCAGATGAAATGGGGAATTCGCCCAGCACTGTTGAGATGAAATAACAAAAGGAGACCGTTGGAGCCGAAACCATCTTGCGTTTGTGCTCAGGGATCAGGTGTGCCCGTCTTCTCCAAGTTAGGAAGTTTTCCTCTGGTCAGCTGCTTGCCCCTTTTAATTTATGCATATGGTACCCTCTGGCAGGTAGGTATTCGGCCCACCACTTATCATTATAACTCATTTCAACACCTGTTCGTTATCCAGAATGTATATTATACGTGAAGTACTGTGAAAACTAAGGGGCAGCTTAAACTGCTCTTTACTAAAATTGATTAATGTTGCAGCTAATTCAAGTCCCACTTCTTCTGGTTTCTTTTTCACATGGGAAATTGGACCTTGCCTGTTCCCCGATCAGATCACAGGCCTGTAATTATAAACCACAACAAAACACAGTTGCAGACCCAAGTCTGAGGTAACCCATTTTCTTTAAATAGATTGTGTCTCTGCGGAAGTTAAACAATAGTACGAGGATGCAACTCAATGCTGAGTAGAAGATCCAGGCCATTTCAGTGGGAAAAAACCAATTGGGGAAGGCTGTGATAGAGTGATGCAGTGGCTCACTGCTCAGCTGCTCACCGAAAGGCTGGCAGTTCAAATCTCCCAGCAGTTGTATGGGAGAAAGATGGAGTGGTCTGCTTTGGTAAAGAGTACTGCCCGGTGGGCAGTTTGTCTCTCTCATACTAGGCATTGGAATGGACTCCATGACATGGGGCCTATTATTATTATTTTTGTTTGTTTGAGGTAGAGTAGGGTGTAGGAATGACATTTATTGATTTTTTACTTTTTGACTTTTTACAGTCATCCTGTGTAAAGTCTGTCTGAGAATTTTAGTGCTGCGATCACGGAAACAGTGCCTTTCACAAACAGGAATGGGTTCCCTCACAGTTTTGGAGGCTAGCAGTACAAATTCAGATCACTTGCTGCCGAGGAAGCCTTCTCTCTCCTATGGTGCTGAGGGAGGGTCTTTGTTGTCAATCTCCCCTCAGTCTAGGAGTTTCTCAGCTCAGAAGCCCGGGGTCCAAAGGATGTACTCCACTCCCAGCTGTTCTCTTGGCCGGACTGAAATCCCTCTGAGTTCTCTTCACTTGTTTAGAAGCTATCATATCTCAAAATATAAGATGCAACCTAATTCTGTAGGGTGTATCCTCCTTCATAACCCGGTGGCCTCTCATCCTGCCTCATTAACACCATAGAAGTGAACATTGAAAACACGTAAGATAATTACACTAGTCACAAAACAGGAGAATCACAGATTAGCCAAATTGACACTTTTTTGGTAGGGTAAGGGAGGTCTCAATTCAAACCATAACAGAATCTAAAATTGAAGATTAATATTGACAAGGTCATGGAATTAGTTAGGTGCAGGCTTGAAATTTGAACCTGTCTGTTGCCTCCCAAGGCCATGTTTCTCTGTAATTAATTTCCTTAAATCCTTTGGGGTGGGGGGCAGGGGAGTAGATTAAGTACCACCCCGGAAAGGCTTTAATTCCTCCAGTCTTTAGGTCAGGGAGGAGGAAGGGCTTTAATTCCTCCAGTCTATAGGTCAGGGAGGAGGAAGGGCTTTGGTTCCTCCAGTCTATAGACCAGGGAGGAGGAAGGGCTTTGATTCCTCCAGTCTATAGGTCAGGGAGGAGGAAGGGCTTTGATTCCTCCAGTCTATA